>NW_011494867.1:7514518-7528739 GCF_000754665.1 Bison bison bison
CCCCGGCATACTTTGCCCTTCCGAAGGCAAGGCGCAGCCTCGGCCGGCCACGTGGGCAGATAAGACAGCCGTGTAAACACGCAGCCTTTCCCGGTGGAACCCGCTTGCCCGGGTTCATGAGGGATGGGGTGTGGTTGCATGGCAGCTGGGCCTGCGAGTGCCCCCTGCTGCCATCCCGCACAGCACTCCCTCCTCTGCGGGACTTCCAGCTTCTTGGCACCCAGAGGCGGGGCACACTGGCAGAGGAGAGGGTGTCGTCCCCCCGTGGGTTTTTATTAAAGGGAACGCCAGGCCCGGCCGGGTGGGCCAGGTGATGTGACATCAAACCCTGACATGGGGTGGTTGGGTTTGGAGTGAGAATGATTCCGCAGCAGCAGAGCACGTGCTATGCGCCGGATATCTTAACGACACTTCTGCTCAACTTTATCTGCTGTGTGCCTGGCCAGGGCTGCTTCAGGCCCGGGAGACACAACCGTGAGCGTGACAGGCAAAGGTTTTGTGTCTGTGAACCTTACATTCTGGTAAGGAAGGGGAGAATAGATGTGTGAACAGGTGACACATATCTCAGGTGAGCATAGGGGTTTCGAAGGAGCCAACCTGGGGCGGGGGTGGTGAGGCACTGGGGACTCAGGTGTCCTTTCGTGGCATCGGTACATGTTTAGCGGGTGTGTGTGTACACAACACATGCCAAGGCCCTGTGGCAGAGTGGGATTGGCCGGGGTGAGCCTTCGGGGTGGAGCAGAGTGAGCGAGGAAGAGGGTGGTGTGTGCTCAGCCTGCAGAGAGTGAGGCCGGCGGGTCACGGAGTGTCTCACAGGCAAGTGCCAGGGCTCTGCATTTCCTTCCAAGTGAGAAGGGAGCCTCTGGGGGCTTCTGAGCAGAGGAGGGACACAGCCTGACTTTGCCTTTAAAATCCATCCCTTGGCTGCTGGATGGAGGATGGGTTAAGCCTCCAGTCTGACAGAGTGCCACTCGGCACAGGTGGCCATCGAAATGTAAGTGGATTGAAGAGAAATGCAGTTGCAAGTGCAGCTCCTCCGCCACAGGGGCCACGTTTCGCGCATCTGGTAGCCAGCACAGACACAGAACGTCTCTGCCGTCACAGTCAGACCATATGGACGGGGCTGTGGCCAGGGGTGGGGAGAGCGTGTCTGGGGGCTGCTGTCATAACCCCAGGCGAGGCCCTTTAGGGCCTCTGGGGCCGGGCGGTCTCACTGCACAGGGGCCCGTGGCAGTGGCCACCGAGCAGTCCTCCCGTTTCCCTGACGATGCCCTCTCTCACCACAGGTGGGTTGCCCTGCTGGGCCCCTGAGCACCTGCCTGGCTCGTTCCCCTATCCAGTGTCAATTCTGTGCCAGCGTCGAGGGGCACAGAGTTCATATTTCACAATAGTTCCACGAGGGAGGGAGGTATTTCCCCCCTTTTCCAAATGTGGACACTGAGGCTCAGAGAGGTGCAGCCACTTGCTCAACGTCACACAGCGGCCAAGTAGTAAAGGTGGGATTTGGACTCCAGACCGTTGGAACACAGGGCCCGTGCTCTTCCTAGAATTCACTGCCTCAGCCTGAAACGCGGGGGGCAGGGCCTCCCTCATCTGGCGGCGCGCTGTTCAGCTTTTCATTTCAGCCTTTGTCACGGCCAAGGGTCGAGTGGGCTGGAATCCCACGTGCCCTGGCAAGGAACTGACCCACCCTGACTAAAGGGCATCTTGTTCTTTGCACAAAGGCGTCCCCAGCTCGCCCGGCCATGACCCGTGCTGACTGAGAGGAGGGTTCATTTTCCAGTTCCCACAGCCCAGCTGGCACCCTGGACCCGGGGAACTGGCGAGAAGGAAGCAAAGCCTGGAGGGCGCCCAGGGGGAGGCTCCCCCAGGGTATAGTCACACCCTCAGGCCCTGGGGCCCCCAGCCCGGGTTCAGATCCCCCCTCTGCATCCCCCGCCTTTGTGACTCCAGGCAGACCGTGAATTCTACAAGCTGCAGTTCCCCGTTTGTGGTTAACGCGGGAATGCTGGTGATAACCTCCTCCTCTGTCTGGTGGGAAATCACTTTGCCTCTGATGCGTGGTCCGCGCACAGCAGCCTCTGCCTCGCCTGGAAGTGTGCTGGGAACGCACACGCTCAGACCCTGCTCGAGCCTGCTGCACAGTGCTGGGGGTCTTCACTAGGCACGCGGGTGACCCATAAGCATTCAAAGTTAGCAGCTTGGGGTGAACCGGACGAGGTGATTGTGTAGCAGCGAGAGGCAGGCACATTCTGCCTTTGTCCGAGCTGTGTGGTGTCGGGCTGCCTCTCTCATGCTCTTGTTATTCCCGGGCTTCATGGCGCAGAGATGAGGTGCCCTGGAAAACAGATCAATACCTAGAAAAGTCTCTGCCTTTGGCCCCGCTCCCGCTGCTATCTGGCTGTTTACCTTGCCTGGGAGAGCCAGGCTCCCATCGCAGACCACAGGCTGGAGGCCGACCAGCCCTGCTGTGACCCGGCCGTCTCCAGCCGGCAGAGTTGGCGCCCAGCGGATGCCGGAGCCGCAGAGCCCGAGCCTGGGGCCCGGAGGCCAGCTGCTTGGCCTCCCTCCTCGCCCCAAGCCGGCAGCTTTCAGACAGATGGACATACGTGGTCTGAGAGAGCTCGGGGTGGGTGGGAGAGAAGCAGGTGGATGGTACATCACAGCAGAGTCCGGGTCTCAATTGGGCAGATGGGTCTCCCGAGGGAGAAGAGAATGCGACCCCCACGCAGGAAGGCGAGTCAGCGGCTGATTGGGGCACTTCCCTGGGAGCCCAGTGCTTAAGACCCCCCTGCGTTTCCACTGCAGGGGGCGCGGGTTCCATCCATGGCCGGGGAACTGGGATTCCCACATGCCACGCAGCATGGCCTAAAAAATAAAAAGTAAAAAAAAATAAAGTCCTCACCACTGGGCCATCCGCACTGCCCCCCGCACCCCCACTGAAGCCACCTTTCTTGGGGGGGTGCTTCCCTAAGATGTTTCACGAAGCTCTCTAGACAGTCAATTTAAAAGCGTGTGTATACATAGGCGCGGTTAAAAATAGAGATAGATCTTTGTGGTGGGTGCGTGTTGTATATTTAATGCTCTCAGAGCAGAAATAAACCATAAAGCTATTAGAGAGGAATCTCGTCTCCGCGTCCTGGGGTTCTCAGCCCCTTCCTGGAATCTTTGAGGGTCGCTGGGGAGGGGTAGAGCTCAGGGAGCCTGTTACAGGAGTGTGGTTCGGGGGGCTGCTGGCGGCGTGCCGGCGGCTCTGTATTTCAGACGGGCAGGCCCAGGCAGGCCTGAGGCTGTGGCCCTGCGAGTCACCCCCTCTGAGAAACGCGGGGCTGGGGGAAGAATCCGCACTTGACAGGTGACTGATGAAAGGAGGCAGGAGCAGAGGGAAGAGTAAGACTCACACATGGTGTTGGATGAGTGTGCGGACCGTGAGTTTGCAGCTGATAACGTGCCGAAGCAAAGCGGGGGAGCACGTGTGTGGGTGCACGTGTGCAGGTCGGGGTTCCAGGACGATGAGGGTGGAGCGGCGGCCTCCCGCCTGGCTCGCACGCAGGGACGGTACTCTGGGGGGCCCTGTGAGGTCTGGCCGATCTAGGAGGGAGCACAGGACATCCAGCTGGTGGCGGGCTCAGTTCCGGGAGTGAGGCAGCAATGGCACGGTCACCGTGGGTGGAGTCTGCAGAAAGTCCCTACTTAGACCAAGGTCGGGGCAGCAGGTGAACTTGAGGCCGGAGTCCGTGCCCCCGCTGGGTGTGCAGGGGGTGCGTTTGGCTACGTGGCGGACCTTCCACACGGACACTCACACCTTCGGGTGCCACCGGGCTTGCTCAGAGGAGACGAGCCTTTCTCCAGGTCTTTACAAACGCCTGTGCATCCTCAGGACCCACTGAAATGCGCCGTCCCCAGTTAACCTGCCAAAGGCCAGGCGCGCGTCATGGCAGCCTGGCTCAAGAAGCCACGGGACAGCAGGACCCAAAGGCCCGGCCCCTCTGTCCCTGCTCCCTCTGCTCCTCGCTTCCCTCCTGCCCCTTCGGGCTGGCGCGCGGCCCCCGTGCACCCAGCTTCCTCTTCGCAGCTTCCCCTTTGGTCTCACCCTCTTTCCAGATTCCCAAGAAAGGACCCCACAGAGCCAGGCTCAGGGCCTGTACTGACCCTTGGACCATCCCTGTGGCTGCTGGGCGGGGGCCCAGCCGCCACAGGGAGCTGCCTGTGTAACCATGGTGGCCGTGTAGCCCCTGGAGAGGAGGGATGTTCAGAGGGGAAGTTTAGAGTTTTTGAAAGAGGAGGGAGGGGCATGGAGCACCACCCCCAGGAGGAGTGCGGGACCCTGCCGGCCTGTCTGATTCCACAGCCCTTTGCCCGTCCGGTCAGTGGGAAGGCAGCCTGTGGTTGTGTGCAGCCCCCTCTGCGCACGTGAGCGCCTTCCGGCCCTGCCGGCACCCTCCGTCGGCTCCCAGCCCTGTGAGGGGGCGGGCGGGGCGGGCGCCCCCCACCCCCTGCAGGTTTCAGACCGAGGACCAGACAGAGCGGGTGCTCACCGCCAGTGGGAGGCTGCAGACGAGAAACTTGAGAGACCAGAGACATAGTTGGTCCTTTGAAGCTGAAGGCGGGCACTGGGGGACATGGGGGCCGTTGACTGTCATCTGTTTGCACAAGCGAGGCTTCTGCCACCCTGTCTCGGACACCCCGGGGAGACAAAGGCGCTTCAGATTGGAGGCTGCCCTCTCCCCAAGAAGGAGGGCGCGCCGGGCAGCGGGACGCCTTTGCTTCCAGATGAAATTATGTGCTTGGGGTTTGCTGGACTTAGGCCTCATTCATGCGTCTCTGTTTGCTCAGCCCTCCCAGCCCCATCCTCGGTCTCCCGGCCTCCTGGGGACAGAGTGGGGCCTTGCTGCTCTTTCAGGGAGTTAAAGAACATTGTCCTCCCCTGTCCTCTCTGTCTGAAATCTCTTAGGGCATATCTGCCAGGTACCACCCAGGGCACCCACCCATGCGAGAGGGGAGCTGTGCCTAGCTGAGTGTGAGCCCAGCTCTGCTACACTCTAGCTGTGTGACCTCAGGCAAATTACTTGACTTCTCTGTTTCCTCACCTATATGATGAGGCTCATGTTGCCTGCCTACTGGGTCTTGGCAAGGATCCATTGTGTGATTCTGCCTTCTCCTGGTGCCCAGGGATCCTACTCCCAGTGACATTCACCAAGAGACATGAACAAGAGAGTTCTGAACAGCCAGAGTAACAGCCTGAAACTGGAAACGAACAACCCAACAGTAGAATGGATAAGCACATCACGACATAATCACACTGGGGAGTACTATACAGCCACGAAAAATAACAGATCCTGCAAATCAGTCTCACCGGCATTATGTTGAACAACGTAAGCTGGACACAGATGAGTACATACTGCATGATTCCATTTAAATGAAGTTCAAGGGCAGGCAGAACTAGCCTGTAGTGATAAAAAAAACAGGAGTGCTTATTTCTGGGGGATGTTGCCAGGGAAGAGGCATGAGAGAGCCTCCTGGGAGCGGGGCAGTGGTCACACGGGTGTGTGCACATATGAATGTCCGTCCAGCCTGCACAAGAATCAGAAGGAACTGGGTCCCCCACCCTCAGGTGAGGGGCTGCTCCACGAAAACCCTGTAACCGCTGGGCTGCTGAGGCGCCGTGCCTCGGGGTGAGTCACTCCTTCTTCGGGCCAGGCAGGAGCTCCAGGGGACAGGGGAGTGACCCCATGGAGCCAAGGCCTGGCCGGGAGGAGGCCCCGTCACGGCCCTCGGCTTGCTGGGGGAGGAGAGAGGGGAGCGGAAACTTTTACAGTTGTTTCTCACTGTGCAAGCCAATTAGCAGGGATCAACCTCAGATCAACAACAGCCCTGAACCTTGGCTGTTTCTGTTCGAGAAACCACAAAAGAAGGGAGAGCTAGATTTGGCTGCATAAGAAGTGACCCTCGAGCATGGAGAAACAGTCAGATCAGCCTCGCTGTAAATCCATTTGAAAGGCAAATGATGAGCCAGGAAGATGCAGTTGCAGCATGTTTGGCAAATAAAGGATAAAAAAAAAAAAACAATGTGCAAAACGTGTGTGTGAATCAGTGAGAAGGCATGACTGCCTCAAGGGGAAAAAGTGCAAAGACCAGGAGACATGATGGCCAGTAAGCTCCTGAGAAGAGTCAACCTCCTGACAAGCAGAGATGTGCGTTAGAGAGGAAATGGGATAGAGTTTTTCACCTGAAACTCATGGAGATCTGAACATGATAATGCGTCCTCCAAGAAAGAGAGGCGCCTGCAGCATCGCTGTAGGCCCTGGGCTTGTCCTGTTCCCTCTGCCCTCCTGTTCCATGTCCGCTGAGACGTTTTAGCCACCACTCACGAGCACCTACTCTGGATCAGGCCTTCTGCCCTAATTGTCCTATTCTGGGCAACCTATGTGGGACGGCCTATTGCTCCATTTTACAGATGAGAAAACTGAGGCTCAGGATGGTGCAGTGACTTGGGGAAGGCCCCACAGTGGGTGGTGGAGCCAGAGTTCGAACCAAGAGGTAACCAGCTCCAGAGGCTACGCTCTCCTCCTCCCTGCCTCCCCGCTAACCACTTTTTGGCTCCTGCCTTTCTCAGAGGGAGATGACACTGGCTGGAGCCCAAGTGGTCCTGGCATCTCCGGTCTGCGTTTCGGCCTTGCCGCCGCCGCTGTAGTCTGCAGGGGCTGACTGGACAGGGCAGTCCTGCCCAGGAGGCCGGTTGGCCGTGGGTGGGCATCCATATCTTTGCCACAGGGCCTTTGCTTGGGGCCTTTGCTCATTGAGACAAGTCATCCCATAAGTATCTGAACTCTCAGTGTGGGAATGTGGGTTTTTAACAAAACCTGGGAGCCCTGAAGGGCAGGGCTTCGCACCCCTCCCCGTAGACACATAGACTCATGCTCAGAGAACAGATACGGCCTGGTGGTGGAGAACACGGGTGAGAATTCTGACTCCCTGTATTTGAATCAGTGATGTGTCTGAAAATCTGCTTTCTGGGAAGTGGTGAATTTTCTGGGGGGAAAGCCTTGATTTGTAGAGTTTGCCAATTTCCAGTGTAAATACCACCGGTGTACACAAAGCAAGACCACAGAGGGCAGAATTGGGCAGCTGCTGCTGCTGCTGCTAAGTCGCGTCAGTCGTGTCTGACTCTGTTCGACCCCATAGACGGCAGCCCACCAGGCTCCCCGGTCCCTGGGATTCTCCAGGCAAGAATACTGGAGTGGGTTGCCATTTCCTTCTCCAATGCATGAAAGTGAAAAGTGAAAGTGAAGTCGCTCAGTCGTGTCTGACTCTTAGCGACCCATGGACTGCCCATGGAGCCCACCAGGCTCCTCCGTCCATGGGACTCTCCAGGCAAGAGTACTGGAGTGGGGTGCCATTGCCTTCTCCAGAATTGGGCAGAGGTGTGCCCATATGGACATCAGACCTCCCAACCAAGGGACCTTCTCCAGAACACCTGACCAGCGCTCCTTGTAACTCCAGGTCATTAAAAACAGGAAGAATCTAAGGCTGTCACAGTTATAGGAGCCTGAGGCAACATGATGACTAGATGCGATGTGAGATCCTGGAGCAGGGAAGGAATGTTCGGTTAAATAAAATAGGTAAAAACTAAGGAAATCAGAAACAGGCGTGGACATTTGTTATAATAAAGCATCACTGTTATTTCACTTGTGGTAACAAAGGCATCACACCAGTGTGAGCAGGGGAGACCATGGGGGCTTTCTTATCTTCCCTATTGTCTGTAGATCTGAAGCTATTTGAAAAGAAATCCATTAAAGGGAAAAAAAAAGGACTGAGAAAGAAATCAGTTAGCCCCCTCATCTTGAGCTTGCAAGTACTTAAGAGATCACAGCATGGGCTGGCAGGCCTCCCATTCATCACCTTGGCTGGTCCCACCCCTCCCCAACCGAGTGTGGCAGCTGAGTGTGGCAGTCCCAACTGTGCCTCCCAAGCCGGCATCGCTTCCCAGTTCTGAGCCCTTCCTGAGATGGCCAGGAAAAACCCCAGCCTCCTCCTGCACCAACTGGTGAGCTTGTGCTGAAACGACCTCTTCCCTGGTCCTCCCCACCTGGCTCCCCTCACTCAGCCTTCCTCTCGGAGAGGAAAGCACTGGGAAGAGTGTGCCCCGCTGTCAGACCCTCCTGGACGCATCACTGGGAAGTCCTTGGTCCCAGCCCTGGGCACCAGCCCAGGACACTTTGATGTAGTGTTCTGGCTGGTCCTTGGGCCAGCTTCCCTCCTTCTCTGCCCGGGGCTTTTTTGCGTGTTCTTCCCAAGGCTTCAGAAACCTTGAGCTCATCAAGTGGCCATCTCTTTCCTGGATCTCCAGAGTGGTGATTTCAAGCAGTCAGCCAGACTCAAGTTCTGGTCTCTGCCATCAGATCAGCCTCCTGCCTGGGTCCTGCGTGTGCGTCCTGACCCTGCTCAGAGCAGCATGTGACCCGGTCAGCTCTTTCTGTGGACGGTGTGCACAATGTGAACCCCTCCCCCCATTCCAGCACAGGAATCTGGGGTCTCCCTTGCAAAGAGTCTCTCCCACGGCAGAAAATGGGATGTGGGGTGTGGGGATGTGAATTAAACATTTTGAGCTCTTCCTTGCAATCATTTGGAGAAGTCAGTTGTTCTTCTGGGCTTTTAACAGTGGCAGCACAGAAGGGCAAGGACCAGTGTGCTATGAGCCCCTGCTATGCTTCTATTCCTTCGTTCTCCCCACAGCTGCCCTGGGAGGGGAGTCCTCACTGTCCTTATCATACAGATGAGGAAACTGAGGCTTCAAGAAACTCCTTGCTCCAGGCGCCAGCTTGCAGGGTTGGGGCTAGGATCAGTCTGGCTTCAAATCCAGACTCCTCTCTTGGTGCCCCTGCTTGCCTGGGGGCTGCTGGCCCCTCAGTCAGAGGTGCCCCCCCCCAGGTCCCGGGTGATGGTTGGGAAACCAGCCCAAAGCTTCTCCTGGAAAGCGACACGGGTCAGGAAGAGTCAGTCCCTCGTGACGGAGGTCAGTGACCTGCTGGTGCCTTCCCTGTCCCAGCGTGGGAAGGCCCACATTCTGGGAAACTGCTCCACCCCAGGCAAACCGTGTGGTTGGTGGGTTGGTTGGTCGTTCACATCCCAGTTTCTTCAGGTGTCAGTGAGTCTCGGGTCCAGAGAGAAGTGTAGGCAGAAGATAATGAAATAACACAGTGAAACGACCTCCCGTCCCTAATGATCAAAGCCATGATAGAGGAATTCCTCTATAGGAAGAGCCAGGATTTTAAATGAAACCATGGCACGGGAACTTTCTTTTTAAAGGAGTGTGCACCCTGCTTATTTCATCCTTGGGAGGCTTCGGGAAGAAGGAGTGAGGAATTGGATCGTTGGCTGCGGGGTGGGGGAAATTGCGGAGTGGGCGCCCCAGAGGTTGGACGCGGGAGGTGGGGAGGTCCAGGTGGGGGTGCCCCCACATCGGGGTGTCAGTGAGCGTTGTGAAATCGAGAGGAGACCTACAAACCCCTGGCCCTGAGAGCCGAGGCTTGCTTCTCCCGGGCTGGAGGGAGGGCTTTGAGGGAAGGCGTGGACTCAAGTGCACTTTTAATCGGAGGAAGCGATGTCGGTGGAGTTGTCCCTTTACGTGTTCTGGCAACGCCTCCCATTTCCTGCGGGCGGTGGGCCATCCGAGAGGAACCGGACACCCCCTGGAGGCTTTCACCACCCTCCTCCCCTCCACGCCTGCTCTGTGTCCCTGTTTTCCAGATGGACAAAACGGGGAGAAAGCGCACTGCTCCACAGCCTGCTGCAGGAGGGCCGGCCTGCTCCGGGAGCTGGGGCGCGGGTACGGCGTGGAGATTGGCTGGGGGTGGGGAATGGGGTTCTATAGGATGGGGGCTGAAACTCCAGAACACTCAGACCTGAGTTCAAATCCTTTGTCCCTCCAGCAGCACAAGCCCCAGCCTTTTTATCTGCGAGATGGGTGATGTCACCACGCTCACCTCCCCCAGTGGTCATGCCCGAGAGGGGCTTAACGCAGTGCCTGGGTTCGGAAACGCGAGCTGTCAGTTGTCTGAAGCCCCTGGTGCAGAGAGGAGACCGTGTGTCGAGAGCAGGGACCTGATGTGCTTTGCTTCATCCGGCTGGTTTCCGGGGCTGCAGTTTAACCTCAGGATCCCAGGTTGGACCTCTGGAGGCTCTACCTGGGCAGCCCAGTATGGCAGCCACAGGCGGTGGATTCACATTAATTACAGCAGAGTTAACCTGCGAGTTCAGTTCTGCAGTCACACTAGGTGCCCCGTCGCCACTCCTGGTTGCCGTGTTGGGGCACTGATCCTGGGGGTGGGGTGGGGGTGTTGGCACTGCCAGGGTGCCCACCTTCCCGCTTCCCCGCACTCAGTGTCAGACTGCAGGCTGCGGGAGTGCCTGTCCTGCGGCTCCCTGGCAAGCTCTTGGCCCATCCCGGCCACCTGGGGCCTGGCCCGGCAGCCTTCCCACGCCGGGAGTCCTCCTGCTGGCAGGTCTGGCGCGTGGAGGGTGCCAGGCCTGGCACCTGGCATGTTGGCTTAGTCAGACCGGGCAGGCCCTGTCCTGGGCCCGCGGTGTTTGCGCGCCCTGCCAGGAAGAGAGGACGCTCTGGCGAAAGTGGAGAACCGCTGGAGGATTTTGTCCTGTATGAGTCGGGAAGCTTTGATTCACTGGAACGCGGAGGGAGGGGAAGGTGAGGGGTGTTTCTCTGTAAGAAGGAGGCTTTGACTTTGAGCTGAAATAGCCCTTGACCTTTGCTCTTTTCTTTCACCCATCTGTTCGGTTTGGGGTGTTGGGTGCTGTGCTCCACACCGGGAGGTACGTGGGCGACCCCTGGGGGACAGGGCACCGTCCCCACTGACAGGTCCCAGACCCTGGCAGGGACTGTGTGGTCCCCAGAGCATCCCCAGGGCCCTGTGCACGGTAGGAGCTCATTAAGTGGTTGCTGGAGGAACTTTTTTTCCCAACGTTTTATTTTCTATTGAAGTAGGACCACTTCTGTATTCTATATAATGCTGTCACCTGCTGAAATCTCTCTCATGTCCTCCTGAGAGGGGATATTGATTGCTCCCAATTCATGGAGAAGGCACTGGCAACCCACTCCAGTCCTCTTGCCTGGAAAATCCCATGGGCGGAAGAGCCTGGTAGGCTGCAGTCCCTGGGGTCGCTAAGAGTCAGACACGATTGAGTGACTTCACTTTCACTTTCATGCATTGGAGAAGGAAATGGCAACCCACTCCAGTGTTCTTGCCTGGAGAATCCCAGGGACGGCGGAGCCTAATGGGCTGCCGTCTATGGGGTCACACACAGTCGGACACGACTGAAGTGACTTAGCAGCATGGGCTTCAAAGAGGTACCCCTGCCACTTCTGGAATGTTCTCAAGGAGAGTTGCCCGATAGCATAATATCTAAGATGGACTTAGGTGTACTGAGCTTACTGTGTGCTTGTGTGTGCACGCTAAGTCACTTGAGTCATGTCCGACTCTTAGCTACCCCATGGACTGTAGCCCGCCAGGCTCTTCCATCCATGGAATTTTCTAGGCAAGAGTGCTGGAGTGGATTGCCATTTCCTTCTCCAGGGGATCTTCCCGACCCAGGGATCGAACCCCCACATATCTTGCATTGGCAGGCGGGTTCTTTACCACTAGCGCCACCTGTACCTGCTGAACGCTTTACCCTGATGACCTCATTTACCTTTCGTACAAACAAGGGACCTATTATTATCATTCCCATTATACAGAGGTGGAAACTGAGGCACAGAAAACTTAAGGCACACAGCAGAGGAGCAGCAACCCCTCCATCTCCTCCTCAGCTTTATGAGGCTTGGAACTTTCCCAAGACGCCAGCTTGGACTGCGTTGACCCTGGCACTGAATTCCTTGCCCTCACCCACCACGCTTGCGGTCGGTTCCAAAGCTGTCACTGGCCCAGGTTTTCTAGGAGACTCAGAGCAGGGCCCACGCAGGGCTGCGGGGAACAGAGTTCTTTACCCGCCGAGTCCAGCCAGTGGGTCTCCAGAGTGAGGATCTGAGCCCCAGGAAAGCAGGTCCCATGTGGAGGCTGACTTCATCCATTAGTGCAAAGTAAGCACCGTGACTGCGGGCCCTCGGGGCTGAGCCACGGCCTGGGACACGCAACCCGGGACACACGGCCCCTCCCTGCCTCCGCCTCCCTGGTGCCCCTGGGGATGCCGAATTTCTGCCAGTGTGACAGCCGGGAAGCTCTGAGCCAGAGCTCTCCGAGCTGGGTGTGGGCAGTTAGGGAGTTCCAAGTTCTAGTCCTGCCTTGGGCCCTTCCTAGCCCTGTGAGCGTGGGGTCCAACCCGAGTGGGCAGGACTCTGTGATGGTCTCACAGGGGAGGGGCAGTTACATCACTTAACTAGCCCTTGAATACGTTTTATAGACGGGCTGTGTTTCAGAATGAGAGCAGATGCTTGGAAACGCTTGCTGAGTGGCTGGTGCAGTAGATATCGAGCGCTCAGTAGATACTGTCTCACCTCGTCCCTGGAGAGAAAAGAGTGCACCCCAAACTTCATTATCACATCAGCTTTAGAGGAGGGGAGGTTCAGCTGTGCGTCTTTCATTCTGGATGAAGGCAGAGGGGTGTCTGGACAGTGTTCAGAGATGACAGTCAGGGGAGAATGTTAAGTGCTCAACCCCAGCCTGGGGACTAGTGGGCCATAAAATTCAACTTGGATAATAAGAGTGCTCTGGAGTTAGGCGGGTGCAGGGAAGAAGTAGGAGAAACAGTTCACCCGATGGAGTCCTTCTGGAGCGCTGAGAGGAGACTTGGTGTGATGCCTCCATCCAGCTTGCCAGCACACCTGCATTGGGTCAGCTCAAGAGCAGGAAACCCCAAGAGAGGCCTGAGAAGGGGTCCCGGCCTCTGTTTTCTCATCTGTAAAATGGGTACCACAGCACTGAATTCATTAACAGTCCCTCTGCACGCTCCCTCTTCCTTGCGGGAAAACACGTATGTGATTTTTTTTTTCTCTTAGCTCTGAAAAGCTCCCCCTGCCTGGTGAGCTCAGCGGATTGTTGTGTGCGCATGCTAAGTCGCTTTAGTCCTATCTGACTCTTTGCAACCCTGTGGACTGTAGCCCGCCAGGCTCCTCTGTCCATGGGAGTCTCCAGACAAGAATACTGGAGTGGGGTGCCATGCCCTCCTCCAGGGGATCTTCTCAGCCCAGGCATTGAACCCACGTTTCTGATGTCCCCCACGTTGGCAGGTGGGTTCTTTACCACTAGTGCCACCTGGGAAGCCCACGAGATTGTTACCAGGGCTTTTTCTGGAGGCTCAGCGGATTCTGAGCGGGGAACATTGGGATCAGTGGTGAAGGGAGGGGAGGTGATACTGAGGAGACAGCACCCAGTTGTCGAGGGTGTCAAATACCGTCCTGCGGAGTTTGGACTTTTTCTGAGCGTGACAGCATTGCATCAGAGTTTCTTTAGAAGGCCGGTGATCTCCTTGCTGTTGAGAAGGACTTCCTTCCAAATGAAGAAACTCAAACTGCTCCCACCCCTTTCCTGGTGGTGCCAGGCATATCTTAGCCTAAAGTGAGTTCTGTTGCTTAAAGTGAGTTTTGTTCCACGATGTTAATAGGTGTGCCAGCAAAAAGTAAGAGTAACAGCAACTGCAAAACAAACACACCCGAAGGTTCTGCAGTGTGGACATGATACAGACAGCTGTTTCGGTTATGGGCCTTCCCAGGGCCTTTATGGGTCATCATGAATGGCAGCCCTCAGTGAGAATACCAGGGAGGCAGTTTTCCACGTGTGTTTGTCTGTGAGACCCCTCCTTCCCTCCCTGTTTTCCTCCTTCCTTCTTACCTTTCTCTTCTGTCCGAAACCAGCCTCAGCTTGGAACCCACGTTAGAGAGGGCTGTCCCTGTGAATTTCCCATCCCTTCCCCCTGGTCCCTTCAGCCCTGAAGGTGTGACATCCTCTTGGATCAGCTGATGGGCAGATAACTTTCCGGACCAGTTAGATAGGGATGCCCTGGGCTTTTACACATGGAAGACGTCACAGACAGCTGTGTGCAGGCACGCTCCATGGCTGTCTCTGGGGACGGTGGCCTGGAAGCAGTAACACCTGCTCCCCGCCGGTGGTGGCTGCAGGGAGGTGCCGCTGAAGGTGAGTCAGAGCTGCCTGCACACCGGTCCTCGGGGAGTGGTGATGGCGGAGCCGAGCCCAGGCCACCTCGGGGAACC
>NW_011494867.1:7528839-7529302 GCF_000754665.1 Bison bison bison
GCCACCTCGGGCCCCCGAAGCCACACGCTTTCACCCTGGATGGCAAGGCCCAGCATCACCTGTTGACTTTCCAAGCTGGGTCTCTCTTACCTCTCTGGACAGGCCAGGGTGGTAGGGTAGAAGGGGCGCTTGGCTATGAGTCAGGAGACAAGTGTCCCAGGTCTTGCTCAGCTCTGTCAGCTCAGGAAAGTGACATTCCTCTCCTGAGCCCCAGTTTTTCTTTGCGAGTTCAGCTAAGAGGTCCAGTTTACCTTGAGCAAGCACGCTGACCTCTCTGTGCCTCTGTTTCCTCTGCCCAGTAATGGGGAGGGTGCCCCTGCCTGATAGAGCAGATGAATAGTCATCTACCTGGGCTTCCCTGGTGGCTCGGTGGGTAAAGAATCTGCCTGCAATGCAGGAGACCTGAGTTCAATCCCTGGGTTGGGAAGATCCCCTGGAGAAGGGAAAGGCTACCCACTCCAGT
>NW_011494867.1:7529418-7542720 GCF_000754665.1 Bison bison bison
ACGACTGAGCGACGTTCACTTTCAACAACAAGCGGGAAGATGAGAGTGAGGGCCGCTGAGGTCAGCCGAGACAGGTGCAGTGGCCCCCCTGGGGCTGCTCGCCTCCCCAGGCAGCTCTCACACCCACCCCTCTGCCTCAGACCCTTCAGCCCTCGCTCTGTTCTCTTGAGACACCCACAGATGCAGCTGCTTCTCCTGGCCCCACGAGCAGCCCTCCAGACTTTAGAAGGCAGTGTCCAGCTCCAGAGCACCTCTGTCCTGCACTGAAAATGGTTCACCTTGAGCCTCCTTCCTGAAGGGATCAGCAGGAACCTGCTGGGTCCTGCGTGTGTCCCTAGGAGGGTGTGAGGAGAGGGACCAGGGCCAGGCGGGGCCAGCTCTGGGGGCTCTGCCCAGGCCTCCCCCGCCGCTCCTCCTCGGAGGTGCCCGCCTTACCTTTTACCCACTGGGACTCTGGGCACAGGTTGCATCTGAGAAAAGGCTGTGGTGCTTTAAAAAGACAAAATGATCCGACGGGTGTGCAGAGCACGTGGCTAAGACTTGCTGAGGAGCCGGCGTTGTTCCTGGTAGAACTGAGCCCGCGTCTTTGGATTTGGAAGGGTTCTCGCTCCTCTTCGGATCCTTGTAAACAAGGAAGGTGTGTCTGCCTTCAGACATGCCTCGTTTACCAGCCTCTGCACTGGGTCTCCATCCCGTCCCCGCCTCCTCCTGCCTCTAAGGACCCCCAGCATCACAAGCTGAATGTTTTGGCCACCGTCCAGGCCCCGTGTCAAGCACCTGCTCACGCTGTCTCGTTTCTTCACCTCAGCAGCCCCATGAGGTCACGGCCATGCAAGACCCACTTGGTGGACTGGTGAGGAATCTGAGACTCCAAGAAGGGACCCGCAGAATCTCCCACTGCTGGAGCCTTTGACACAGTGGGCTGTGTGCTGGGCACTGACTGTGTGCTGGGCGCTGACTGTGTGCCGGGCGCTGGGCTATGTGCCGGGCACTGGGCTGTGTGCTGGGCGCTGAGCTGAAGCTCTTTTAAGCTCAGGTGACAATCACACCGCGTGAAATTACCCATTGTAAAGGGACATGTTCAGAGGCGCTTAATACATCCTTGTGGTTCAGCCGCCACCTCTGTCCACCTCCAGGACATCTCACCGTCTCCAGCAGAAGCTCTGTCTTCCTTCACAGTCACTCCTCACTTTTCCCTGCCGCCCCAGCGCTCTGTGCTCTGTCACCCCTGTGGGTTTCCATATTCTGGATGCTCCAGATACACGGAATCGTACAATATGTGGCCTTCCGTGTCTGGCTCTACTTAGCCTGATGTTTTCAAGGTTCATCCATGTTGCGATGCGTAACGGGCTCTTTTTATGGATGAATAGGATTCAGACCACACTTGGTTTGTCCGTTCATCCATCAACGGACTTCTACGTCATCCCCATCTTCTGGCTATTGTGAATACGCTGCTATGCACAGTGATGTACAAGTATTTATTTGGGTCCCTGTTTTCAGTTCTTTTGGCTGCCGTACCTTGGAGGGGAATTTGTCAGCCTTGCGTTTTAAGAACCTTGTCTTCTTTACTCCTCACAATAACACTCTGAGGTAGGTGGAGATGTTTCAGAGACACAGAGTGATGGAACTGCTTGCCTCACATCCAACAGCTTTGAAGCGACAGAGCTGGGATTTGAACCCAGGGAGTCCAACTCCCAGAGCTTAGGGCCTTTGTCTCCTGCTCTCTGCCTCCTCCCTGGAGGGCCTGGGGACCCAGGGCATGCTCCTCCCACATTGGCACTCCGAGTGCTCGGTCAGCACCCTGGAATTCCTGCCTGGCATGGTTATGTGCTGTCTTGACAGGTCAGCCCCTGTCTGTCTTTCTGAGCCTGACGGGGCCAAGGTGATACTTTTAAAAAATCAGTCACCAGACCGAGCTTGAGAAAGGCAGGCGGGTCTGGACAAGTGGGGACCCAGAAATCAAAGGCCCGCGTGCTGAGAAGCAGTGGCCGCTACACCGCGAGCCCATGGGTCTCATTCGCTCACACCCTGGGCACTGCCCCAACAAGTGTATTGCTTGGGTTCCCGAGACCACGAACTAGAAACAGCGACTTTGGGAGGTGGGAGGAGCGGGGCAGGGCTTTCACGAACCGACATGCAGTCCTCAGGGAGCACAAACACTTGGAGCACTAGGCTGGGGGAGGGGGGCAATTGATGGAAAGGAGATGAGAGTGCAGAAATGCGCAGCGGTTGGGCAGTTGGGGCCCTGAGTGCGGGGCCAGCTTGCCGCTCACCGCTGCATCCTGAGCTCCTGACGGGGGCAGTGTGTGGTCACGGATGCTCAGAATGGCAATTAATGTCATCCAGAAAAGGGCAGAGGATATTCTGAATGGTCTGTTTACAGCAAGGAAAGAGGAGGCATTTCTATCTAAAATTATTTAAATTTTTCTAAAGGGCCTTGGCACGGAGGGTAAGCCCTGGCTGGTGTTGCCTCTGACCTTGGCGGCCTGCCTGGGCTGTGAAAGAGGGAATTGTTCCTGGGGCTGCAAACAGGACCCTGCCAACATCTGGGCTGCCTGGTCCCCGTGTCTCCCCACTGACGGCGAGTAGCGTCGGGAGAGTCCCAAGCCTCTCGTCTGTGTGAACGTCCCCCCCCCCCCGACCCCGTGTCACGAGTCCTGCCCCGAGGTCGGGGCTGGGGGCCTCTCCGGCAGCTGCGGTCCCAGCCGGCAGCAAAGGAGGCTCTGTTCCTTGACCCTGACTGCGATCGGCCACCAGGCTATTCTTGTTATTTGTGGAGCAACTGTCCGGGGCTAAATCTGAATTCTTTCTCAATCATTGCCCAATTTTGCTTCTTAAAAATAAATCATGGGGAATATTGGTCCCTGGGCAGAGCGAGGGACCAGCCCTCCATGAAAGTCGTCAGTAGAGTTTCCCACAGTCGGGTCAGAAGTTCGGAGGAGAGGGCAATGGGGTGAGCCCCCAGAGAAGGCCTGTTGTCTCCGAGTCCTTCTTTTCACCACTGCCCCCAGTTGGGGTTTGAGGAAATAAGTTTCTTTGGACCCAAGCTCCTCTCTGCTCTTAGATGTTGCACAGGTGCTCTGGATTCCGGGAGACACCAGAGCATCTGAGACACCTCACGGTAGCTCCTGGGTGCAGGGCCAGAGGGCTGGGCTCTTCTCTGAAGGCAGAGCAGGGCTATCCAGAGTCATGGGGCAGAGGGGCAAGGAAAGCCAGTGCGTTTCGGGAGCATCCTCTAGTGGCGGCGTCCCCTCAGAGAGAGGTGGGACGAGGAAGCTGGAAACAGGAGCTCCGGCCGGGAAGTCTTTGCCGTGTTCTAGAAGGAAAATGAGAGGCAGCAGAACTGGAGGAGCGAGCCTGGGGAGGTGCGGGTCAGTTGATGGGATGAGCGGCAGCAAGATCTGGCCCTGGTGATGAACTGACTTCGGGGCTTAGGGCTGGGAGTCATACAGTCATTAGACTTTGCAGGAGGCCACCTAGATGAGGTGCTGCCACATAGCAGGCTTGGGAAGACCACAGGGAGACCCCCTGGGTGGGCACAGCTTGGGTGGTGATCTGGGGGAACCTGGAGGACATCAAGGGGGTGGTGCCCTCAGGCCATCGCTAGAGCGTAAGCCGTCCACTGAGGCAAAGGGCCTTGTTCTGTTCGATGATGTGTCCCCAAACACTCAGAACAGTCTGGAAGCACTTTTGTGGCACACAGGAAGCCTTCAATAAATATTTGATGAATGAATAAACTGTGAGTCTGAAGCTCAGGAAACAGACTCTTAATCCAGTTTTGGGATTATTTATGTTGAGCAGAGTACAGGCAGTATGTGTGTGTGTATGTGTGTCCATGTGTGTGTGCCCGTGCGTGTATGCACACGTGTGTGTGTGCACATATAAAACCATCCTTCTCTCTGCCAGAAGAATGACCCTGTTTCTACCTTGTGTGGTCATAGAGTTTTCCATGGAAATCGATGAGGCCATTGATCTGGAGTTAAGAGCTTGTTGACATCAACCGATTGCAGTCACACGCAGTGGCTCGCTTCGTCCCACCCGGCCGGCCGGTGCTCTTGGAAATAACCATGGCTTCATCCTGTACAGACCAGCCCGGCGCCATCCATCATCTGAATTATCAACACGTGATTCAGTGCCAAGAGATGATTTTCTGCTCTTGAGATGGCCTCCGAAAGAGTCCCCTGAGACACCCCTGCCCCGATGCCCCGTCCAGAGCAGGAACGCTGCCGGCCGCTGGGCCCAGACACCCTCACGTGAGACCTGAAGGGGGGCAGAGGCTTCAGGCCAGCTGCTCCACCATCGCCCTGCAGTCTAGAAAGTTCTTGGAACTCATTGCATGTATTCAGAACTTTTTAGGAATTGAAGTGAAGCTCACATAACATGCAATTAGCCATTTGGTGGCCTTTTGTACCGTCACGGTGTCTTAGACACCCCGTTTATCTGGCTCCACAGCAGTCTCGTCACCTCCAAAGGCACCCTGCCTCCCCCTGCCACCCCGCCTCCCCCTACCCGGCGCTCGCTAAGTCACTCCCCAGCCCTCGAGAGCCACAGATCTGCTTTCCGTCTGTCTGGATTTACCCATTCTGGATGTCTCGTGTAAATGGAGCCATACGCTCGGAGGCCTCTTGTGTCTGGCTTCTTTCACTTAGCGTGGTGTTTCCAGGCTCATCTGCGTTGTCGCCTGCGTCAGTATGAGTTCAGCCCATTCTGTAGAGAAGTTCACGCCAAACCACAGAGTTTGCAGATGCCCTTCACTGAGCAGCGCTCAGGCCTCTTCCCTGGCCCCTGGCGGCTCCTCTGCCCGGGTCGCCAGCCTGCCCGTTGCCTGCCTAGAGGCTTAGGACGCCGCCTGAGTCTGTAGCCGGGCCTTCCCGGCCCGGCCCAGCCCAGCTCTCTGGTCTCACAGCTGCCCCCCATTGTGGAGCCGCCCTGCAGTGACACCCGCTCCCCACCACCCCGGAAGCTGCCCCAGAGGCCTTTCCATCCCCTTGTCCCAGCAGACTCCTGACTCGCTTCCCCAGAGTCAGCTCTGCAGAACCCGTGGTCGTCCTCTCCTTCACGCCCGCCGGAGAGTCTGTGCCCTCGTGCGGCTCTGCAGTGTCACCCCACACCAAGCTCGCCAGGCCCCCGTCCTCTGTGAGCTGCTGGAGGACAGGGCTCAGGGCGCTGCTGGTCTGTTGAGTGGACGAGGGGCCCAGTGAACGAGCAGCTGGCGTTCTGGCCCTCGGCTGTCCCTGCCCCCTCTCACCAGCACCTGCGGCTCGTCACTGTGTCATTTATGTGTGGGTCTGTCTTTCTCCAGAAGGGATGTGGGGTTTGCTTGGGTCTAAACAGCTGCTTGTAGTGAGTGGGGTCACTGCACCTAACCTTCCGACTTCAGGGGTCCCTCAGAGGTCGGATTTTGGAATCTATTGTGTTAAGTAGGGTGCTGAGTAGTGGAAGGTGACTTTCACACCACTGTTTTGGTAAGTCAGGCTTAGAAATGCTCTTGATGGACAGGGCAAGACGTCCCCCCGTGGTCCTTTATGCCTGAGAGGGAAGACCTGCTGGGACTGCTGTGCGGCTCTTCCTTGTAGAGGTGACGACATGTGACTATTCTGATAGCAGCGTCGATAACGGAGGGGCATAGTTTGTTCATGGCTCACCTGGTTGCCCAGTTGCAGACGCATAGCAACAGCCATCTTTGGGGGCAACCTAATGAGTCACTCTCTACAAGGCCTGCTCACGCATGTTGGTTCCCTCGCTGTCTTTTGTGTTGGGGAATCGAATCCCACCTTCCTCAGTTGTCCTTTGGAATTACAGCCAGACATCTGAGGAACTCTCTGGATCGTAATAGTTTTTTCTAACTCGTCTCCCTCAGTCTCCCATCTCTGCCAGATAAACTCCTATTCACCCTTCAAAACCCAAGTCAGGTAGCTCATAATCTCTGAAAGCTTCTTGAATGACCCTGTATTTGCATTGGTTAGTTCACCTTCCCCAGGACTCCCATGCCTTCAATTCTGCCGGTGTCATACCCATGGATTTCTGATGATCTATGACTCCCCCACTCAACTGCTGCTACTGCTAAGTCGCTTCAGTCGTGTCCAACTCTGTGTGACCCCGTAGATGGCAGCCCACCAGGCTCCCCCGTCCCTGGGATTCTCCAGGCAAGAACACTGGAGTGGGTTGCTGTTTCCTTCTCCGATGCGTGAAAGTCAAGTCGCTTAGTCGTGTCCGACCCTCAGCGACCCCATGTGCAGCCCACCAGGCTCCTCCATCCGTGGTCTTCTCCAGGCAAGAGTACTGGAGTGGGGTGCCATTGCCCCACTCAACCGAGAGGTCCTTAATTCTAGACTTTTTTTTTCCTTGGAGCAGTTGCTTGACGGTGAATGAGAAGGTGTCAATGTGGGTGCTGTAAGTTGGTAAAGGAAGCAAGCAGATAGATGACCCATAGAGGGGCGATGGCTGAATTCCAGGCATTCACATACATCCCTTGGGACCCAGGGAAAAGGGAACAGTCTTCAAGACCAAACTTACAGAGTTGGTTGGTTTGGGGTTTTCAGTACAGTGTGTTCCGTTGGATTTGGCAACACCAGTGGTCCAGAATGCTGCTGGGTGGAGAGAGACGGGCGAGAAGGGGGTTGTGCACGACCCATTGCCACGGGCGGGAGTCCCGTGGGCTGCACCTGGACGTGGGAGCAGCTG
Source organism: Bison bison bison (assembly GCF_000754665.1). Taxonomy (NCBI): domain Eukaryota; kingdom Metazoa; phylum Chordata; class Mammalia; order Artiodactyla; family Bovidae; genus Bison; species Bison bison. The sequence continues at coordinate 7,536,103 of NW_011494867.1, forward strand.
CTTCCAGCTGGTGTCTGTTCCGTTGCGTTCATTCCCAGGCTGTCTCGGCTATTAAATATTTTTACTATCACTTCTGTTTAATACGTCACAGATAGGTCTTGTTTGGTAGGGAGAATGCCTGAGGGTCAGATTGTGAGGTGGTTCCCTGCGTCACGTCTGGACACGAGGGACCGGGACTCGGTGGACCACTTGACCTCTGCACCCCCAGCGCCACTGCATAGACACTCCTTGGCTTCCAAGTGTCCACGTCCACGTCGTAACCATCATGGTCCCAGTGACCGTCCTAGCGGCGACAGAAGGCGAGCTGGCCGCCCAAGGCCTCCCCGCCGGTGGGCTGTAGAGCTGGGATGGGGATCCAGACCCCTGGAGTCCACATCCCAGATAACTTGGCTTCCTGAAGTGACTAGCCTCTTCTGCCAGCGGAGCAGGTTCTGGGTTTTTTTTTCCAGTCTTCATTTTTTTTTTAAGAGCAGTTTTAGGTTCACAGCCAAATCAAGGCGAAGGTACAGAGATTTCCTGTGTACCTGTGTCTGTCCCGTGCACCCCTGCCCAGGCGGCTCATTCATCCCAATTGACAGACACGCCACCCCAATCCCCTAAAGCCCGTCGCCTGCCTGAGGCGGAGGGGGGGGTCCCTTCTGGTGGTGTACGTTCTGTGGACAAATACGTAATGGCCGTGAGTCCACCACTGCAGTATCACACAGAACACTTCTCACTGCCCTAAAAAATGCATCCCTTCCTCACCTCTTCTCCCCGCAGCCCCTGGCAACAACTGATCTTGTCCCTGTCTCCAGATTTCTGCCCTTTCCAGAAGGTCAGATTGTTGGAATTACACAGTATGCAGCCTTTTCAGGTTGGCTTCCTTCCCTCAGTAACAGGCATTTAAGCTTCCTCCTTGTCTTTTCGTGGCTTGATAGCTCATTTCCTTCTAGTGCTGGATGTACCGCACGATATCCACTCACCTGCTAAAAGACACGTGGATTGCTTCCAGATTTTGGCAGTCACAGAGAAAGCTGCTGGAAGCACCCCAGGGTAGGTGTTCACGCGGACACATGTTTTTCAGAAGCAGACTTTTAAGCCGTGGTCCTCGAGATCCCACCTCTGGGTGGTGAGCAGGAGCCTGCACGCGTCTTAGAGACCCTTCTGGCCCTGTGGCCCAGCTTCCCTGGAGAAGGGTCAGCAGGTCTGTGCGCAAGCGGCTGGCCTGTCACACAGCCTGGAACCTTCGGGTGGAAGCCTGCAGCCCCCAGGCAGGATCTGAGGCAGAACAATCAAGGAGTCCCCGCTTGTGATTTGCAAGGCGCCGGCGGTGGCTGCCAGCCATGCTTCCCTGAGAGCGATTGTGCTTATTTGCCTAAGCCTGCCTGCCTCCCGGAGGCTGGCGGCTTCTCAGAATCTCAGATGCCCGCTGTGTGAGACGAGGCAGGTAAGGGTCTCACAGAAGGGGCTCCTTAATCCCCAGAGATGCTGATCAGCCCGAGCCTCGTCTGGCTGCCCCGGCTCTCTGTTTAGGCGGAAAAATGGAAACATGGCTTTGCATTGCTTTTGTTTTCTGACCAGGAAGAGCACACAAGTCCATCTCGCGGGATAGACCCTCCGCCTTCACCCTCCTCTCTCTCTCTTCTTCCCTGTTCATGGATTAAACCTCCTTAAGAGGCTCTAGGTAGGACTGTCAATCAACGGGGCCCCTAGAAAGGGCTGCCTCCATGAACTCTGACCCTTAGTAGGAGGAGCTGGTTAGCCTGGTCTTTTTGTCACCATCTGGGGGTCTTGTCTCAGGCTGGGGTGGTTCGCCTTGGGAACCGGCGTGTCCCAGTGGATCTCCGTGTGATGCTGTCCGCATTCTGAGCTTTCTTTCGAAACTGTGTGGCCACGCCAAAGCCCAGCCTCCCTCCCGCCCTGCTTTTGTTTCACTTGAACTTGCAGCCACTTGACACCCTATGTATTTTGCTTATAAAATACCCAAACTCAGTCTTGCTCCTCAACAAATTTATATTCCTAGGAACAGCATCTGCCCACATTGGAAGGACGTGTGCAGCGTGCACATGGACAGAGCTTTTTCTCAGCCTGCGGGCTGTGCCGATGGGCAGGGGTGGGACTCACGCCATGACCGCCCCCCAGTCTGGGGTGTGCCCAGCACACATGGGCACTCTGTTGAATGATACAGCGTGCCTGGCGAGGAGGTGTCACAGTCATCCTGCCAGCCCCCACCAGGGTCTTGTCCTGTTATTGGAAACCATCAGTCCAAAGGAATCCTGTCTTTGAAAGGACACGTTTTCTGTTGAGTTGTGTAAAATACCTACAGAGAAACCCACAGCTCCTAAGCCTGCGCCTCAGTGGATTTGCACATCGGCCATGTCCCTGTCACTGTGCCCTGGCTTAGGCCAAGAGGGTGGCCACTCCCGAGACCCTCCTGGGTCCCCTTCCAGCCACCCCTCTCCCCCAGAGCGACCCCTGCCCTGCCTGGGCCAGCGTCTGGACCTTCTGTAAACAGACTCTCATAGTACAGACTCTTCTGTTGGTGAAACTCATCACCCTGCTGCATAGATGTGTAGTCCCCTGTTCTCACGGCTGCGTAGCTTTGCACTGGGTGAATACCCCTTCATTTCGCTACTTGCTATCGATGGGTGCCTGTGGAGTGCTGCTGTGACGCAGGGGACATGGTGACGTGTGGGGGGCAGTCTGGTTCGGGGGACCTGGGAGTGGCGGTCCCGGAATGCAGAAGGTAGGGGAGAGTCGGCTTTCGCAAACGCTGCAAGTTACTTTCCAAAGGGCTGGGACCAGCTCCTGCTCTCACTAGCAGTGCTGGTCTCCCTCATCGCACTGTCACTGACTATTATCATTTTCCCCAAGTCTTTTTTGTTGTGGTGGTAAAATATGCATGATGTAAAATTGACCATTTTAGCCATACGGTTCTGTGGCATCCGTCCATTCACGCTGTCATGCCCCCGTCACCACCATCCTTCTCCACCATCCTTCTCCAGAGCTCTTTATCTTGCAGAACTGAAACTCCATACTGATTCAACTCCCACCACCCACCCCCACCCCCAGCCATGGCAGTCTTTCTACTCTCTGTCTCTACGAATCCGACTACTCTAGATTTCTCAAGTAAGTGGAGTCATATGGTATTTGTCTCTTTTGTGACTGTCTTATTTCACTTGGCATAATGTCCTCAAGGTTCATACATGTTGCAGCGTGTGTTCGAATTTCCGTCCTTTTTTTGGTTTGCTTTTTGGAATTTTCTAGATCCGTTTTTTTTTTTTTTTTAATTGATTGAAGTACGGTTGATTTACAATGCTGTGTTAATTTCTGCTGTACAGTAAAGTGACTCAGTTTTATACACACACACACACACACACACATGTTCTTTGTCATACTCTTTTCTGTTATGTTTACCACAGGATATTGAATACAGCCGCCTGTGAATCTGCTGTACAAATATCTGTTCCCTGGTGGAGTAACTACTTTCCAGTTGTCTGGGGTGTATACCAGAGGTGGAACTGCTGAATAGTATGGTGGTTCTGTGTATCATTTTTTGAGAAAACTCCAAGTGTTTTCCACAGCAGCTGCAACATTTTCTGTTCCTACCAGCCGTGCCCAAGAGTTTCGATTTCTTCATATCCTCACCAACACTTGTTCATATTCTGGGTTTTGGTTTTAGTTTGCTTGTGGCCATACTGATGTGTGTGAGGTGCTGATAGTATCTTCTTTTTAAGAGCCATTCTGGTAGGTGTGTAGCGATCCTTTGGTGGTTTTAATCTGATTTCAGAAGCATGAAGGTGTAGTGGATTTGTCCGGGTATCTGCCTAGAATCTGGATTATTCTACCCTGGGCTGTGGTAGCTGATGTTGGGTCACTGTCAGCGTTCTTCGGCCATGGTGAGGCTGCTGGCACACAGTAGGTGCCCAGTACTCACTCGCGGCGTTCAGTCCTTGTTGAGAGAGCCAGCCACATGCTGGGATTCCAGGGAGTTGAACTGTGGAAACTTCAGAGCCGCACTTGTCCCGACAAGTGCAGAACCCCCGCAACCCCCAGGCCATACTAACCCCCACAACCCCCAGCCTGTAGGGTCTCTTGTCTCTCTCTTTCTTTGCAAGAAAAGACCTGCTCACCTTTCGCAAGTTCTTGTTCCAGATCGGGGACATTCTGTCTCACAGAGTGTCAGAGACGGCAGGAGCTGAGAAACGTCTGGGGCCAGAGTAGCTGCCGGCCATGCCCCGGTGCCGCCCCCTCCCGGGGACCCCAAAAAGCACACACACTCCTAAGCGGCATGCGAAAGGCCATCCTCGCAGCCCTGACCAGACAGGGCCACGTCCGCCTTGCTGCAGCTAGCACGGGGCAGCACCTTCTGGAAATGACAACCGACAGAGAGAAGAACTCTGCCCCAGCCCCGCCCCCAAGGGTGTCATCGGCCGCCTTTCGGATCTTGCAATGTGTTGGGGGCCAGCACCAGCCACACGTTTTCTCTTTGCTATGTTTGCATGTCCAATTAGAGCTTTTCCTTAGTCCACTTGTTGCTTGACGGGCATGCCTGTGGTGACTTCAGCGGATCACAGTAGGCCCCCCGGGGCGGCCTGTGTAGCGTCAGAGCCGGTGTCCAGAGCAGGAGACCCAGTGGCACCTCGTGCTCTGCGTCCCCAAAAGCCTCTTCCTTCCCCTGCCCTCTCTTCCCTCCTCTTCCGTTTGCTGCAAGCCAGTGGCTGCTCCAGGGCCTTCTTTGTTACCAGCATCGCAGGGCAGAGCAGCGATTCCGGGGATTAGACAAGTCGGGGCCCCAGTCTGGGTTCCACGGCTCCCCTGCAGCTGACTTTGCCTCCTGGCACCTTGCAGGCCCATCCATAAAATGGGAGGAACGGGGCCGCACACCTCAGTGCGTTGATCGCTGATGCTTGCAAAGACCTTTGCATCGTCAGGCTTCGTAAAAAGGAGCCCAGTTCCTTCTCTCTCTTAGGCTGAGAGTGGGGTGAACCCGGGCCTGAAGTTCTCTTTGATGACAAAGCGTAAGTGAAAGACAATTTCCACGTGTAAAGGTTATATGCTGACATCACCCTAGATAGAAAGTGAGGAGAGAGAACGGTCCACTCATTTTCTCCCGTCCATCTGTCCATCACCTGTTTATACTCCTCTTGAGTGGTTTAAGTCAGAAACAGCGCCAAGGCCACACCTGCTCCGTCCCCCGCCCGTCTTTGTTAATCAAGTTTTATTGGAACGCGGGCACGGTCATTTGTCTACCATCTGTGGCTGCAGCACACCTCAGCAGCACTGTTGAGTTGTTAGGACAGAGGCCGCGTGACTCACAAAGCCTAAAGAATTTACTGTCTGGCCCTTTGCAGGAAAGTTTCCCCACCTCTGGTTTAGATGGAAGGGCTGGAGTGCAAGTCCGGGCTGCACTAGTAACGGGCTGCATGGCCTGCGTGTGTGCTCGGTCACTTCAGTCGTGTCCGACTCTTTGTGACCTCATGGACTGTAGCCCACCAGGCTCCTCTGTCCAGGCAAGAATGCTGGAGGGGGTTGCCATGCCCTCCTCCAGGGGATCTTCCCAGTTCAGGGATTGAACCTGGGTCTCCTATGTCTCCTACATTGGCAGGCGGGTTCTTTACCGCTAGCGCCTCCTGGAAAGCCTGGCGGCGTGGCTTTTCTGGGCCTCAGTTTTCTTAGCGGTAACGTGGGATCACGGTGACGCCCATCTCGTGGGTCCTTCTAAGGAGTCAGTGGGAAGACGACCTGCACGGGCGTGCAGACGGCCCTCGACCAGGACAGTTGCTGCGGATGCAGGCAGAGGGGCAGGTCCCTGTCCTCAGGAGCACACTGCACAGGATGGTGCCGGGGTGGGGCCAGCCTAGAGGGCCCTAGAGCCAGGGGGCCCTGTTTCTAGGCCGTCCGAGGTCACAGCTTTCCCTGGCCGACTCGCACCATCAACTGGCTCATCTGCGAGGACATGGCCATGTGCCCCCCTGTCTCTGCCGACATCCTTCCATCCGAAACAGCAAGCGGATTAAGGCCTGCGTGACAGCGGCCTGTGATCTGGGAGCTAAGCGCTCACGTCAATCCCAAAGTGTTAGTTTTAGCTCTGCGCTCGCTCCAGTCTTGAACAGACACGCCCTTTCCTCCTGGAGCAGCGTCTGTGCGAGCTCGGCGAGGAGACCAGGCCTGAAGGGAACAGGGACGTCCGTTTCTGCCACGTGAGCCACAGAGAAAGTTTCTCGGCGGCCCGGCCACGTCCTCGGCGGCTCTGAGTCCAGCTTTGAGGGGGGTGCTGCCTCCTGCGGTCCTCAGAGGCCGGGAGAAAGACTCCTGAGAAAACCGCGCTCCATCCCCACCTGGTCCCACCCCCGAGACTCAGGAATTGTGTTCTCCTTAAGGCGTGGGTATGTGAGAATATTGGCCCTTAGACGAGCTTGTGTTTACAGCAGACCTCCCGGGAACTCCCCACACGCCGATGTTCTTGGACTTAAAGCAGTTTACTCGGTGGCCCAGGAGCAACCCCACTCCGGGTATTTCCCCAAGTGGGAGCTCTTGTTCCCCTGCCCCCCCCCCACCCCCCATGCAGCATCTTCCTACACGGCAGCCCCAAACTGCAAATAGACAAGGGTCCGCAGACAGCGGGGGTGCATGGGG
>NW_011494867.1:7542905-7544590 GCF_000754665.1 Bison bison bison
AGGATGCCAAGCAGGGGAACACAGGCGCGTGGGCGTGCGCGTCCAGCTGCAGCAGCCCAGGGGCCCAGCTCTCGCGACAGATCGAGAAGAGCAGACACTGCCAGGCAGTCCTCAGGATGGGCTTGAGGGGGCCCGCCTCATGGGGTGTTGCAGATGGCCCATGGTTTGACCTGGGCAGGCTCGGCCTAGACTTATACAAAAGTAAATGCAGTCAAGTATTTGTGCTTTTTTCCATTTTGCTGTTTATATGGTCTGCCTTCGTTTAAAAAAAAAAAAAAGGGAATGTCAGAAATTAGAGGGTTGGACAGTCAAGGCTGAGCCCTGCTCGGGGTCCTGTCCCAGGCCTCCCTGGGAGTCCTTGTCTTCCCAGCCCTGTCCTGAGACCGGGGTCCGCACACCGCAGGCCCGGAGACCCTCCCTTCCCTCTGCTGGGAGTGCCTGGCACTGCCCTGCCCACTGGGTCGAAGGTCGCCTCTGGGAAGCCTTCCCCAGTGTTCCAGAGTGTTCCTCCCCCTGGGCCTGCCCTTTGTACCTCACGTCGGCACCGGGGCACTTATCACCCCGTGCCGTAGTTAGCTGTGTGCACCCGTGACACACACCCCTTCCCCCCACCGCCCTAATTGAGAGGCCCCCTCCTGTACCCTCTGGTCACCTTGGGGCTCCTGGGCCATCGTCTCACGGAACGGGCAGGGGATGTGGCACCGTGGACCACACCTGGCCTCTGAGTCAGCGACGTGGCCTTTGTGCTGAGCAGGCCGTGATGCCTCAGGCCCCCTCTACCGGGGACACCAGCCGCTCCCGGTTCCCAGGGGCCTCGTGAAGAGTCAGTGAGGAGGCGCCTGGGGCGTCTGTGATCCTTGGGACGTTTGCCCACCTGCTGGTTGGCTGTGTGCTGCTCTTGCGTTTGGCCCTCAAGAGCCTCCATCAGCCACTCGGATCAAAGACGCCCCAGGGTGGCACAGCACCCCTGGGGCCCTGGTTTCCATCTGGCTTCCCATGCCCACGCTAGTGGCCGGGGCTGGAAGGGTCTGAACGTGGAAGTATCAGCCCTCAGCTCTATTATTAAACTTCTTGAGCTGTTTGGCCATAAAAGGGGGCAGCTGCCATGGCTGGACTCGTGATTAATGAGCCCAAAAGGGCCTCCTGACTGTCTCTGCAGAGCAGCCCTGGCCAGCCCCGGACTCCAGGCCTGCCCTCTCGGCCTGGCCTCTGCTCTTTCGAGGTCTGTGCAGCAGGGACCAGGGGCCGGTGGCTCTTCCTTCTGTCCTGCCGATCCCACGGCCCCCTGGGCGACTCCTCCTGGCCCCCAGGGAGGCCTGGGCTATTGCAGGGGTGGTTGATGGGACAGAGCGAGGTCGGTGGGCCCGGGGCAGGCGGCCCAGAGCTCCTGGGGTACCACCAGACCCCAGACCAAATGTCCATAACTGATGAAAGCCTGCTTGGCGTCGGCATCTGGAGCTGGCCAGTGGCCGCCTGTGTGCCAGGCCCTGCACGCCAGAGTGCTTCTGTCTGATCCACCTGTTTGCAGCGATCCATGGTGATGCAGGGCCTTGGAGAGTGTTTGTGCATGAAGCCGTTTTCCTTCTTGTGTCTTGAATCAGCCCAGAGCCTCATCTTGGGGGCCTGCGGACGTCATGATTCTCACTTGCCTCTACAGAAATCCCCATGGAAACCAGCAGGCAGGC
>NW_011494867.1:7544690-7552605 GCF_000754665.1 Bison bison bison
GGGGTTCCCCGGAGAGGCAGGGGAGGCGGAGGCTGGAGACATCCTGCCGGCCCCTGTTGGGGTGGGAGGGGGCGGGGCGCCTGTGGTCACCCTGCTCCCTGCCTCACGGGAAACCCGAGAAGGTCCAGGGTTTGGAATGTCAACTTTGAGGGCGTTTGGGGGTCCCTGGGGACCTTGATGACATCTCTCCAGACCCTGCTGCCTCCAACAAGCCCAGGTGCTACGTGATGGGGTAGGGAGGCGGCCGTGGTCTCTTCCCGGTCTGTCTACAACAGGGCCCCCACCTGGCTCCTCATCAGTCTCTGAGAGCAAGAGGACAGAGGCACCCCGACCTGTCCCCCAGCTTCCCCAGGTGCAAGGACCCTGCTTTCAGAAGGACCTCCCCCCGACCCCACCCCACCCCGCCCCGCAGAAGGGCCCCCCGCAGCCTCTGAGATACCAGTACCCTTGCCCTGCAGTTACATCGCAGGCCCGCCGCAGCCCACAGGACCCAGCCAAGCTGGTGGCCCGGGGTAAAGGCCCCTGGTCTTAGCCAGGGCTCCCCAGTTCTCCTTAATTTCTCCTTAACGAGAGCAGTTTGGCAGAAACATAAAATATGCTCTTACCCTTTGTCCCAGTAATTCCATTTCTGGGAATCCGGCCTAAGGAAGTAATCCTAAACACGGGGCAGGAGAACGTGCTTCTTCACAGGGACGTCCATTGTGGCGCTGTGTGTGAGCACGGAGCGGGACCACCGCGCCGTCTGGGGGAGGGGCCGGAGTGGTGATGAGACTCGAGGGGTCGAATATTTAACAGCTCCGAAGATGGGGTGGGCATATGCTGCAGCATTGTGTGGGAAAAGGCAAGTTACAGGACTGTATGGACCTTCAAAAAGTGAGGTGTTAAAAAATAACACAGGCGGTCTGCCAGAGTGCTTGTGAGCGGTCTTGATGACGATTCTGTCTGAGAGATTTCGTCCTATTCATCATTTCTCCCAAATTACCTTGAACGTTCACGCGTTGCCTTTCTTAGTCGGGTTTGAGTTGTACTTTACATTTGGTGAAATCCACTTCCTGTGTGTGTGCATCTGTGGACTTCAGTGAGTGTGTGTGGTCAGGTAACCCACCACCGTTGGACAGACTGTTTCCATCGCCCCAGAGGTGCCCCCACTCCCGTGCCCCTCGGTAACCAGTCCCCTCGCCCCCCTGCTGGCCACCACTGGTCGGAGCCGTCGCTGTAGTTCTCGCGTATTCTAGGATGTCATACAAACAGAGCCACACGGTACGATAACTCGTCATCTGCTTAATGTTCTCTTAAGAACTCCTCTTAGAGCGGGTTTTCCTCGCTCTCCTCAAGCAGAGAATTTAATTTTTCCTTTCTACCTAACTCAGCCTTTACCCCATGCAGGAATCTCCTCTGCTGTAGCCCTGATCATCGTGTTCAGATTACCAGGGAATTATCAGTCCTCTGTGAAAGCGTCCCGGCAGTGTGAAAGTACCCAGGATGAAGGAGGTCCTCGGCCTGCACAGGCTGACACCTGCATCCAGAGAGGGCCGGGGGTCTTCCAGTCCCGGGCTGCCCGCACCCCTCGGAGACCTCAGGGGCTCCAGGGCCCGTCCACGATGCTGACAAGAGCGTCAGCAGTAGCGGTAGCAGCAGCGGGGCGCTTTTCTTAGTGAGGCTTTTGCATCAGGACTGTTTGAGAGGCAAAGGAAAGCTGCAAGGACACACAGAGAGCTCCTGCAGACCCCACACCCGCCTTCCGCGGTGGTTTTTCATTTGCGGGGTGGGGTGGGGAGGGTTGGCCTTGCTGTGCAACGTGCAGAGTTTCAGTTCCCTGACCGGGGAGCGAACCTACGCCCCCTGCCTTGGAAGTGCAGAGTCTCAACCACTGGACCGCCAGGAAAATTCTCTGCCCGCCGCCCCCCGCCCCCAATGTTAACATCTTGTGAAAGCACAAGATGTTTGTCACAGCTAATGAACTCATACTGATGTGCTGTTACTGAAGTTCACACTTCGGTTTCCTTAGTTTTCCCCTAATGTCGTTTTTCTGTCCCAGCATCTCATATGGGCCTCCAGTCCATTTAGTCATCTTGTCTGCGTAGACTTGACAGGGACAGATGCTCAGACTCACCTTGTATTTGGTGAGGACTGTCATTCGGTTGGAGTTTGTCCGATGTTTTTCTCACGGTTAGATTAGAATTATGGCTTTAGGGGAGGAGGATCCTGGAGATAAAAAAGTTTAGTGTTTCTCACAATAGTTTATTTTTATTGAGTTTTTCAGTGTGTTCCAGATGCTGTGCTGAGCCATTAACAGATTGGATCCCCTTTAAATTCTATTTTACCTAATAAATTCTCATTTTACCATTGGCGGAAGTGGTATCAAGAGAGGTGCAGTAACTTATACAAAGACCCGCAAGTAAGTGGCTCAAACACAGAACTCATTAATTCTCCAAGTTTTGCTTTTTGCCAGTACTACTTCAAACAGCAATACATCTGCTTTAAAAAAAAAAAAAAAACAGTATGTGTTTATTTATATCCAGTGTTTCCCGAAAATGCTTGTGCTGAAACTTCTAATCAAGGCCACCTTGAGACAGCTGCAGCCAGGTCACGAGAAAAGCAGGCATGGTGGTCAGCTGTCCCCCTGTCACACTAAGTCCCACCTGTCGTGGTCATCTGGAGCGTGTTCCCACGGGCTTGGTGTGGGCGTGGGCTCCGGGCAGTGCAGGGCCTCTCCAGGACACCGTGGTGGGAAATAGAAGCATCCAGGCTTTCTGCTCACGTGCCCAAGGTGTGACTCCAAACTGGCCGTTTCCTCGATAATCAGATCCGCCCCATGTGCTCACACACTGTACCGCTGTGGGATTTTCGAATGGGTTTCCATGTGCTCACACACTGTACCACTGTGGGATTTTCGAATGGGTTTCCGTACCCGTCGCTGGGTGTGGCCAGGTGATTTTCTAGATGCCAAAGCAACTGCGTCCTGGCCCGTGTTCTCTGACTTCTCTGTGCACCAAGGGGACCGTGGGCTGGGGTTTAGGAACCAGCCAGACCATGAAAAGGCAAAGGGGTAGCTGTGGGCCGCCAAGGAGAGAAAGACCTTCAGCGCGTCCAGGCATGCAGGCGCCATTGCTTTCTAAAGGAGAGTTCTTTAATTTATTAATTTATTTTTAATTTAATACGTAAAACTAGTCACCAAAGCCTCTTCCCAAGTATGTTATGCATGGATGGGCATTTTTTTACTTAGGAAAATCTTCCTTCGTCTGTCAGGGAGGTATACCCATCACCTCCTAAACATCAGGCATGTGAAACAGGGCAGGTGAAAGTTCCCATCGCGTTGTGCTGAAAACACCAGCACGGAGACAGTCAGCAGGCAGCACAAGCCTGTTCACACGAATCCCCGAGGCCCCTGGTGCTGCTGGTCTGCTCAGGACAGGACGTGCGGTCGGGGCTGAGTCATTTATGCAGAATATTGAGAACGTGACGGCTGTGGCGCAGGGCAGAGGGGCCATGGGGAGCCCACGCGTTTGCCTTTGGGATGCATTGGCAGACCGTCTTGGCTGGACACCGAGGTTGCCTGGGTTGGTGCCAAGGGGTGGGCCATGGGCCGGAGAGAAGGGCCGGGTGAACTTGGCTCCCCACCCCCGCTGCAGTCTGGGCGGCCTCTTGGCTCATCTGGACCCGAGGAGGAGGCTCCAGGCTGTTCCTGCTTCCGCCCTCTCGGTCCACGCAGCAGTCCAGTGATGCTGGAGAGCGCCCCGCAGCCCTGCCCCTCCCGCCCGTGGGCACCCGTTCCCGGAGCCCAGCCGGGCCTGCCCGTGCCTCCGGGTGTGGCCTGGCCCGCCTCGCCACGGCCTTTCTCACCCGTCCTGCCTCACTCCTCCCCGAGCGAATGCCCCCATCTTGTGGCCGCCCCCGGCCCTTTGCGCCGAGCCGCACTTTGCCGCCCTCGTTCCTCGGTGCCCCACGGCCGGTCCTGGTTTTCCGTGCCGCACTCACCACTCTGCAGTCGCTGGGTGTTTCTGTCTGTCTGTCTGTTGTCTCTCTGCCCCACTGGGCTTCCGTCTTGTTCACTGCTGGATCCCACAGCAGCCAGCACGCGGCCTGGAAGGTAACAGGTGCTCAGTTAAGTGTCTGTTAGGTGACTGACTGGGTGAGTGAATGAATGAATTGATCGATCAGTCCCTCTGACTGCCTGAGCGTGGGAGCTGATCGTATCAGGGAAATTTGAGGCAGCTTAGGCCTTCAACCCTTTTCTGCTCCTCAGTCACCAACACCACCGTATCTCAGCTTTGGCAGATAGGAATTGAAAATAAACAACTTGGTGGGCAGAAACCAACACAGTACTCTAAAACAATTGTACTGCAATTAAAAAATAAATTTAATTTAGAAAAAAAAAGAAAGCCTCATGGAGGTCCTCAGTCCTTAGGGGAAAATTCGCTTGCTGGGCCCCAGATTTTACATTGCTTGTGTCAGAGCTTACTGATCAGGTCGGAGATCCCTGAGCCAGCAGCCAGGCGGCCCTGGGCCAGTCAGGTGACCTCCTGAGTCTCGTTTTCCTCATCCGTGCAGGGGGACAGCCCGGCACCTGCTCTGGGCATGGTTATAAGAGTCAAAGGCGGTAGCTCCTGCCGCACGCTCGGGGCGTCTTGGCCTGTGTCAGATTGTGGGGGGTGTTAGCTGTCACCCTTCTCAGGGAGCCTTGGCCTGTGTCACATTGCGGGGGGTGTTAGCTGTCCCCTTTCCCAGCTGGGCCACGCTCGCCTGCGATGCTGCTGAAGTCTGGCTTCCCGGGCCCTGAGTGCCAAGGACATGGCCTCTGGGTGCCTGGCACCTCCTCTCCGTCACAGAGGAGCTCACTCAGCCATGAGCGACTGAATTTCCTTCGCCCCACCCTCACCCCGGCACTGACTGGTGATAACCCTCACCAGTCGCCCCCTTTCAACACAAGTCACTGGGTCCTTGCCGTGCACCGGACCTTGGAGACAGAGTGGGGACCGAGATAGCCGTGGCCTGACCTCATGGAGCCGCGGCCTGGGGGAGGCAGACGGCAGACAGACAGCCCGCACAGGTCACAGGGATGGAGACGGATGTAGTGAGCATGCGGGACCCGGGGAGGGGGCAGCCCTGTGGGTTTCGGGGTCTGGAGAGTGGAAGAGGAGATGGCAGGGTGGGGTGGGGGTGACCCCACCTTTTGGGGATACAGGGCAGGCCGAGTGCTGTCCGCAGGCCCGTGTCGGGATGCATGGAGAGGGAGAGGGAGGTGGGGTGGGACTGGAGCGGGCGCGAGGCCAGATGCGGGGAGCCTGTGGGTGGAGTTAGTGGTTGGGTCACCAGGAACCCCTGGCAGATGCAAGCAGAGGCGTGGAGTGGTCGAGTTTGCTGACTCGGGACGCGGCCCTGAGTGCCAAGTGGGGACCATGTGTCTGCAGGGGGAGACAGGAGGGGAGTCTGGAGGGCAGGGGGCTATGACCACTTCCTGGGCAGGGGAGGGTGGTGGCTGGGACACGGTGATGGGTGGAGCCGTTCCGGCTGTGGCCACACTGGGTCCTGCAGATGCCTGGAGGAGCAGTGGCCAGGCGTCACCCCCAAGGTGCCCCCGGTCTAGTCCTGACTCCGCACCTCCCGAAACACGTGGGCGGGTGTCCGCCCCGGCCCCTCCCCTCCAGCTGAGCGCCGCCAGCCAGGAAAGACAACTCCTTTGGCCTCCAGAGTTGCCAGGTGTCTGTACCAGCTCCGCGTGCTCGTTGCTAAACCAAGAATGTTTTCCGAGGCAGTGATTGTGCCTGATCTCATAACCGATGTATGTCTTTTCTTTTTTTCTTTTGCTGCAGCCAACTGGGTACATGGAAAACTCAGTCTCCTACAGCGCAATTGAAGACGTTCAGCTGCTGTCCTGGGAGAACGCCCCGAAGTACTGTTTACAGCTCACAATTCCTGGGGGAACTGTCCTGCTGCAGGTAGGACATGTAAACAGGAACGAGCACTTTCTGCTCCGTCCCCGCTCAGCGCCCTCCTCCTCCCCTAGGAGACGGCCAGCTATCAAGAGGAAAGACTGTTTGACTTGGAGTGTTTTTTTTTTCCCTCCAAGTACAAGAAAGATGTAAATGGGGGCTCACTGGGGGAGCGGTGGAGGGAGTGTGCACAGGCTGGGCTCCTGCTGAGCGCCTGTCCCCACCAAGGAGCTTCCCGCGCTGTGTTTTGTTTCTCCTAACAAAACCAAACTGTCAGTTTTCCTGTCTCCCATTTTACAGATAAGGAAACCGAGGCACACAGACACAGGCTTTAAAAGGCTATAAAAAGCAAGTATGAGACAGATGTACTACCTTCTGTTGTACTGTGAGTGAGGAGATTTCTCACTCTTCATTAATCTTGGTCTGTTGAGGCCCTGATGGAAGTAGGAGCCCTCTCCTTGGGAAAGAGTGCAGGTTTTGTGTGTACTGATCAGGGACTGTTGGTTGGAAATGATGCAGATGTTGTTCAAATGGTTTGAAGCAGGAAGAGAATTTGATGCTGTGGCTGCGTTACGTAACTGGACAGTCTGGGAGTGGACTTCAGGCACAGCTGGACCCAGGAGTCAAACGCGATCGTGAATGTCTAATCTCTCCATCTCCTGGCTTTGCTTCTGTGTGCTGGCTTCGCTGTCAGACAGAGGCTCCCCATGTGATGGGAAAGACGGATGTCTGGCAGCCTCAGGCTGCATTCTTGGAGTCTGTAATCCTTAAAAAATGTGAGAGCCCACTTTCCTTTCAGTATCTTCCTATCAAGTCTCCTGGAAGGTCCTGATTGGCTGGGCTGTGATCTGATTCACCCCGGGGGGCCACGCCCACCTTTAGCACAGGCAGCCCTATACTCTGACAGCCCTGCCAGGACCTCGTGGGTGGGGAGAGGCGGGTCCGCCTAGGAAGGGACTGAGGCAGAGCTCATGGCACAGCCGCCGCAGCCCATACGCGTGGCACACACTGTCTTTTTTGGGATCCCCGCCCCCTATGACTCAGGGGGGTGTTCTCAGCCCCCTCCTGTTGGCTTTCAATGGCCTACCATCATCGCTCTCCCTTGGGCTTCCAGCGGGGACTCAAGTCAGGACTGCTCGTCCAGAGGGAATGGACTCTCACCTCCGAGAGGACGGTCTTCCTTCGCCTCTCTTTCAGGAACATTTTCTTTCTGTCTCTGTCTCTCCTGGGAGACACTGCTCTGAGCCCATAGAGATGATCCCTAAAATTTGTTTCCCCAAAAGTGGCCACCGGATTATTCAACGATGCTGGAGCTGAGAGGCACATAGTTTGGCCTCTGAGGAATGTTGAGCACCAGAAGCTGAGTGTAACTGCTCATGGTCCTTCAGGAAGACTCCAGCTTTACCGTCATCCTGCAGAGGACACTGCATGTCTGTTTTCTTCCTAAATCTCTCACACCCGCAGGTTTTCTCCTAGCTGCCCTCCCCTTTTCCCTCCTCACCTCCAGCCAGCAGCGCTTTCCTTTCTGTTCTTCCTGCCCCTCTGTGATGGTTGCACCTTCTGTGAAGGGAGTGGTCAGCTCTGGCCCACTTGGGCTGGTGGGGAGCAGTGGCGGGTACTCGGGGCGAGGGGGCAGTACTAGGAGTCCATAGAAAGCGGAGAGGAAGGTGCTGAGAAGATGCCCTTGGAATCTCAGAGCCCCAAGCCTGCTGTCCCCTGTGTAGGCGGGGGGTGAGGAGGCGAGTCAGGTCCCTGGGGAGACAGCCACAGACAAACCCCCCAGAGGCAGCAGCTGAGATAGAGGTCTGTCCCCAAGGGCTGGGGACTCGCTTTCACCCTGGAGTTCCCAGGAAGGCTCCCCATGGGTGGTGATGCTAGAGCTGGGTGTTGAGGGGTGCGTAGGAGTGTGCCGGGATGGGATGCCCACTGTGGGCAGAGGGAAGAGGGGGTGCGAAGCCTGGGAGTGTCGCGGCAGGGGGTCC
>NW_011494867.1:7552705-7552824 GCF_000754665.1 Bison bison bison
TGCCTTGCCGTGGACAGGAGCGGGCGGCAGTGCAGGCCCTAAACACGCACCCAGAGTTGTGGGGTTGCAGGCAGCCAGGCCCCACAGGTCACGTCAGCAGAGGGAGGGAGGCGCAGGCG
>NW_011494867.1:7553431-7569070 GCF_000754665.1 Bison bison bison
TGCCTGGGGGCTTGTGCAGAGTCACAGGGCGGGCCCAGAGCAGGGGTGTGACGGCAGTCCCTGTGCCCTGGTGGGGGTGAGGGGTGGGGGCTGAGCGCGGCGGCGAGGGGCGCTGGGGATCAAGACCACGCCACACCCGGGTGCCGTCCCGAGCCGTGCTGCCCCCACAGCGGCCTCCAGACGCACAGGGTCATCTGCACTTCAGTCCAAGTCAATGCATCAAGAGGGCGGCTCTCCTGCCCAGCAGCTGCTCTGGGTGCTCAGGATGTCCGGGTGCTCGTGGCTCAGTTCTGCAGATGGCTCCCATCCGCGCACCAGGGCTGAAACCCGGGACGTGTCATCCCGACCCCTGCTGCCCCCGCGGGAACAGCCTCAGCGAGAGGCGGCCTGCGGGCCCCCAGCACCCCTGCCTGTCTGCAGAGGAGTCCGTCCTGCGGCGTGTCTCTGTGGCGGGGCGGTGTCTGGGGGTCCCTGCTCACCTTCTCTGCAGGCTCTCTGTCTCTCTGGTACTTCTCTTCCCTCCCCTCCCCTGTCTCTGTCTGTCCCCTGATGCACCTCACTCTCTGCTTTCCCCCCGGGGTCTTTCTCCAGGCCTCTCTCTCCCACCCCCCGGCCCCTTCTCTCTGTGCGTCCTGACCTAAGTCTCTCTTCCGCTTTCCGTTTTTTTCTCTCTCCGCTCCCAACCCCTCATCCTTACGTAGCTGTTTGGTGAGAATTTGAGCCGGTGCCTCACTCAGACCCCCTGGGAACTGACCTGAGTTCAGGGAAAGTTCAGGAACGCTCTCAGGGGACTTCCCTGGTGGTCCATTGGCTAAGACTCCAGGCCCCCTAGGCAGGGGTACCGGCTTCCATCCCTGGTCAGAGAGCTAGATGCTACATGCCACGGACTGAAGACCCCGCACACTGAAACTAAAAAACAACAACAACAAAAAAGATCCCGCCTGCTGCAACTAAGGCCTGGCGCTGCCAAATAAATAAATAAATGAATATTAAAAAACAAAGCACAAGTGCTCTCAGGCAAATGGTCCTCCCCTGCTCAGAGACACCAAGCAACACGCCAGCAGGTCGAGTCAGCAGACAAAGGCGCCAGCCCTCCAGCCTGGGCCCGACTGGCGTGTTTATGGATGCTTTGTGTGTTTCAGCGTGAGCTCCCTAATGGCATGTTATTAGAGTCCCCGGGTGCAGAAAGGACCTATTTATCTTCTTTCTTCCCCTAATGCCCTGTCTGCTGGTATTTCATCGTGAGGAGTAACTCCACGAGCCCATGAACGGTGCCGGGCAGCGGGTGGGGGTGGTGCTCCTTGCCGGCCCGTGGAGTCTTGGAGCAGAGATGAAGACCCGGATCATCTCCCAGGGATCTCTGCCTCCCCAGTGGCTGTCCAGTCACTGATGAGACGTGGACAAAGCCCACTGCTCGGACAACAAGGGTTCAGGCGAGACCAGGAGCAAAGGGACCCTCCCCACCCTACCCTGCTTTCTCGAGAGTGCTGCTGCTTTCTGGAACAGTTTCCGAGACCGGCTCATCTCAGTGACATTCCTGAAAGCCCCCGGGGAGGCCAGGCCACTGTTTACCCCAAATGCTGGCAGCCGGGGCAGGACAGGGCGGGTGCCCTCCTTACTGGAAGCTGGAGAGAGAGACCTTTTCCGGCTGCACAGCACGTGCTGTTTTTTCCCCAAGAAGTGGGGCGGGGAGGGCGAACCTGGGAACGGTCACCCACCGTGCACCCTTGGCTGTTTTTCTCACCTCTCCAGACAATACAACAATGAGAGGGAACTTGGCAACTTTCGAAGAGGAAATTAGGCAGAATTTGCCTGGAACGAGGCCCTTGCAGGATTCGAAAGATTTATCGCCAGGAGAGGCTGGCGCCTGCCAGAGCCTACTTCCAGGGCCTCTTTCCCAGGCTGGGCCCCGGCTCCGCCGACCGACCCTTAGGACTTGGAGATGTGCCCTGGGTCCCCCGCGGTGGGGCTGGGGGCCGTCGTCCAAGCTCGGCCCTCCCTGCGGCAGCGTGGGATTCTGTGTACTCCACGCTGCCTACCCCCGGACGGCACCCTGAGTTACCCGCCCTGGGATTCCGGACGTCCCCCCATGGCCTCTGTCCTTCTCCGAAACTTGACCAGCCGGAGGAAAGAGCAGGAGGGCTTGCTCTTGCCATGGCCTCCCTGTCTCTAGCATCGAGACGGGAGTCGCGACTGTGAGGGTGTCACACAAGTCGCTTCCCCTCTCCCAAGCAAACTTCTGGCCCACCCTTTTGTTTGTGGGGTGGGGGCCTCGCCCTGACCGGAGCCTGTCCCTTCATCAGCGTGGCGCCTTCGGGTTCCCCAGCCTGGTTCCCAGGGGCCCGGCGGTACAGAGAGCAGGTGGTAGGGTCACACCTGCTGCCGAAAGGCAGATTTCCTTGACTGTGGTGGTTAACAGCACAGGTTTGAGAATTCCCTGCTGATGCGGGAGTTAAGACTTGGCGCTTTCCCTGCTCTGGGCCCATGTTTGATCCCTGCTCAGGGAACTAAGATTCTACAAAAAAAAAAAAACAAGCACAGATTTGTATCCTGACCATTCTGGAGATGTGAATCCAACATGTGTCCCTCTGAGCTAAACTCCCAAGTGTGGGCAGGGCTGGTTCATCTGAAGCCCTAGGGAGGAATCCATCTGCAGCTTCTCGAGGCTGCCTGCATCCCTGGGCTCATGGCCTCATCATTCCGACCTCTGTTTCCGTCACTGACTCTCACCTGATCCTGTCTTCCTCTTATATAGACACTCGTAACTACACAGACTCACCCAGAGGGGCCAGAGGGACCAGAGTAATCTCCCCACATCAAGGTCCTTAACTTGATCTGCAAAATCCCTTTGCACCAAGGTAACACATTCCAACCAGTCCATCCTAAAGGAAATCCATCCTGAATGTTCATTGGAAGGACTGATGTTGAAGCTGAAACTCCAATACTTTGGCCACCTGATGTGAAGAACTGACTCATTTGAAAAGACCCTGATGCTGGGAAAGATTGAAGGCAGGAGAATGGGACGACAGAGGATGAGGTGGTTGGATGGCATGACGGACTTGATGGGCGTGAGTTTGAGTAAACTCCAGGAGTTGGTGACGGACAGGGAAGCCTAGCATACTGCAGTCCATGGGATCACAAAGAGTCGGACACAACTGAGCAACTGAACTGCACTGAACACATTCCTGGGGGTTAGGACATGGACAGTCTTTGGAGGCCCCTCATTCGACCTGCCACACCTCCCCTGTCCCTGATCACCTCGGTGTGTTGAAAAGCAGAGAAATGGCTGTGGGCCTGAAGCATGCTGGAACAGCTCATTCCCGCCTGTACGAGCTCCTGAGAGCCACCAGGATCCTGTCTTAGCTCTGGTCCAGGGATGTCCCCTGGGAGCCTGGACTCGGCCAAGGGGCATCAGTGTGGATGTCCGCGCACACCACCATCAGGGCTGTTCGTCCAGGGGAGCCTGCTGTTACTCGTTTGTCAGCACCGTGCTGGCCGAGGCCACTCCACCCTGATCCCTGCTGCTGGCACGTGCGGGGCATCGTGCTCCGTGGGCATCTTCCGTGGCTTCATTGTTTGGGGTCTTGCCCCACTCTTCCCGAGTGTGGGCTGTGTTCAGTCACCCTAACATCCACGAGCTGTCCTGAGACCACAGCTTGGTCAGCACTGGCAGATGACCCCTATGGGCCCTCCGAGGGGGCTGCTGGGCCCTGTGGCAGACTCTCCCGTGGCCTGCCCAGCCCTGGTCAGGTGTCACAGGCTTTGGGTCCTCAGGGGGCTTGAACCCAGGGCTTCTGGAGACTCAGCTACTGCAGAGGTTCCTGCGTCCCATGGAGGGAGTCCCCCAGCCTACTCCCCTACTCAGAGCAGAAGCACAGACTCACATGGCCTCCAGGTGCTTGTGTGGAGCCGCTTGGGGTTTCAAACGCGTCTCCAAGCTTGCCCGTGGAAGCCCGATTCCCAGCTCCACGGGCCACTGAACTGGTTCATTTGCTGCAGCTCAGAGACTTCCCCAAACTGACCTGGACAAGCAGCTGGAGTTTCATCTGTGGTTTGCAGGGGATCAGAGGAGCTCATTTGTAAGAGCTGAATCTCCTTGAATGAAAGTGACCCCAGGATGCACATGCTGGGTGCATTTGTGCATGTGTGTGTGTATGTGTGTGCGTGTGTGCAAGTGTGTGTGGCTCAGGGAAAGAAGGCAGGCATTCCTGCCTGGAGAGAGGCGCTGGCCTTTGTCAGAGTCCCTTGCCCATCAGGGTCGGCCACTCGGAACGGCGGGCTGGGGCTCAGGCAGGGGAGGGGCGCTACGTTTCTGCTTTGGGCGTGGCCAGCAGCAGATTTGAGACGCTGTCATACAGTGGTTTCACTGTGAGTCCGACCGCTGGGTCCAGGCCCTGGCCCCCCACCCATGCTGCCTGTGAGCCCCTGGGGGATGAGTTCAAGCTCTCGAGCCTCAGTTTCCTCATCTGCACCATGGCCGGCAGTGCCTGCTCCCCAGGGTTGACTGAAGGACGGGATGAGCTCTTCCAGGAGTAGGGCCTAGCGTCCAGCACCTGGCAGACCTGCCGTGAATACTGCCCTTGTCATCAGCAGACGTGCTGGAATCGGGGGTGAGAGCCGTCCGACCCCAAGTGGCCCGGAGGCTCGCAGCTGGCGTGGTGTCGGTCACGGAAGGCCGAGCTCCCCGAACGGGGATGTGTAACATCTACTAGCTCTGCCTGAGGCCAAGGCTGCCTGGTCTCCACCGTGGCTGTCTGCAGTTGGCAAGGGGTGCAGTGGTTAAACCCACAGGCTTGGAAAACAGGCTGCGGGTTTAAATGCGGCCAGTTGACGTGAGCGTTCAGGGTCTCAGTTTTTCCCTTTGTGAAACAGAGCGTTGCCCACCTCGGGGGACACATTACACGGATGGCAAATGCCTGGCGCCTGGAGCATCCAGGCGGCTCATCCCCATCACTCCCTCACCCCGTGCCTCTTCCCCACTCATCCCGGCCCCTTCTCTGATCCTGCAGAAGCTGACATAACATGTGCTGCTGAAGCTCCTGCAGCCACCAGCGTCTGCCCAACAGAATGAGTGCTAGGCAAGAGCAGTGTCTTATTTCAGATGAGTCCACCAGGTGACCACTTCCGGTTTGGTTTTACACACAAGGGGTTCAGCCTGGTGCAGGACCTCATGCTGGCCTGTAAAATGCTCTGAGATGCTGCCGGCCAGTGACTGACCCCCACTGTCCTCTTCTCGTTGCAGGCCGCCAACAGCTACCTGCGAGACCAGTGGTTCCATTCTCTGCAGTGGAAGGTGAGTCCTGGCTCGGTGCTCATTCGAGGGGCCACTCTGTCACCCGGAGGCTGGAGAGCAGGGGTCTTTTCACCTCCCGGGCTCTTTGCCCTGTTGTCCGAAAGCCCTTACCTCCCTCTTTGATGGTTGATACTTTGCCCCCTTGCGATGCCAAAGCTGTGTCTCCGCCCAGTTGGCCTCTGACTTTGCCTGGGAACCTCGCGGCGTGCCAGCTTCCAGAAGGTTCGTAGACCCGCTTGCTCTCAGAACAGGAGCTCACCTGAGTGGCTCTGGGGGGCAGGACTTGAGGGATTCCAAGTGATGAGTTGAAAGTAACTTTTGAAGTTGGCAGCAGAGGAAAATTTATCAGAGATGCAGAAGTCCAGCTCTATTTCCACAGGCTTCCCTTCCTTTCTGCTCTCTGGTTCTTTGGCTTGATTTTTGGGTTCTAGCTCCACATGAGATGGTCCCCAGCTCTCTAGCACAAACGGTGAATTAGTCCCCGGCTGGTCGTGTTCAAGACCCGGGGCCAGATCTGTGCAAAGTGTCCCCCACCCTGGAGAGTCCACATTCTGCTCTGTGGCTCAGGACCCTCACTCCCTGCCCCTTGTCCCCCACCTCCTGACCTTTTAGCTTAGAACAAGCTCGGCAGGCCTTGCAGAACCAGCAGGGTGTGGCTAGGATGAGCGGTGTGTGTCCCGAGCCGGCACCTTTACAGTAAGCTAGAGCGCGGTGGGGCTGAGCGGCTGGACCTGGGCGGGGTTTGAGGCCGTGTGTCGTGTGGGGAGGACCAGGGGACACTTCGCATTCTTGTCCCGCCTTTGGAGGGGTTCTCGTCACAGCTAGGCAGAGGACAGAAACCCAGCCCTGGAAACTGATGTTCCAGGTGCCCTGGACGGCCCCCCCTCACCCCCCCCTCAGCCCCCCAACAGCGGCAGGCCTCTCCTGTGCCCGGGTGGCTGTCTCCGAGGCTGAGCCTGGGTCTCCAAGCTGGGGCTGCACTGGGAAGGGACTGGTGGGCACCGAGCGCCTGCCGCCTCGTGCCTCTTTGACCCTTGTCAGGATGCTTGTTATCATTGCTCCTGCCGCCTCGTGCCTCTTTGACCCTTGTCAGGATGCTTGTTATCATTGCTCCTGCCGCCTCGTGCCTCTTTGACCCTTGTCAGGATGCTCGTTATCATTGCTCCCGTTTTCTCCGTGGGGAAGGCGAGGCCAGACCCGAGCCCAGCTCCCGCAGCTGGTACAAGCCTGGGGCTGGGTTCAGACCCAGGCCTCGCCCGTTCCTGGGGCTTCCTGAACGCAGGCAGAAGGCCCTGGGAGGCACCCGTGTGTGGAGCTGGCAGGTGCTGCTCAGACCATGATTTCTGCAGGGACATCTTTTCTGAGGCCTGATCTCTGCAGCCGGGTGTCCCGGGACAGGCGGGGCCTACATCAGGACCTGCCGGCGGGCCCTGGGAGGTGAACACCAGACCAGTCATGGGAGAGAGGAATACAGGCGGCGTGATGCGGCCCCTGCGAGGAGAGGCCGCCCCGCTGCTGTGGATATCGGTGGCTGCCTGTCCAGAGCTCCCCTCTTCTGTTCCCTCCTCTCGTGCGTATTTTCCTCGTGAGTCCTCAGTGAGTGAGCACCTTGCTTTCTCTTAGCGCAGGATGGAGACCTACTGCCCGCCCAACAGGTTGGGGAAATGTCTCTTTGAACAGGTGGCCAAGGTCAGTGTCAAGGAAGAGGTGGTCTTGAGTGGATTCCACTCTGCTTGCCGCGTTGCCCTGGTCCGCACTGTCTCCAGCTGCTTTCCAGAATCTCTGGGAACTCCTGAAAGGCAGTGCTTGTGACATGTGTGAATTCTACGCAGCTACAAGCGATGACTAAGATGGTAGACATGGAAAGTGGAGCTTTGGGAGACTGTGACAGCCTGAGGATGATTTAAAGGTGACAGGCTCGAAATGTACGGATTCAGGCGCATGTGGGGTTCAGACAGTTGATTGAGCAAGTACCGAAGTGGGGAGCCCTGGGCTTCTAGCAGTTCTCATCAAGACCTGGATGTCTGCTCCATTTCGGTGGTGGTTGGTTTGTTGATGGTTGTTAAATCAGTTAAATTTTATTTATTATTTTTCCATAGTATCGTTTTATTTGTTTGCTGGGTCCTTCTTCGTTATCCCTCTTAAATATAGCAGTGTGTACACATCCATCCCAAAAAAACAAAAGCAAGCACACTCTGGTCAGGGTGTCAAGGAATCATCAAATGCCCAGTAGTCAGTGGCCCTTTTGCCCGGTGATGGATGGTGACCTGTGTTCTTACTGTTTAAGCACTTTTTGTTGTAGGCTTAGGATTGTGACTTCACTTTCCCTGGTGGCTCAGATGGTAAAGAATCCGCCTGCAATTCAGGAGACCTGGGTTTGATCCCCGGGTTGGGAAGATCCCCTGGAGGAGGGCCTGGCAACCCACTCCAGCATTCTTGCCTGGAGAACCCCATGGACAGGAGCCTAGTGGGCTGCAGTCCACGGGGTTGCAGAGTCGGACACGACTGAGCGCAGCACAGATGTGGTGCTGGTAGTCGTTCCCTTTCGACACCCCCGCCCCCCGTAGTTTAGGTATGCTGCCGCCAGGTGGCAGTGGTATCTCAGTGGCAGCAGCCTGATGTCATTCCCGTGACTGCCACTCATTGTTGATGAGATTGACGGAGGCACTCTCTCCTTCCTTGTAAAATGGCAAAGAAACATAAGGTGTTTTTGAGGGACTCCTGGCTGGTGAAATGAGCCAGGAGACCCGGGGTTTGAATCCAGGCTCTGTAGCCGATCCATCTTATGGTTTGCATAGATTGCAGCAAGAGTTCATTCCGTCAGATGCAGTTGCTGAGTATCTGCCACGCACAGGGTATGTCTCGGCGCTTTCCTGTAGCTTGTCATTCAGCACATGTGGGGGCTCAGAGAGGTCCAGCGACTTGTGCATGGTCTCACAGCAATTTCAATATGGATCCAGGGGCCGCCGTGCCCCCTGCCCGATCCACCTGCGCCCGATCCCGCGCCAGCCTCTCAGCCCGGCTTGGATTGTGTCCTGGTTCTCCTGCCTGATACCGCCACTCTCTCCTCCGTATGTACCACCGACCGTTTGGGATTTTTCTTTTTCTTTCCTTTGCTTTTCTCTACCTTTAACTTAAAATCAATAGAACATCAAAATTAAGGACATTCGAAATCCCACAACCTCAGGTTGAGTTTTTAAATTCTCTAAGCGTTGTATTTATCGTTTTTCCCTTACACCCCACACGTGTGCGTGTTGTGGCTGCAGGACAACATAGGGAAATTCTTCTGCTGGTAAAGAATGCTGCCTCTTACCTGCTGTGTCCCGTAGCTTTATGGAGTCTTCACGCAGTGGTACTGGGACCCTCCCCGGGCGCTCTCCACAGGTGTGCCACTGCCTGCAAGGGGGCCAGAATCAGTGTTTGGGGCTTAAATATACCTAGTTATTCCAGTGGTGTGCAGAAAATGTAGTTCAGTCTACTCAACAGAATCTTGTTTTCTAGAATTTAACCTCAATGGGATCAGGACGGATTGGGATGGAAGTGTCTTAAAAGGCTCCTTAGGGGAACCGTAATGAAAAAAAAAAAAAAGCTTGAGAACCACGTCTCTAGAATCGACCTCTAGGTGTGCTGTGGAACAGGCAGAGTCTGAGAACAACACCCGTGTGACGTCCTCGCCTCTCTCCATCCTGGGGGTCCTGCTGCTCTTCTGGCCTCAGTGCTGATCTCCAGCGTACCCCGACCGTCCCAGCCCACTGAGAGCGTTTCCTCCGAGGGGCACTGGGCTTTGAGCGTCGTCTCGGCTTACCAAATGGCCCGCTGTCATTGACGTTTGCAAGTGAGGGACTCCAAGCCACTTGTCCAAGATCCCAAAGCCCCCAGAAGGGGACAGGGGGCGACCCTCAACGTCCCCGGCTCCGGGCCCCCTTCCCTGCCCCCTCCAGTCTGCAGGCAGCTCTGCTCTTCCTCCTGGCCTCCCGCCCTGGGGCAGGTGGGTCAGGGAGATTTGGGGGGCCCCGGGGCCTGGAGGAGGAGGACAGGAGCCAACAGGAGCGGGCTGGGGTGGCAGCCAGCCCCCCAGGGTGTGCTGGAGCCGAGCAGTGTCCTTGGGGCTCCCCGGGGAGCCCGGCCCTACCTGCTGGGTTTGGGGGTTTGGCCCCTGAGGCCAGTCCCCGGGGGTGTGGAAGCATAAACAGTCATCCTGCGTTAATGAGGCCTCATTTCTGTTTCGGATGAACTTGGAAGCCCTGTCCTGTGGACACAGGCCTGTTCCTGCGCATCAGGCTGTGAGGGGCCAGGCCGGGTCTGTGTGATAGAGCTAGGGTGTGCTTCAGGTGGCAGGGTCCGGGGTGTGTTTACAAAGCTGGGAGGAGACTGGCCCGTCCCTGGGTTCGAGGCGAGAGGCCCGCTGCTCGAGCTGTGCGGGACAGGCCCGTCTGGTGCGACCAGGCCCTGGACCTGAGGACCCGGCTGGGGGGAGACATGCCCTGAGCTGCCCCGAAGGAGGCCCGAGAAGCACGGTATGCCTGCTTCATGTAGCTGGCATTTCTGATGCCTCCGGCTCTGAAAAACACCTTCTCGCTTCCTCAGAGGGGTTCCTGGGCCATTGCCCAGAAGTCTTGAAAACCAAGGTGATTCTCCCCCTGGGGGAAGCTGGGGTAATCCCAGTCCAGGCCCCCATCCTCCCCGGCCGGCTGCCCACCCCCTGCATCCCTGAGCAGAGTTTCCCCAGCCCCTGAGGCGGCCCCCACTGCTTGGTCACCCCTGTCCAGGGCCTGTCCCTCTGCTGGACAGAGTAGGTGTGTCGAGAAGAAGGTGGGGTCCGTGCCTGTGTGTGCATGTGTGCTGTCGGGAGACCGTGTTTTGAGTACATTGGGTGTGGGCTGTGTTTACTGGGGCCTCAGTTTTCTCATGGGGAGATCACTAAGTAGTGCCTCGCTCACAGGTCAGTGTGAAGATGAGCTGCCCTGCCAGGGCTGTGGGAGCCTCACCACACACGCCCTGGTCAGAGCAGCCAGTGGGTACTCACCAGCCCTCACAGGGCCCCCCCATGGAGTGTCTGTAAGATCGGGGTGGGGGGTGCAGTCTGTCCTCGGAGGGCGCTGCCTGGCTGGGAGTGCCCCTGTCAGTATGCCTGCTAGAGTGGTTCTGCATGGTCCCAGCTCTCCCGTCTCATGGAAGAAGGGATGCAGGGGACGAAGGCCGTTGCCAAGGACAGCTGCTCTTCATGGTGTCACGATCCAGCTTCCACACCAGGCCCCGGGCTGAGCCCCCGTGAGGGCCCCCAGTGGGAGGTGAGGAACTGGGGTTGCCGGATGTGGGGTTGAGAGCCTGGGTGCTCCCACCGGGCACCCTCTTGGAAGGCTGGCCTGTCACCCCTGTTCCCATGCAAGGAGAGAGGCCCGGCATGTGGCAGGGTCCCCAGGAACCAGGTCAGAGGGACAGAAGGCCCCGAGCTCATGCCCTCCCCGACGGGGGCCTGGGAGGAAGGGTAAGACCCTCATCCCCGACTCTGACCCTCCTCCTGAGTAGTGGGGAGCCACTTCCAGTCCCAGTGCCCGGCCCTTAGATGCCGCGCTGTGCCCACTGAAGACCCCGGAGCATGCATTCTTGACATGCGTGCCAAGGCTGAGTCCAGCCCCTCCACCCTGCCCAGGGCGCTCCTCCTGTGCCCAGCCAGTGCCAGCACCTTGCCTGGCACCCTGGGGGATCCCCACAGCCCTGATAAGGGGTCTTAGCCTCCCGTTTCCCCGTCTCCCAGATGCAGAGACCAAGGCCGAGAGGCTAACACGCTGGCTCAAGGGCCTGCAGCTCTTAGTGGCAGAGCTGGGGCTCATTTGACTCCAGCACCTGGGAGTGTAGCCACGGGAGCGGGGCTCCCACTGCACACGTGTGTGCACACAGATGCGCACACGCACCAGCAGCACCCCCACACCTGCGGGCTTCGCTCCGCAGCGTCCTGTCGCGTGTCTGCCCTCACGCCTCGTGTGCCAGGGGCCGTGGCGTCCTGTCTCCAGAGGCGTTTCCTGAGAGCTTTACATTTTTCTCTGAGCCTCACAGCCGTCACCGAGAGGATTACGTGAATTAACCTCTGACGGCAATCCCCTGCTTCTCACGGGAGAGCTGATTTTCTGGGACACGGCAGACCCCCTGGGCCTGGGCCCAGAAGGTCACGCTCAGGACCGGCTGCTTACACACCTCCCCAGACACGCGTTGTCACCCAGGTCCCCAGACTCGAGCCTCGCGGCTGTCACCCGCCCGCGCCTCACCGCTGGCCCCGGGCCCTGCGCCACGGGCTCCTGGGTGACTCGCACTGGGCTCGACGTGTCTGGAGAGAAGGCGGCGACCCGTGCTCCCCTCCTGCCGTTTCCACGCGGCCTACCCCCCTGCCCCACTGCCTGCTCCCCTCTTTAGTCGTGGTGAAAGCACCCTTATGGACACAGCGAGACCAGTGACCGCCCTGCTCCCTGGTCTCACCCCCCGATGCCCTTCCAGGCTCTGTCTCCCTTTGCACAGCCTCTTGGCAGCTGTGGCCAGGTCCTTAGACAAGTCAGCGTGTCCGTCACACGTGTGAGGAGGTCATGCACAGCTGACCACAGGACCTGCTGTTGGGCATTTGGTCAGTGCCCATTCTCAACTGCAGACAGTGAAGTCATGACCGTCCGCCGTAGCCAGGCTTTCACTTCTTTAGAACTCCTCTTTCAGGACAGATTTCCAGAACAGTGGGTGCTAGACAGAGAGTAGGGATGTATTTTCTTTGGTGACTCTTTCCACATATTGCTAATTCGCCCCCAAGAGAAACATTTCTAGCCCCAGACTGCCCAGGTTCCAGCCCTGGCTCCCCGCCCCATGGGCCGTGGGACCCCTGGACTGGCTACTTTCCTCCATGGACCTCTTTTTTTCCTCCTGAATAAAGTGGGGGTCACATTAAGACCAAACCTCTTAGGTCACTGTGAGAGTCACATGAGTTAATAGCAGGAAAGAACTTAGAAATGGCACCTACCATGTGGATAAGCACGGGATCAGTGTTAATTATTTTTTTAGTGATCAAGGTCTCTTTCCCTTTGTGTTGATAGTTTCCAGAAGACGGGGCTCTGGAAGAAAAGGCACGTGCGAACGGCAGGCGTGCCACCCACCCCCAGGGAGCCCCTGGCAGGCCTCGCTACTCAGTCACTGCACTCAGTCTCCCCGGGGCAGACCCCTTCTCCATGCAGCCCCTGTGGGTCACGCAGAGTTAACAGAGGGAGCGAAAGCTCCCCCGACCCCTGCCTCAGTGACCTCCCGGACCTGTGGAGACTGGTGCGACTGGGAATCCACGTCCAGCCCCGTCAGCTCCGGCCCGTGTCTCTTTGAGGCGTGTTCTCGGGAGCCTTTGCCGAGCTGCCCTAGGGGTCTTGAGTGTCAGCCCTCCTGCCCCTGAGCGGGAAGGTGAAGCCGGGGCGGGAAGCAGGTTGGGAACGGCCGGGAGTGGCCTCTTCGGTCCTTTCACAGGCCTAGCCACAGGTCGGCTTCCTCCAGGTCCGAGAGGCAGGAATTCCGTCCAGATTAGTTTCTGGCACTTGGTCAAAGAGGGCTTTGTGACTTCCTAAGAGGGATCAGAGGGATTCCACAGAGAACCGTGAAAGGGGGGCTCCCCCGCCGTGAGGCAGGGGGCCCATCACCGTCCAAGACTCCAGGGGATGCCCATCGGGAGGTGCCCGGGTGGCAGAGCTGACCCCGGGGAGCAGAGGCCCTTCCCGAGGAGAGTCCAGCCAGGCCGCCTCCGCACCTGCGCTCATCACAACCCGCGGGAGGCCACGGTCTCCAGCGACTCGCAGCCGCAGCTCCTGGCCCCTGGTGGGCCATCAGGGGCCCTGAAAGTAATAACATGGGAAGCTTCAGGGATTAAAACTAACAAGTGGCAGAGGGCGGCGCGCCCTGGGGAGGAGAGCTCACGCTCCTGTGGGCTCTCCTCACAGTAGCCGGAGAGAACAGTTACTAGGTGCCTACTAGTGTCCGGGGCTGTGCCGGGGGCTCCGGTGGACGCTCTTTGCCAGTCTTCTCAAAGGCAGGTTTGTTTGGAAGGGGGAGCGAAGAGGGCCAAGGAGCTCGTCCACAGCCAGAACCAGGTGGAGCTGAGATTTGAACCCTGGGTGGTTGGTGGGTCTCCAGCCCACTTCATTTGGCCGAAGAGGGCACCACCTTGGGCATGGAGAGGGTGGGTGGCCTAGTCCCCTGTCTGAGCCCACAGAGGCAGGGAAGCCCCAGTGAGCATCAGGCCCTTCCTCAACCAGACGTTTCTTTGTGTTTGAAGCAGACTTTTCACTGAAGGGGTAGCATACATGTAGAAAAGTACACAGATCAAAAAAAAAAAAAAGAAAAGTACACAGATCAAACGATACTACTGGCTAAAAATGCCACAGATGCCTATAGAATTGATCTTGTAACTGCCCAGATCGATACAGAGAATGTGACTGCCTCCCTGGAGCCCCCCTCCCCACAGAGTTCCCCCGGCTCCTGTGCACCCCACCGCCCACCAATGGACCCACTCTCCTCCCTTCCCGCAGCATGGATTTGTCTGCCATGGACCTGAACTTCAGGTAAATGGAGTCACACAGCCTAAACTCCTGCATGCCTGGCTTCTTCGGCTCAAAGTTACGTTTTTAAGATTTATCTGTGCAACATATAATATCCTGTGTAGTAGTGATTTGCTTCACTCGATAGTGTTTTGTTAAATGAATAGACTATTAATTTGTTCATTCTGTTACAGACAGAGATTTCCAAGTTGGGGCTATTAGGAACAGAACCGTTACAAACACGTCTCTGAGTGAACAGACGTTTACATCCTTTTGAGGTCAGGCCGTTGGGTAGGCAGAGGGTCCCTTTTGGTGGACGCTTCCCCAACAGTTACCCAAAGGGATCGAAACCAGTTTATACACCTGACAACAGAATACAGGAGTACTGAGGTGGGATGTTTAAAATTGCATTTATTAAAGTTTCCTCTGAATAGTAAAAAGGACAGAGAAAACTGGGGGGGATAAATGTGCCACCGTCCATAGACCTCTGTAAACACTTTTAAGTTTAAAAAGAAAATGGAGCTGTATCTCAGACATAACAAAATGCACAAATCTGTCGGGTCGCTTGGGTTTTGACTGCTGTCCTCACTTGAGTCTCCAGCGCCCGGGTTCCCGTCAGCCCGGACAGCTGCCTCCTGCCGTCTTCCCTTTCAGTCTGGCGCTGCCCAAATATCTGCTGATGGCAGCCAAGACCAGTGACAGCTACACATGTACTCGGTCCTTGGGGAAATTCTGAAAGGTTTGAAATGCACAGTCTCTCCTCCCTCAAGTTCCTTTTCCCAGAGGCAGTCCTGTTAGTTTTGTGGAGCCCTTCAGAAGGTTGTCATCAAAGTTCCTTTTAAAGCCCCACACGGATTTCATTACCCACGCTGGGCGTTCCTTGCTCCCTCCGCATTCTGTCACGTCCCGTGGTTGATCTCACACACAAGCTTGTACAGCGCGCTAGGGTCTGCCTACTTCATTGCTTTTTACGGTTTTGTAGTAGCTCGTTCAGACAAGGGTCAAGCCCGGTGGGACCTAAATCTTTGAGTGAAACCCCGTTATTCAGACGGGAAGTTGAGTGTCTGAGAGAAAGGACAGTGATGCAGGTGCCCATCGTCCGTGGACCAGGGACAGCGAGGGGTACCTAGTATAGCCTCACCCCTGCGGAGCCCTCTGCCCATCGCACCTGAAAGGTCAGGAGTGTAGAGCCCCGGGGGGCCCGGAGGAAGCACGTGCTTGAGCCCCAGGGCAGGAAGCAGGGGTTGGGGTTTGCAGCACATCCCTGGGACCCCAAGCCTGTCCCCCACCCTGTGCTGCTCCAGCTCTGGGCTCGGGGACATCAGACACCCCACAACGCCCGCGTGACAGCTTTCCCCCGGCCTCAGAAGGGGCGAGTGACAGCCGGCTCGCCACACAGCCAGGAAAGAAGCGCATTTGTGGGTTGCTTCTCTCCCAGACGAGGAGGGGACCCGGGGGCTCAGCTTGTCATCCCACGCACGCTTTGACGGGGCTGATGACTCACCCCACCACACAAGGAAGCCTTCCACGTAAACGCTTTGCGGGTGAATTTGTTTTCTGCCGTTTAAGGCAGAATTTTTTTCTCTCCGTTTCTCTTTCTTCAAATAAGTCCATAAAACGTAAATGGGAGGCTGTCTCTTTACCAGGAAGACCTTCTGTTCTATAGGAGTCTGTCTTGGGGGGTGGGCAGCGAGCCCCCCAATTTGGGGAGGCTGGCAGCTCTTGGCAGCGTTGTGGGGGGCGCTGCCATTCTGGGTTTGCCTCTGAGGCTCCTGCCTGCTTGTTCGCTCAGAG
>NW_011494867.1:7569170-7582839 GCF_000754665.1 Bison bison bison
CAGAGACGAAGCCAAACAGAGCCTCCAAAAAGAGCAGGCCTGTCCCTGCAGAGGGACTAGGTCCTTACCTCACCCGGGGATCAGAAGATATCCCGGGAGCAGCCTGCTCTCTGGATGGAATGGGGTTTGGGAGGGAGGCTGACTGATCCTGAGACAAAGGCAGAGGCACCACGGCCCCGGCGGCCGTCGTCTGCACCTGCTCCCCTGGTGCCCTCTTAGACCCAAGGGTGGTTTTGCAGAAAACTCTGAAATGGACAGAGAGCCCCTGTCCAGGGTCCTAAAGCCACCCAGATGGAGCCTGCCGACCTTGGTGGCTGGAGGCCACGGTGGCTTGTGTCCAGGTGGGAGCTGGAGAGGCGGCAGGGACCAGGCGGGTGCATGGATAGGAGCCTTTGGCAGAATGGATGCCATTCTGAGGTCATCCTTTGGCTGACCTCTAAGCTGGAACAGATGTCCAGGAGTCCATGGAACCCGAAAAGCACACCCAGGAGGTCTGGGACCAACTCGATTCTGAGGGAAGGTGGTGGGCTGCAGCAGACCCTTGGTGACTGTCGGCTCTCAGAGCCTTTGACAGCATCTGCGATGAACTTTGCGTCTAGAACAGTTTTTATTTCCTTCCAGGCCTCTCCACCACAGTGGACCCACCATGTCTCACTGGTTCTCAAAGTGGGGCTCCCAGACCAGCAGCCTGTATGTGATCTGGAAACTTACTAGCAATGTACACCCCTGTCTCAGGAATTGGAAGGTGGGGGAGGAGAGTGTAGCAAGGTGTGTTTTCCAGGTGATTCTGGTACACACCGCAGTCTGAGAGCCCCTGCAGCCCCTCTCGAAGAAAGGGAGAAAGCGCAGCAGACAACGTACTGCATGCCCGCTGTTTTCCAGCCACTTCATCTGCTGCCCTTTTGAGACGGTACAGTGTCCATGGGAGATAGGATTCAGTTCAGTTCAGTGGCTCAGTCGTGTCCGACTCTTTATGACCCCATGGCTGCAGCACACCAGGCTTCCCTGTCCATTGCCAACTCTTGGAGCTTACTTAAACTCATGTCTGTTGAGTCGGTGATGCCATCCAACCATTTCATCCTCTGTCGTCCCCTTCTCTTCCTGCCTTCAATCTTTCCCAGTATCAGGGTCTTTTCCAATGAGTCGGTTCTTCCCATCAGGGGGCCAAAGTATTGGAGCTTCAGCTTCAACATCAGTCCTTCCAATGAATATTCAGGACTAATTTCCTTTAGGATTGACTTTGAATCTCCTTGCAGTCCAAGGGACTCTCAAGAGTCTTCTCCAACACCACAGTTCAAAAGCATCAAGTCTTCGGCATTTAACCTTCTTTATAGTCCAACTCTCACATCCATACATGACTACTGGAAAAACCGTAGCTTTGACTAGACAGACCTTTGTCGGCAAAGTAATATCTCTGCTTTTTAATAAGCTGTATAGGTTGGTCATGGATTTTCTCCCAAGGAACAAGCGTCTTTTAATTTCATGTCCCCATTTTGCAGACCAGAAAACTGACTCTCAGAGTAAAGAACTTTCCCCCGTACCTCAGGCAGAACTCAGCCCCCGGCCTGAGCCTTCTCTTTGTCCCTCTTAGCTCGAGACCATTGAGATCAGGCGTGACGGCTTTGGGTTGCCTCTGCCGGCGTCTCCTCTACCATGTGGGCCACTCAGATTTCACGGCGGTGAATGCACTCAAGGTCTCACCCCTGGATCTTCCTTGACCTTGCCCTGGGCCTGCCTGAGTGACTGGTGACACTTGCTCCCCACAAGACCCCCTTCTCAGAAACACAGGACACTTCGCCCCTTTGATTCGAGCGCACCTTCATTGCCTGCCTGGACACAAACATTGATGATCCACTGCAGGTGAATTAATTGGGGAGCTGGGTCCTTTTCCAGGGCACTCATAAATTAAGGCCCTTGGCAGCAGGAGCCATGGCTCCAGCCCAAGAGGAAGCCTGGCGAGGCCTCGAGGCTCCCCGCACGAGGCCTGAGCGGATCAGATGCCTCTGAAGTCCTGTGAGCCCCAGATAAAGTTCTGAGTCAAATAAACAGTGGAGGCCCCTGTTGAGATGCTACCGCCTGAAGCCGAGCCTGGGAACTCCTTATTTGGGATAGAGAGTTCCCTTTCTCGAGCCCAAGGCAAACAGCCCCGTGCTGTCCTCTGCCTTTCAGGGGAGCGAAACTTGCTCTGGACGTCTCTCCCACCCAGCAGAAGAAGAGCAGCCTCGGTACTGTATTTGCATTTTTTAATTTATTTGTTGAGTCTACTGGGGGTGATTCCTCAAAGACAGCCTTTCCTGTTAGTGACGAACACACCCTGAGTTGAGTTGATAGTTATGAGGAAGCAGGACACGTCTCTGGGTATGCGAGAGCCTGGAGGCGGGGTGGGCTTTGATCCTGGGGACCGTGGAAGACCCTGTTGGACCGAGGGGGCCCTCTTGAGGGCAGGCAGTGGACCCTGGAGAAGAGCTCCGTGACACAGAGTGCCTGGAAAGGGTCTGGCTGTCTGGTCAGGGGACGGCCCTGCCGGGGTCCCTGATGCTTGGCAGTCACAGCACCCGATGACCACTGCCCAAAAAGGCCACGCAAAGGAGTTGCCCAGAGCTCTGGCTGAGGTCAGGAGAGAAGACTTCCGTTTGCTTGATTTTCATTTTCTAAATGTACATTCTGCCTTTGCCCGGTGACATTTGAGGTGGCTTACGACAAGACTCAGCATGGGAAAATCTAATCGATGTGGGGCCACTTCCACCCACGGGGTGTGGATGCAGAGACCCATGTACAGCGTGATGCCCTTTGTGTAAAATGAAAGGAGGAACTGAACAACGAAGGCTGGGAGCAAAACCCAGCTCTCTGTACGTTTGCATCTGTTTGCGCGTGGCCAGGGAGGACGGTCGGAACTGATACCCCTGGGGGTTGACAGACTGGCCCACCGCCTGTTTGTTTGTTTTAAATAAGAGATTCAGGGGGACCCAGCCACCCCACCCTCAACCCCAGTCATGCTACAACAACAGAGCGTGGCCAGAAAAGCCTGCAATATTTATCACCTGGCCCCTTCCCAGAAAACGTTCGCCAACCACATGTCATGGTTTTGGCATGGGTGCTGGGGTAGGGTGCAGTGGGGGGCAGAGGTGAAGTTAAAAACAAGCCAGCCTGTATGATGTGGGCTGGATTCACGTACCCTTTTAAGGGGGGTAGGGTGTGCATTCAGGGAATCTGTGGAACGATGGACACCAGCTCACGACCGTGCCGGCGGTGAGCACTCCGTGAGCCTTCATGCTCTGTAGCAGTCCCCTCCCAAACACCGCTCTGTCCGATTCTGGTTTTCCGGTCAGCGTCTTTATCATTTCAAAAACAAGGTGATTGACTGGAACAGTGAAAAATCAAGGAGAACACGATCTCTCAGATACTTTCCAGCTCCTTCTAAGAATGTGGGGTTCTGCCCGATTTTAAGGATTCTGTGAACAGGGACACCACCACCTCCGTGATCCCAGTTTCTGAAATCTTTGGGGGTGTTTCTCTTCACTGCTTTGAGGTTAAATGTACAGCACAGTTCTGGCTTCCTGCAGCAGTTTGAAACGTTTCATGAAGCCAAAGCTCTTTCTTGGCCCTGCACCCACCACCACCACCGTGGTCTTCCCCTGCCCACCCGCGTGTGTGCTCCTACACTTCACGTGACTCACGGGGCTGGAGTCCACGGCAGGGCTGCTGGCCGCGCTTCGTTCCTTTTACCTGCTGCTGGTGTGATCTTGCACGTGGCCATGGTTAGTTCAGGCATTTCCCTGTCAATGGGCATGTAGGGGTTTCTCGTCACCTTTATTTTCTCTCCAGACTTAACTATCTTGAATCAATGCCCCACTGGCCCAATGGCTAGCATTTATTAAACACCTAGAAGGTTCAGCATGAAATCCCGCATTTAATCTCGTCAGAGCTGCCAGAGGCAGGCACACCTCTTAGCCCCATTTTGCAGATGAGGAAACTAAGGTTCAGAGAGGTGGTATGGTTTGCCTGAGGCTGCACAGCTCACAAGCCTCAGAACAGAAGTCTGAATGCAGAGATGCCCCACTCTGCACACACCTCAGGGCCAAAGCAGGGGTGGGGCTGAGCCTGCCCCGTGACTCCTCTGTGCCGAGGACCCCGAGTCAGCCCTGTGCCAAGGTCCTCCCGGGAGTTCCCTCTGCAGCTTCCCGGAGTGTCCAGCCCGCTCCTTGCGATGGCAGTGATGGTGCAGGCGCCCAGGTGCACAGGCGTCCCCGCCCAGCCTTCCTTGAGGCAGCACAGGACCAGAGCTCAGGTCATCAGCTGGGGGTGGGCATCAACGAGAGAGCAAGGAAGAGACAGGGAGTCAGGCCTTTCCCAAGAGGAGAAAGTGAAAAGTGAAAGCGATAGTCGCTCAGTTGTGTCCAACTCTTTGTGACTCCAGGGACTGTAGCCCGTCAGACTCCTCTGTCCATGGAATCCTCCAGGCAAGATGCTGGAGTGGGTTGCCATTTCCTCCTCCGGGATATCTTCCTGACTCAGGGATCAAACCTGGGTCTCCTGCCTTGCAGTCAGATTCTTTACCATCTGAGCTACCAGGGAAGCTCAAGAAGAGACAACCCAGCAGATTCCAAGGGTAAGCTGGGAGAGGCTGCTGACAGCAGGGGCCCTGGCTACCACCTCCGCATGAGAAAAGGATGGGAAGGGCCAGCTGAGACGGCAGAAGCAGGATGGCAGGGAGGCCAGGAGCCAGGCTCCCAGGGGCCTGCCTTGCTCTCACACTCGCCAGCTGTGTGAGTTTCCTGTGACAGAGAACCACAAACTGGGTGGCATCAGCACAAGTGTGCCATCTCTCGGAGGTCAGGGTGCGGGCAGGTGCCTTCCTGGCCTCTTGCAGCTTCTGGGGCTGCCGTGCTGCTTGGCGCCCCTCTGCTGGTGGGAGCCTTGCTCCCGTCCTCACCTGACCTTCTCCCTGTGTGTGTCTTCCCCTGACCTTTTTACGAGGACCCACCCTGCTCCAGCATGACCTCATCTTCCCTTGATGGCGTCTGAAAAGACCTATTTGCAAAGAAGGTCACAGCCACAGACACCAGGGGCTAGGACTAGGACATACCACGTGGGGGACATAACCCGCAGGGCCCGCTGCGTGACCTCCGGCGAGGCCTTAACCCCTCCGTGCCCCCTTCCGTGTGTCACAGGAACCAGCGAGCGTGCCTGTGCCCTGGGGAGGAGCAGACCAGGCCCCGGGGTCAGTTTCACGCAACTCTTATGTGCAAGCTGCTTCAAAGTGCAGACTCCCAGGCCTCATGGGCTCTACTGAGTTAAAACCTGCCTTTTAACAAGCCCCACTGCAGGTGGTTCCTGCGTTTGCAGTGGGCAGGGAGGGTTAAGGGTCTGGTGTGGTAGCCAATGACGGCCAACACATACCACTACGAACCAAGCTCGTGGCAGTGATGGGATTTCAGCTAAGCTATTTCAAATCCTAACAGATAATGCTTTAAAGTGCTGCACGCAGTATGCCAGCAAATTGAGAAAAGCAAGCTGTTTGTAGCTGTCTTTCTGATTCTGAATCTCCTCCCTTTGACAAATACTGAGAGCACCTTCCAGGTGTCCCCAGCAGTTCCACCACCACACAGAACAGTGAGGAGACAGACAAGGCTTGACCCTTTCCCCTGGAGTCAGAGCTGAGAGAGGAGAACAGCCACCGAGAAGTTTCTCAGCGCAGTCAGTCGGATCTATGGGTTGATTGGATTTTGCCAAGGGTGCAGCAGTCCCCAAGAGCTAAGTAGGATGTGGTACCCAGCTGCCAGTCTGGCACCATGACCAGTTCATCGCCTCACCAGCCAGATGCTTGGTTTCCCAGGCAACCAGCTGATGCTCTGGAGACGACAAGCGGGACACTGTGCCCGTGTGTCTGCTGTTTCCTTGGAAGCAGTAATGACTGCAGGGAGACCGCCTCCGGTGGGCACTCGGGGCAGAGTGCCAGGATCTCTCCCGCTCTCTTTCATACAGATTACCCAACTCCCCAGGCTTCCTGGGCAGATGTCAGCTAGGTGCCCAGCTGCAGCCAGTCTGCACCTGCCCCTGGGCTCAGCGCCTCAATTTGAAGGGCTTCTTGTTTGTTTCAGCAGGAGGCAGCAGCATCGATAGAGGCAGAGGAAGCACTCGGGTATGCCCCTCAGAGTGGCCTGGCGGTCGGGGACTCGGGATCCAAAGCTGGACCTGAGTCCAGCTCCAGCTCTGGCTCTTCTTACCAGCTCCTCGACTTAACCTCTCTCAGCCTCAGTCTTCTTAACTGTAAAATGGAGCTAATCATGCCGTTCACATGGACATGATTGTCAGTGAAGTGGGTGTAACGGGAATGCCATTACAGGTGCTTTGCAGAAGAGGGGCTGATCTGTGGGGAGCCCTCCAAAAGCGATGACGGCTAGTGCTCTTGTGTCACTTGTCACAACCCATTATCCTGGCACATGGTGTGCCCTGGACAGGGCTGGCCAGTACTGCTGGGAACAGTGGCTCTGTTAGGGTGAGAAGGCCATGCCTTCCCCTCCAGCCGACGGGAGCCCCAGGGCTAGGCTCGAGTCTCGCTTTATGTCTTTTCCTCTACTCCCTGCCCCTCGGTACTAGAGCCAAAGGCCCCACCCACTCAGTTTGTGTCCCGACTCCCATCCTGACAAACCCAAGTCCTGGAGGGTGTACCTTGATTCATCCGTCTGTCGGTCCCGCAGTAACAGTACGGTAACTGTATTGGCTAAGCTGGAGTCTCTGTGGAGTGTACGGGGGGTGCTGAGAGGGTATGGTGGTCTCAGGGTGGCGATCTAGACTTGGGCCCAGGTGGGCAGTCAGGAAGTGACACACGCGGGCCAGCCACAGGCCTGGGTTGATTCTGAAGGCAAAGGGATGGTGCTTCATGCAGAAAGGGTTTAACAGAGGCCGTTCCGGAGGGCGAAAGAGAGGGTCAGAAACGCCCCCCACCCGGATGTCGGGGACCCCCACCCCCAGCCCAGAAGTGCAGGTGGTTGGCCACCTGGCACAGTCAGCGTGCACACTCACGGTGAGCTTGAGAAAAAGGAGGAGGTCAGAGGCCTGTCTAGGAATCAGGGACGCCAAGGAGGTCACCCACGTGGTCATTCTGCCTGGGAGTGCAGAAGACATCGGGGAGAGGCCTCTGTAGGCTTTGGAGGGGAGGCCTGCGGAGCCTGGGCAGGCGGTGGGTCGGGGTGCTGCTCACACACCGGCCCTGAGGGGTGGGAGGGGCAGCGAGCCCATGGCTGGTCCTCCGGGGCGGGGGTGACGAGGGGACACTTAAGACTTGAGGACAGCCTGCCCGGTAGAACTTTCTGCCACGCTGCACACATCCTCTGTTTGCAGTACCCATTGTGGCAGCCCCCAGCCCTGTGTGGCCTTGGAGACACTGAATGCTCAGCTGTGTTTCCTTTTAATTTGTTTCAGCCTAAGTAGCCACACGCTTTTGAAAGCTGGTGGCTTTCGAGCTGGGCAGCACAGCTTCGGGACGTCCCCTGGCACAAAAGAAGTTGCAGAAGCCAGCCCAGCTCCAGCCTGGCTCCTCCCCCGCCCCCCCTTCCCGCCCCCCGCAGCGCCCCGGGCGGGGGAGCATGCGTGCTCCTGTGAGCCCAGCCTCGGAGGCTGCGGCAAGCGCCGGAGTGGCCACCCTGTCACTGGGAGGCGTGCTCCCAGCCCCTTCTGAGTCACACCAAGGGGCGCCTCCCTGGTGACAGCTCGTCTCCCGCGAAGGCGCCGGCGGGCTCCGCTCTCCCAGACCGGAGGAGCCGGGCGTCTTGTTTGCCAGAGAGATGGCGGAGGTTGCCCAGGTAACGCCCCTTCCCTGATAAGCAGAGGGCGAGGACTGCAGTGGAGCTGCCGGCTCCGTGGTCTGGGTAGCTGGGAGCCTTCCTCGGCCGTGCCTGCTCTGGGTCACTCACCCTCGGGACTCGGACGATAAGAATTAGAGCTGCTGTTCAGCCAGGAACAGGGCTGAGTGTTTGTATGTATTACCCTCTCATGGGCTGGGCATGGCAAGCCTCTGGTAGTGGTCGCTGTCATGGCACGCTGCAGACGAGGGCAGCAGGGTGTCGGTAAGCTCCGTGAGCACCGGGGTCTGTCTGCCTTGCTCCCCACGGGTAACGTGAGCACTTAACTCAGTCCTTGGCAGACCACACTAGATGGTGCCCAGCAGTATTGCTGGCTGGTTGGAAAGATGGATAACTCTTGGCTGGGGAGGATGGATGGGTGGATGGTGGGTGAATGGAGGAGTGAATAGGTGAACGGGTAGATGAAGCAGAGCTCAGATCTGAAGTCTGCTGATTGCAAAGCCTGCACTCCTAATCGCAAAGCCATACTACCTCTGACTTTGATACCTTCCATCTGCATGGGTGGGGATTTTTTTTTTCTCATATACCTTAATTGAGGTGTAATGTACGTGGCATAAGATTCAAAAATTCACCTATTGTGAGTGAGGGATTCAGCGATTGTAGTAAATTTATAGTTGTGCAGCCATCACAGTGCAGGTTTAGAATAGTTCCATCATCTGCAAGACGTCTTCGTATCTGTTTGCAGTTCTAGTCCCTGTTGCCACCTCCCAGCCCCAGGCACTTTCTGTCTCTATAAATGTGCCTTTTTCTAGACCTTTCATGTAAAAGGAGTCCTCCAGCATGTCTGTTGCGTCTGTCTGCTTTCACTTAGCATATTGGGGAGGTTCGGCTGTGTGGTAGCACATGTGAGAGGTTCCATCCTCTTTGCCGCCAACTACTATACTGTCACGCAGAGACCACTTCTTGCATCTCCATTCATCAGCTAATGGACGTTCGGGTTGTTTCCGGTTTGGAGCTGTTATGAGCAATGCTGCTGTGCACGTTCATGTGTGTGTCTTTATGTAGAGTCTGTCTCTGTTTCTCTGGAGTAGATTTCTAGGAACAGAATTGCTAGGTCATATGATAAATTTACGTTTAACAACTTGAGGCACTGTCAAGCTGTTTTCCAGTGGTGCTGTACTGATACAGTGACAAGGGTCCCACTGAATCCACACCCTCGCAGCACGTGGTGGGACCTCTCGGTTCCGTCCAGCCTGGTGGGTGCGGAGCGGCGTCTCCACGTCGGAACCTGCGTCTCCCCGGCAGCCTCCCAGCTTGAGCTGCATATGCTCTGACCTCTCGGCTGGATGGGCTTTTGACCCTTTCCAGCCTCCCGGTTAGCAAACTTTTTCTTGAAAGGGCCAGATGGCAAATGTCTGGGGCTCTGCGGGCTGCATACGAGCCTGTGGCATATTCTTTTCTGTTTTTTTTTCCCCCCAACCCTTAAAAAAAAAATAATGAGACCATTCTTGGCTTCCTTGCACAAAAATAAGCAGGGAGACAGCTCCGAGGCTCCTGTCAAAGGAACCCCTCGGCCCATGCACTCGAGACAGGGCAGGAGGTCGCCCACCCCTCTGGTGAAGAGGGCTTGGTGGAGGGGTCCCGCGCAGCAGGGCCCAGGGCCGGGCTGCCAGGAGTCTGGGAGTTCAGGTTCCAGAGGCGGCCCCAGCCCAGCCCCGCCATGATTCATCACCACATGAGCTCATCAGACTGGCTCCTGGGATGAAACGTGCCGTTTTGTCACCCGAGGCGGAGTGACCAGGCCCCTGGTCCTGCCTCCGCCCTGTGGCCGTGCCCTGCCAGGGCTCAGAGCCCCTTCTGGGAGCCCACTGCCGGTCCATACCCTGTAACCACAGCTGTCACAGCCACCCTGCCCACGGCTGCTCCCACGACCCCCAGAGCCCTGGAAATGTGTCCCAGCCCTCGTCCCAGGCCCCAAAGCATTCCTGATGGCTTCCTGACCGTGTCTCTAGTGAACCATCTGCTCTGGCCCTGACCTGTGTGATAAGACACCTCTCGGGTCCCTCAGAGCCCGTTCGTACTT
Organism: Bison bison bison; assembly: GCF_000754665.1. Classification (NCBI taxonomy): domain Eukaryota; kingdom Metazoa; phylum Chordata; class Mammalia; order Artiodactyla; family Bovidae; genus Bison; species Bison bison. Next base: position 7,579,059 of record NW_011494867.1, read on the forward strand.
GTGACTCTGCCACCTTTCTAGTTGTGTGACCTGGTGTGAGTCATGTCACCTCCTGGCTGCAGTAGCCACGTGTGTAAAGGGGCTACCAGAGCCCATGGTGGAAGCGGCAGGCCCCCTGTTTCTCGGCCTCACCCTGCCCTGAAGGCTGCTCCCTGTAAGCCCAGGCAATCCGCCCGCGGACGTGTCTACGGAAGCACTCTAGCCTGGGCACAGGGCAGCCAGGAGCCCAGGAAGCTGGTGGGTAGCAGCCCAGCCTCCTTGGCCCTTGGGTGCGTTGGCGTGATCCGCCCTGGCCGTCTCGTCCCCGCAGGGGTGGCGATGCCGGCTGCCGGATCCTAACGCTCCACGATGCCCTGGTGACTTGCTGCCCGCTCCCCCCAGCCCCACTCCCTGCCTGCTCTCCTGCGCCCTCGATCACCTCCCAGGGCTCCTGGCAGGTCCCCGGCTCCTGGGGTGACCGGGAGGGTGGCGTGAGCTGACACCCGGAAGTGCCCTGCACGGTGCCTGGCGGGTCACAGTACATGCTCATTAAACGTCAGCCCTCGTCAGGCCTTGGGAACTTCCAGCGGGGACGCCTCTCAGGCAGGGGCCTGTGGGAAAGCTGTTGTCCCCTGGTCCTTTGAGGGGGGCTGTGTCTGTGAGCCCGAGGCTGGGCGTGCCTGGGAGAGGGCTCGTGGGAAGCTGTGCAGGGGCCGGGGGCACCCGGAGGGCCCTCCCCCTGGGCCGTGTGTCCCGGAGCCTCGGCGACATCCAGGTGTGGGTACCCGAGGACGGAGGGAGCACGCTCACGGCCACCAACCCCCACGGGCCAAGTCTGAAGGAGAGCTGGCTGACCAGTGATCACCGAAGATTAACGATGGCTATTTCTAGGTGGTGGGATCTCTGAGGCCCTTTTTTCATTGATCCTTTTGTCTGTGTGTTTCAGCATGGTTTACATTTCTCACAGTGAGGATGCCCCGTTTTCACAAAAAGAATGAAGTCATTATCCTTTCCAAAATAAATAACCTGCAGCTGATTAGAAGAGAGGGCGCTTAAAGCCCAGGCCGTAGGCCCATCTAGAGTATACCATGGGAAGACCTGCCCATGCGTCCTTGTGGTTTTCTTTGGGGCTTAATATACGGCAAGTTTCTGCAGCCATCTCATGGTCATTTAAAAAATAAAGCAATTCTCTGGTCACAGAACCGACCCGCAACATCCAGGACTCAAAGGAGCATTCGTCTTTCAGGGCTGGGTCAAGTTCTTGCCTTGCAAAGTGTCTCTGCTGCCTGAGATTTCAGGCGCTGTGTGTCTGCTTGGACCTGGCTGTGCTCCTGGCTGACAGTCGCTGGGACTGAGGCTGGTTACCGTCCCAGGGAAGCCTCGGGAAGCTGGGTGCACCTCCTCACGAGAGAGCGGGATTTGGTGAACACTGCCAGTCACCGTCATCCCCATCTATGGTGTATGTACTGTTCAATAAACACCGCCCCCCCACCACACACACACACACACACACGCTCACACACACACACGCATGCACGCTGCCATGGTTTCTTCCGGCCCTTGTAGGATCTAACATGATTGACAAGTAAATGTCTCCACTCTCTTCCGTACCCCACTTGAGGAGAACTGTGCTGTCTTCACAGCAGCAGCTGGGGGTGTAGAGTAGAGGGAGGTGGGGGAGGTGGAGGGTGTGTGGAGAGAGAGGGAAGTGGGGAGACAGACCGCGTATGTCCATGAGTGAGGGCTGGGATGAAGACGGGGAAGTACTCCCAGGTGTACGTTCACTGAGTGGGGGATGGCGGTGGTGACGGGCGTGATTAGCAAGGAAGAGGCTCCAGAACACCGTGGCGTGTGAGAAAAAAACAAAAACGGGAGAAAGAAAATTAGGATGCTGTGATGTCTGGATCGCAGTGGCTCGTAGGTTTCATCCCTTTCAAGTTTCTCAGGAGACCAGCCGAGTGTCTGAGTTCCCTCTTTGTTCCGTGGTTGTGATCCTTGGACTGTGCTTCTGAGCACAACTCCGTCCAGAAAGGGGACCACGCGGGTCCAGGATTTATAAGGCTTATACAGTGGACGAGGCCACAGGCTGTTTCCACGTGTCATTTACAGAAGTGGAAACTGAGGCTCAGGAGGTGAAATGCTTTATAGGAAGAACCGGGTCTGTCTGATTCCACAGTCTGCCTGGGGGTTTCCACCACGACGCCTCACTCAGCACCGTGCGCTACTCAGTCCAGTGTGGACTTTGTCCCCCAGATGTTCTGTTCTAGGCCCTGGGGTCCAAGACCCTTCATCCTTGTTAACTCAGAAACGCAGTGGTCAGGGAGACGCTGGAGGCCTGCGAGCTTGCCTCGGGGGCCAGCGTGAGACTCTCGCCGCCTCCTCCCCTTGTCCAGACTTTGGCTCTGAGGCTGTGACGTGTCACCCAGCTGGCTGCTGGTTCCGTGACTTTAAAATTAGGTTTTCCCCAGGGAGTGGGACACTTAATGAAGGAGTTTATCCAGTTAGAAAGAGAGGCTCCCAGGCAAGCCGGGCGTCCGCGAGGCAGGCAGCTGCTGGGACCGCGGCCTTCAGAGAGGGCTTCTGTTTCCATGATGTCAGAGGGCGGAACCAGCCTGGCCCCTGCCCCAGCCGCTCCCCAGCTCTGGGTCCTGAGGCGATAAGGCACTGTCTTACCCCCCACTTGCAGTCTGAGGACCACTCTGGGCTCAGTCCCTGCCTGGCTGGAGCTGAATTCCAGGCGCCAAGCCTGTCTGTCTGGTTTCTCAGCTGCTCACACTCTCCAGGTGGCCTCGTAGGACCAGGGTGAGCAGAAACATTGCCTCCAACACAAAGAAAGTACCTTCCTGCTGTGATTGCATTGGAATACCTGGGGAACGAGTTTGGCATAAGATGCGATCTGAAGGATAACTATCTTCATCCTTTTCAAAAGGTCACTGGAAGCATAGTAGAAATGACTCTCCTAGTTGTCAGGAGGCCTGGCTGTCTGCAGCCGCAGGCTTCGACTTGGGGCAAGACTCTGTTCTTCCGGGATGGGATTCTGATGGGGAGGGAGGGAGGCGTCCACCCTGAAGCAGTGGAGTCACCGATTGTGTTGTGTATTTCGCCCACCCCCGGCCTGTCCATCACACGCGTGGGTCTCTTTCTCTCTCCCAACCAGAAAAAGATTTACAAATACAAGAAAGTCCTGAGTAACCCGAGCCGTTGGGAGGTCGTCCTGAAGGAGATCCGGACGCTGGTGGACATGGCTCTGACGTCCCCTCTGCAGGACGACTCCATCAACCAGGCCCCACTGGAAATCGTCTCGAAACTGCTCTCAGAGGTAAGGCCGCCCCTTGGCCTGATCCCGCTCTGTGCCACCTGCCCCCACCCCAGTCCCTCCAACACTTGGAAGTTTTATTCCTTTACGGGGTCCACTGAGCACCACCCTGTGTCAAGCGGCAGATTGAATTCGAGTTTGTGTGTCTCCCCATCACGGGAGGAGGTGAGCCATCCCCCAGTGACATGAGGGAGCTGAGAAGGAGGTCAGGTCGAGGGGAGAGTGGTTGTCACCCCACCGTGCCCCAGGACCTGCTTTGGGACAGGACCTGGCAGGGGCTGGCCTTGGACCCGAGCTGGGCTGGCGGCCGCTGTCAGAATCCTCTCGTTCATCCTGGGTGGGAGTGCATCGTGCAGCCCCCAGACCGCCCTTCCTCCACCCCCTGCGCCGGCCGCCTCCCCACACCCAGCGTTGGGGTTCCGGGCAGACGTGGCTTCTGCTCTTCTCAGCACCCACAGCCCCACTGTTTAGCTCACACAGGGTTTG
>NW_011494867.1:7582939-7583163 GCF_000754665.1 Bison bison bison
GCTTTACCACAAAGTAGGACTTGGCAGGTCGTGTTTAGAAACGATCAGAATGCCTAGCAGCAGTTGGCAGCTGGCTGCGCAGCGCCACCCAGCCGAGCCTCCGGCTTCACCAGGCAGCCTCAGGCTGTGAGCATGTGCCGTGTGCCAGGCGTGGCCCCGGGCTCCTGAATAAAGGTGGTCGCCTCCCTCCCGGGGCAGGAAAGATGGCGGGACATGAGGCCTGA
>NW_011494867.1:7583263-7592790 GCF_000754665.1 Bison bison bison
GCCTGATCTTAGCTGGTGTGCCCAATGGAGAGCAAGGGGCACTCGGGAGCGTCTCACTGTCCCCTCTGTCCCCGTGCTATTCTGAGTGCTTCACAGAGGTCAATGCTGCCCTCTTTCATTTGCTCCCTGGCCCCTGAGGGCTGCTGGGGTTGATGACTCCCGGTCTCAGCTATGCATGGCCACCAGAGTGGTCTCTCTGTCCCTCTTCCTTGGGAGTGGCCCTGGTTCCCTGGGTGGCTCCTCTGCAGCCCCCCAGACCCCGCACAAGGTCCCTGCTACCTAGAACCTCCGCCCTCTCCCAGGCACAGGCTGGTCACTGCCCATCGGTTCAGGAAACCGGCCCAAGCCTTCCACGTCTGCTGAAGAGAGAGGGTCCCCCACCCTGGGGGGAGGTGGGGGCGGGCAGTGAAAGGTGCCTGGCAGAGATGGCTGTGGGCAGAGGGTGTGACCGTCCTCAGTCAGGTGGGAGACCAGCCTCATCCCATGGGAGACTCAAGACTGCGACTCTGGAACGGATCACGGTCACAGTCTGGGATTTGAGGCCGGGCGCCGTCAGCCCAGCCTTGAGTCCAGGACTCCAGCGTGGTGGGTGGGGCCAGTTGGCAGGCCCAGGCTGGTTTTTCGCAGGCGAAAGCGGAGCGGCTCATCCTCAGGACGCACCTCTCATGTGCCGAGCAGGTGCCGTGCACACAGCTTTCCATCTAACACTCACATTCCCCCTGAGAGATGGGCCTCGCTGCCTCCATTTCACAGATGGGGAAACTGAGGCCCAGAGACACCGTGTGACCTGCCGAGTAGGCCGTGGGGCTGGAAAGTCCACCCCGAAGGGCGGCCCGGCTCCCACCGCACAGTCGCTCTGACCACTTTGTCGGCCCCACTGGTCTCAGCCACCATCTCTAAGTCAGGCTTGTGGTCAGCGTGGTGGGGATGGTGGCAGGTGACCCTGTGACTGGCCTCTGCTGGGACTTCCTGCCCATCTCAGATGTGGTTCCCGTGGCCACAGTCTCACAGACTTCACATCACTTCTCAGGCTTTAGATCAAGGGTCTCAGAGTCAGCTGATCCCAAGAGCTAGGGTAGAGAGACGAAGGCATTTAAAGAAACAAAAATGGAAGAAGCTTGTATCTCCTCTGCACCTGCTGGGTGTCAGGCAGGGGGCCCATATTGTCCCCGATGTACTGATGAGAGCAGCCGTTGGCAAGGAACAGAGCTGGGGCTGCAGCCCAGACGGCGTCCCCTCCAGTGAGATTCACACCTCTGCCAGTGACACCAAGGTTCTCTGAGCACATGCCCTGTGATGATCAGGGTGGCAGGCGTTTACACCAGCCCCTTTACATTTCTCCCAGCGACCCTGCACGGCAAGCACACGGAATCACAAATGGAGGCTCTGCGGAGTTAAGTCGGCTGCCCAGGGTCACTTGGATGAGGGGTGGGCAGGACCCAGGCCCAGGTCTGCCCCACTGCGAGGTGGATGGGATGTTACCTGAACTGGAGGAGGCTTTTTGGTGAGCGAGGGACCAGGCCCCTAGGGCAGCAGTGTGCGGAGTCGGCAAGTCGTGGCTCTACCCTCAGGAGCTCACGGGCCTTACACAAGGAGCTAGGTCTCTCAGTACGTTGGGCTAAGATTAGCACCCGTTTCCTAGAATTAGGGATTGGATGTCCTCATGTGTACACAGAGCCTGGCTCTGTGCCTGATATACGGGGACCAGTTGATGAACAGTCACATTTCTCTCATGGTGGGAGATGGCTGTGAACTTGACCTTCAGCACCGTCAGCTGGATACGTAGAGGGGATGGCTGGAAAAGCAAGCTCTCCCCACTCCTTGCCCTTTTTTGTTTCGAGCATGTGGATTAGATTCTTTGTTCTCTTTACTTAAGTTGCTGCCCAAACCTCCTCCTCCTAAGAGGCTCCAGGCATCATCACCAAATCGGCCCGAAGACGGGCAGGATCCCGAGAAGGGAGAACGAGGACGGGCTTGTGAAAGCCGGTGTCCCCTGCCTCCCGGGCTTTTGTTGGGTCGAGTGTGTGGAGTGCCCACTCTGTGTGGCATACAGTTGTTCCCTCCAACACAGTGGCTGTTAGTGAGCACTCCCCACCCAGGGTCAGGAGGAGCTTCAGTGGAGAGAAGGCTCCCTGAGAAGGGCAGGGGCTGTCACCGGCTACGGGGACCAAAGAGACACACCCGTGCCTGCGAGAGACTCTTGCTGGAACTATGCGCGGGGCGGTGAGGCCCGGTGGTCCCTTCAGTGTGCCCACAGCAGCCCAAAAGGGGGAACTGGCCCTTGTGTGGCCTAAGCCCTGCAGCTCAGTGGTGGGAGATGGGGGCTCAGGGACAGGGCAGACGGGGTCACAGCCCCACTCCACCCTGTCATCCCCACCACTGGGCGAGCCCCTGGCCGTAGGACCTGTCACGGGCGCAGGAAGCGGGTGGAAGGAGTGTTGCGGAGCCCTGACACAGCACCTGAGGCGTGGTGAGCAGAGCTGCGAAAGCCAGGCTTTTTACCTGACCTTGGCTGAGAAATGGCTGGTGGTTAAAAGTCTGCCATTCGTGGCTGCTCAGACTCCACCCACATCCACAGAAAGGAAAGGTGTTAGAATCCAAACAGCATCCCCCCTGCGTGGTCTGGACCCTGGGCACACAGGTCGGGCGGTTGCCATGGGAACTGGGATGCTCCCGGCGCTCACCCCGCCTCCCTTGGCAGCCAGCTGCCTGGACCAAAGCAGAAGGATAGCTCCCTCGCTTTTCCTTCGCTTTGGCTGGTGTAAACGCGTTCGATACCAGACACTCCTTAAACCTGTTCAGTCCGTGGGGCTCCTTCCAGAATCTGGGGACCATGTCGGTCTTGCCATTTACTGCCCAGTGAGGAGGTGTGTTACGAACACCTGTTGGAGAGAGTCGACACCGGTGGAAGTCTGTGTCCACAGAGACGCTCAGAGCAGAACACACCAGGATGCTAGCGAAACAGACAAGACTCTTGTTTCGCTAAAGGAGACTGTCTCTTGTTTATTGCATATCTGTCCCTTTCCTCATTCACATCCTCTTTCTTATACACAGGATGGTGGTCACAGGCACCAGTTACGTAAGAAAATTCAGATAGGGAGGAGAGGAAAAAAAAACCTAAAAATTTAGCAAGTTTAATCCATTCCACTTAATACTTTTGCAGGTTGGTCACTAGAATTCTAACATAGCTAAACCATCTTGGGCCAACATCATGGAACTCTAGTGTTCCCTGGGAACCTAGCTGGGGAGCCACTGAAATACTTCCCAAAGACTGGCTGACAGAGGGTTTTACGTGTTTATTATGCACCTGCCTCCAGGCTTCCAGGGGGCGTGTGTCGCCATGAAAAGGGCCAAGCACAGGTTTAAGCCCAAATTGGACCCCATCCGTGGACGAAGAAACCGTCTCACTGAGAAGTGACTCGCCCGAGGGTGTGTCACTCCACTGGTGAAACAGGGACTTGGAGCTCTCTTCTCCCTGCCCCAAGGCTACACTTCTTCCCACCCCCCACTTCCCGACTGTGACTTTGATCAGCTTCTGATCTATTTGATTAAGAAAAAGTGACAGCCATCCTCTGTCCGAGAGGCTGAAAGCGGTTTTGAAACCATGTGGCCCTTTGAGATACCGATGTTCCATCTTACTAACCGTGTGTTTGTTCTGTTTTCCTCCTGCCGTCCCTGCTCGCCCTTCAGAACACAAACTTGACCACCCAGGAACACGAGAACATCATCGTGGTAAGTCCTGGGCGGCCCCCTCCCTCACCCCTCTCCCGCACCCGCAGCCCTACCCGGGTCCAAGTGGATCCCCCAGGCACGAGTGCCGTCTACCAGCACAGCGGCCTTGCTCAGTTTCGTCCCTTCTGTCAGGCCAGACATGCCTCCCTCCTGTCTTTGCACATGTCAGAGCCCCAGCTGATGGGAGGGGGTGGTAATTATCAGTCTCTGAGGCTTGTAGCAAATGTGTCTTAATCGCCTCCTCCTTCCTGAGTCTGCTGTGCAGAGTCAGAGGCAGGAGATGGCAGAGACCGTATGATGTATTCTCAGCCGTCACCCCATTAGCTGAAAGGTAAACTTGCTCTTTCTTGCCCCAGGACCTGTCTCCTAATCCACACGTAGAACCTGGATATAATTCCCTCTGATGTGCAAAGTGAGGGATAGTTGTAAGCGTGTTTGAGGTGAAACATCCTTCCTGGGTGATTCTAACACCAGAGAGAAGAAAGAAAAGAAGTTGCCCCTTCTGGGCACCAGGCCCTGTGCTGTGTGTTTGAATTCATGGATAGTTAAGACACCCCCTGCTCCCAAGGAGTCCTTCATCTGTTAAATGAGATCATTGCAAAGACAGAGGCTTGTAATCTGGAGAGTGGAGTGGTGAACTCACCTGGGAAAGAAGCCAGAGAGCTTCCCAGAGGCAGTGAGGTTCTGAGCTGGGTTTTGAAGGATCAATAGGAGTTTGCCAGATGGGGAAACAGAGGAATGTCTTTCCAGAGAGAGAAAACAAAGTGTAAACAGAGATTTTAAGCAACATGGGATATTCTGGGCACGTCAGCTTTGCTGGAGCATGAAACGTTAAGGCAGTGGGAAGCAGGAAGGCAGAACTTGAAATGGAAGTGAGAGGCAGAGCTCTGTATGCCTGGGAAAGGGTCTAGAAAATTCGCCTGCCCAGGAGGTCCCGTGGGTACAGCTTTTCATACAAGGGCAACATCCCAGACACCATGCCCCTCTGAATTGCGTTTTAATCACAGAACGCAAAGGCAGAAGCTTCTGTGGAGGTCCCCCCCATGTAGTCACTCACCGCAGCTGCTTGCTGAGTGTCCACTCAGAATGTAGAGGTTTTCCCCACGCTCTGCCCTGACCACCCCTCACCTTCTCTTGCTAGAACAGGGGCAGCATTGACCTGGGCCTCCCCACCACCTCGTTTCTCTGGCATACTGTCAATTAATAATTTAACTTAACAGACATCTGTTGACCCATGAGTACAAGTATGTGCCAGACACTGGTCTCTTTTCCACTGAGAGAGCTGCCATTGAGGGATTACTGTGTGCTGGGGGAACGTGGCAGATAATCTGGAAATCACGTGGTCTGGGCTAGAGATGCATCCAGGGAGTTAGGGGAGTACAGAGGAACTGGGAGGAAGACGACGGAGGGCTTCAAGGAGGAGGTGAGGGACCTGGAGTCCTAACGACGGATAGGACGCTCCCAGGGCGAGGCAGTCCAGGCGGGGACCCAGCACGGGCGAAGGCAAAGAAGCTCTGTCTGTCGGAGAAGCAGGCGGTGACCGAGCAAGGCGCTGGCGTCTTCCCCTCCCGGCTGGCAGCACCCCGGGTCCCACTCTGCACCTTGTCTCCCGAAGCGGGGTCAGGGCCTTGGACTTGGGAGGAGCCTGGGAAAGGAATTTTGATCTGAGAAATCTGGGCTGCGTTTATCCAGCTAATTTGGCCAGCTGACCCCTTAATTGCACTGGGCTGAGTTTCCCTGCTCAGCGGGGAAGCCTGAGAACGGGAAAGAATTTGATCTCGAGGTCTGACCCTAAGCCCACCGTTTTACAGCCTCTCTCGTGTCCAGTGTTCTCTGTGACCAGTGCTGTTAAAATAACCACCCAGCCTTCTGTCGCCTCCTTTTCATCCCAGCAATTACATTATCCGATTTGACCTGCTGATGATGAGTCTTCTCCCCACGGGGATTGGTATTAGGTATTTTTTTTTTAATGTACTTAGTTTTCAGAAATACTTTCACAAGTAATTTGAGTTGGTTTTATTCAACCCATCAGTCAGTGCTGTAGGTAATTGTTGGCTGGTAACAGCTGGCCTGTCGCTGGACAAGCGGGGACCTGGGGTCCAGACCCTGGCAGGGTTCCCACATACCGGCAAAGAGCATGGGCTTAAAGCCAAGTATGGTTCAAGTTCAGAGGCAAGTGTAGACCCTGGGCCAACCTCATACCAGCTGAGACCTTGGGCAAATAATGAAGAGCTTTTAATTTTACTTAAAGAATATCTTTAAGAATTTCATGAGTATATTTTCACTGTTTTTAAAAACAAAAAGGAAAAGATTCATCCCATCCCAGCCCTGGGGCATTTCAGGGGGTGATAAACTCCTACAGAGAGATACGGTTGTGTGTTTATATTTTGCTTTTAACATTAACAATGTGAAGCTGAATGTGTTGTTCTGTGTTTGGTTTGTTTACTTAACGACATGTCTTGGAGATTCTCTTAAGTCCTTTCTTGCCCGTCTAACCTGGCGTTTCTTGCCCTCGGTACTAGGGACGTTTGTGCATGGATGGTGCTTCATGGTGGGGGCTGTCCCGCCCATTGTAGGATGTCACAGCATCCCTGGCCACAACCCCCTGGATGCCAGTCACATCCTCCTGTCATGACGATCAGACTGTCTCCAGCCATGCTAATTCCCCCTGGGAGGGGGACAGAGCAACCCTGAGGGAGAACCCCTGGTCCACCCTGTACTCCATTCAGCTGCCTTGACACTCTGAGCCTCAGTCTTCTCATCTGTGAAATGGGTGTGACCACAGCCTTTCCTGCAGGGCTGCTGGAACAATTAACTGGGAAAGATTCCACAAGAACATACACTCTTCTTTTTAATACTACAATCTAAAATGATCACTACTCTGTGACTGGTGCAGGGCTTGTCACAGCCTCCCCAACCCTCTGTCTCTTCATCTGTACGAGTGGAAATCACTCCCGTTTGACCTCACAGAGTTGTCATGAGGCTCAAATGAGATAATAGCCGTGGAAGCGTGGAGCCCACGCCTGACATCCACAGTGGACACTTAATCTGTTCCCACTCCTTCATTCTTTGACTCATTCCTGTGAAGGGAGGGGCCAGCTTGATGGAAGGGGCTGGAGCCAAGGGGCTCTACCCTGCTTCGTGGTCCCCCCTCCCAGAGATCAGTGCAGGGAGCGGTGCTGAGGGCCAGGTGGTAACTCGAGGGCTGGGGGAACCCCTCGCCCTGTCCCCTCCCCCTGCTGCGACCTGGCCTCTCCCGTGGTCACCCACACGGGGCAGAGGAGCATCCCCATCTGGCAGGCCAGGCGCTGAGCTTCTGAAAACGAAGTGCGGAGCCCAAACCGTGGGCCTGGCTTACTTGGGGTCTCTCATCACCACCTTTCCCCTCCTCTGCATTCTGTCCCCAGATGGGTTGCCTATATCCCGGTCTTGTGGAGAGCTCAGGCTGAGAAGTCGGCTGGTGAATAGCTCATGCTCTTGGGTCACACTTGAGGGTTCAAATTTGGCTCCAGAACCTCCTAACCATGTGACTCTGGGCTGCAGACTTCACCTCTCTAAGGAAAGGGCAGGACACACACCCGCCTGCCAGCGCGTAGTGAAGAGTGAATGACGGGACACAGCCCGGAGCCCGGCACGGACAAGCACCCTGTTACAGCAGCGGCCGCTGGGATGTTGCTCATGGTGTGCTGTTATTATCACCAGTGTGGTGATTGGTCCACGTGGCTGTGGGGGGCGGCGCAAGGGCATTGGGCTCAGCCTCGCGGTCAGCTTAGAGCCCACCACCCCCTTCCCACACCATGGGGGAGAGCTTCCCGTGGTGATGGGCATGCCCTCTGTCTGCCCTGTACCTGGTGGTGGCCACTGGCTTCATGGCACTGGTGAGCACTTGAAATGTAGTTAGCATAACTCAGGAACTGAACTTTTATTGCCTTGAAAAATTACTTTCTTGGGGCTTCCCCGGCAGTCCAGTGGTGGTTAGAACTCTGTGCTTCTGCTGCAGGTTCGATCCCTGGTTGGGGAACTAAGATCCTGCAAGCCACATGGCATGGCTAAAAAAAAAGTTTTCTCCCATGTCACTTAAAATGTTAAGATTCACACATGGCCAGTGGCTACTATATTGAACAACACAACCCCAGGCAAGTAAGACCCTGGGCCCCTTCTCCGCCTGTGGGTCAGCCTGCCCATTGCTGCTGTGAACAGAGCCTCAGTTTCCATGGCTTCATCTCCCACTGAGGTGCTCATGTAACTGGCCTTATCTGCCCAGACAGCGACCAGAAGGTCGGGTTTTCCACCGTGAATCAGCCCTCGTGGGTTGACACACCCCCGTACGATTCCTTCCGAGAGATTCCGACTGACGTGTGTTCCTCTTCTTTCAGGCAATCGCTCCTTTGCTGGAAAACAACCATCCGCCACCGGATCTCTGTGAATTCTTCTGCAAGGTACGGCATCGCCGAAGCGGGGCTATGTTTGCAGGAAGCAGACTGTCTCCATTTGTGCGTTGTGGGGGTTGGTTTTGCGAAATTTCCTGGAAACCCAGACTCCTCCCTGAACAGATCAGGGCCCCAGACAGAGTTAGAGACGAGCCAGGCCTCCTCTCCACCAGCCAGGTGATAAGTGAGGCCCAGGGTCCAGACCAACAGGTCAAGGGGGAGCACTGAGCTTTCCTGGGAGTATCTTCCTGGCCGTCTTGAGAGAAGTTTGCAGCACGTTTTCTGGCTCCTGACATCAGAGCTGGGCTTTTATTAGCCAGGTCTCCCATGAGCACCGGCTGGCCCACAGTGGGAGCCTGGCCATGGGGCTTTCCCTGAGCTGGGCAAGTATGGGGTGGTGGGGGTGCAGGTGAGCTTGGAGGAGCCTCGGAGCAGGATCTCTGCTCCCAGGGACCCAGCACCAGCCTCGCGGTGGGATTCGCACTGAACACGCCCAGAGCACGTCGGGACCAGTCACCCCTTGCCCGAGAGTGCACCTTGGTGGCCTCAGGGCCGGACCAGCAGGCCGTCCTGCTTGGTCCCTGGCCGGGTGGTTTTTGACGCAGTGATCTGATGTCCTTGGACAGTTGCTGGGCCTGGGTTTGCTGCTCGTCCAGCTCCTCTAGTCTTCCTCCTGCCGAGCCTCTTCCCCAAGCTCGTGGGGGTGTGGGCTGTGTGCACCAGGGAGACAGGCGCAGCATGGCTAGGCAGGTCCTGGGGCCTCCAGTTCCTGGAAGCCAGGACCCTGAGTTCTGGGGAGGGTTTGTTTATGAAGGATTATCCAGGAAAGCCCTGGTTTCTCACATCCCAAGTCCAGGCCTTCTGGAAACAGCACCTTCAGGCCCCGGCAGGTTTAAATGTGTTGGAGCAGTGGGTCCCATCTGCTCCAATCAAGGGCCTTCAATTTCATTTTGAAAAACAAAATCCCATGCCCGTGAGATAGATACGCTGAGAGCCATGTGTGCCCTGCACACGGCAGTAAGCTTACTCTCAAAGCCCTCGACAGAAGACTCACGGAATTTTTGAGATTCTGGCATCCAAACACTAGCCCCCGATTTTCAAGAGACTCTTCCATTGGACCTTCGTGCTGCAGGAATCTCACGCTGTTAAACAGGACTGTGTGATAGGACTGTCCTATTAAATAGGATTGTCTGTACCACCGGCAACAACCGCAGACTGTCAGATAAAACCGAGAGCAAGCAGGAGGTCCCATCCCCGCCCACTCTTCGTCCTCTCCCCAGAGGGAACAGAAAGCCGCACAGCAGTGTGGAGCAGGGGGCCCGGGCAGCAGAGCTGGGCCCACCTCCCCAGCACACCGCAGTCAGG
>NW_011494867.1:7592957-7600643 GCF_000754665.1 Bison bison bison
GCCCCCGCCTCCCCCGCACATGGTGGTCAGGTCTCCTGGGGCCCCCAGGCAGCAGAGCTGGGCCCCGCCTCCCCTGCACATGGTGGTCAGGGCTCGAGGGGCCCGGGCAGCAGAGCTGGGCCCCGCCTCCCCTGCACATGGTGGTCAGGGCTCCCGGGGGCCCCGGGCAGCAGAGCTGGGCTCCCAGGGGCCCAGGGGAGCAGAGCTGGGCCCCCGCCTCCCCTGCACATGGTGGTCAGGGCTCCCGGAGCCCCGGGCAGCAGAGCTGGTCCCCACCTCCCCCGCACACCGCAGTCAGGGCTCGCTGGGGCCCCACCGGACCCCACCAGGCCCGTCCCTGACCATGTGCTGCTGTCTCCCCAGCACTGCAGAGAGCGGCCCCGGTCCATGGTGGTCATCGAGGTGTTCACCCCTGTGGTCCAGAGGATCCTGAAGCATAACATGGTGAGTTGCCCAGGGCCCCCCCCTGCAGAGCCCCCCGAGGGCCACGAGCTTCCGGTCTGTCACTTTTCCCAAAGAACTGGGAGATGGGGCTGGCGGCCAAGGACCAGGGGACTGGACTTGGGATTGCAAGTTGGGGTCTTCGTGCAGCCTGCCCTGCTTGGCTCTATGCTTTGCAGGTAAAAGGCAACAGGAAGAATCTTTGCACAGTAGGAATGACAAAAATAACGTGGTCGGGGGAGAAGAGATAGGTCTCGTGTGTATAGCATCACAGATAATACCTGGGAAACTGGGCCCTCGAGGAGGGGGGGTGAACCCCTCACTCCGTAGGAGGGGGCTGCGGGGGCAATATCCGTGGAAGTGGGGAGCAGGGCCGGGCGGTGCAGGAACCTGACGGTCGTGACCTCAGCCTGCTGGGCAAGGTTGGGGCCAACAGTAAGAAGTCATGGTGTGGCAGGCACCCTTTGTGATGTGAGCAGGAGGGCCCCGGCCCGTGGGGGTCTTCTCTCTCCAACCCTCCGCCTCCGTCTGATGGTGAGAAAAGCCTCAGACCAGTCCCAGCTGAGGAACGTTCCACACGATGGTCCTCTGAACGGCCAGGTGCTCAAACATAAGGAGAGTCTGAGAGGAGGGAACAGCCTCGAGGCCCCAAGGGACCTGACAACTCAGTGTCACAGGTGTTCAGGAGGGGATCCCAGGACAGGAAAAGGGCCTGGGGGAACCATGGGGAAATCCGCGTCAAGTCTGCCCTGTAGTTCATTTTAAAAGCACAGAGGCAGCATTTCATTGCACACTCAGTGGTCCAGGCGCCTGTAGCCCGCCAGCCCTTCTGCAGTCTCGCCTCGGGCCAGTGGGAACAGCCCTGGATGTGGTTGTTTTCTCTGCATTGCATGCGGGGAAGCTGGGGCTGAGCAGACTTGGCCGACAGGCCCCAGGACCACAGCTGGGAACCGGAACAGGAACACCTGCTCTCAGCTACGCACGGAGCGCCTCTTGGAGCCAAGTGACACTCCAATGTATTGTCTCACATGGCTCTCCTGATGGCCTGTGGCCTCCTGCAGACGAGGAGACCCAGAGAGTCCCGTGGGTCACTCTGGGACCCTGTGGGCAGGTGTGAAAACAGCTCTGAAGAAGGGTGACCTGCTCACAGTTTGATCTGTGAGGGAGCTTTCCTGCCTTGACCCCGGGCCCCCAAAGAGGAAGATGCAGCCCATCCCCTTCCCCAGTAAGGGGTGGAAACGCAGGACACGTGCGCCACGCCCAGCATCCCACTCCCAGGGCAGACATCCTTAGTCGATCACAGCGCTCGTCCCGCGGAGCCCAGAGTAGCTGCAGAATCTTCCTCCAGGCACCCATGAGCGGGGAACCCTGCTGGTGCTGTGCGAATTCTCTCTGATTGATCTATCGCACACCGCCGTTGAACTATCGCTTGTTTCAGAGCTCTCCTCCATGGTTTGAGATGAACATGTGTTTCTTGTTTTCTGAGCACAGGGGGTGGGTCCCCTCCATCCAGTTTTGTCTCCAGGACTAAGAAAGAAAGTTCTCTGAGGGGTGGGGGTTGAGAGGTGTTCTGCCTGATTTGGGCTTTAATCATTTCAAGGGCACTCTCTGGCTTTGGCCAGCTGGGAGAAAAGGGTCCCTGACTGTTAACTTTAAAGTCACTGTGGATGTGGTGTGAGGTGAGGGTCACGTTCTCTCGGAGCCCAGAGCAAAGGTACTGGAGTTCCTTTGGGAAGAGACCTCATCTCATCGCACTTGTCAGGGACGGAACCACCCACCCAGGGCGTCCCTGGCCAGGGTCCACCCTCCTCAGGTACAGAAGCACTTAATAAGTGTTCTCTTAGGACGTCTGACTTCAAAGGGGAAAACGTCAAAATTCAGGCAGCCTCCCAAGGCTTGACCGTACAGCGTCTCCCTTATGTCTGGTTAGTTTTATGGGCCCAGAGTGTTGACCATGTAATTTTCTGGATAAAAATCAGAACAGCTACAGGGCAGACTCAGAATTTATAGCATCTGTTGTGGTCTGGCAGAGCCCGGGATCCCTCAGGCGAGAACCCTCTCTTCATGTTTATAGAACTTCCCCCCTGTGGTCCCGGCGTCCAGGGATGCTATAAAGCTTCACAGTCCGCTTGCTCTTGAAGTCCACTGATTACACACCGAACTGTGTGAGGAGAGCTGTAGGCAGGACCGGGTCGGGAGTGAGGCCCTCCTGCAGGAGAGGCAAATGTGACTGTGGCTCACGCCCCGTGTGGGAAGCACCACGAGCCTTCGGTGTCACCCACATAACACCCCCTAAAGCTCAGTGATTGGCCGGGACGCTGTTTGGGAGCTGGCATGGAGCGCCTGGTCACTCACTGGCTAGTGAGTGCCTAGCTGGCCGCCAGCCATGGACCTGTGAGTGTTCCTACTCTGCAGTTCCTATACTGCGAGTGCAGCTCTTGTCGGTATATCACGTGTTCCATCTCGTGGATGAGCAGTCCTAACCTAGGTTAAGAATCTCAGAGTGTTGCTCCCTGGGCCGCAATAAAAATTAGATATGGAAGCAGTCATTAAGTACGTTCCCCTGGAGATTCTAAACAACGTGTTCACTGCGTCCCTAAGAATAATCCTAGTTCCTGTGCCCACATGCCACTCACTGGCATGTTCTTGTAGCCAAGGTGGCAGGAAGATGTCGCCATGGTCCTAGTGGACCACTGGCTGATCAGACCTCCTGCTTTCCAAGGGGAGCGTGTTCGACTTTGCCAAAGAGGCGAGATGTCCCTCACCCACATGTTCAAAGGCCACCAGGCCAATCTATAATGTTAAAAATGACCTTGGCTCTGCAGAAATCTAATAGAGATGATAATGGCAGTTATCTTTAGCATGGCTTAATGGAAGCAGTTTTCATGAATCATAAAACCTCATGGGTGGAAGGGTCCTGGAGGTGATTTCTCGGAGCCCTTGTTGCACAGGGAGCAACAGTGGGCCCAGGGAGGGGCGTTCCTGCCGCCTTCTCCCGGGGACTGCGGGCGTCCACCTGGGTGTGAAAGCAGTCAGGCTTCAGGCAGGGGCCCCGTCTTCAAGCCCAGTGCGCATGTGTGCACGTAGGTACGTATGTGCGCACACACACACGCACGTGTTCAGATTCCTTCTGAGCTTTCTCCGTGGCTTTTGCTGCCCTCCTCATGCAGAGGCGTAACCCTAGCAGGCAGGGTGGGAGGAGACGAGCCCCTACCCCTTGGGGAGCCTAATTCAGCCCTTCCCTGCAGGTGCAGAGCACCAGGCAGGTCTGGAAACCCACCCTGTGAGCTGGCCAGAGGAGGCGGCGGGCCACATCCTACTCCGAGCTCTTTGCCCAGAGCCTGTGGGATCCATGAGATCCGCAGGGGAAGTCCCCAGGGGCTCTGTTTAGATTAGAGTCCTGGCCCAGGTTGCTTTTTGTTAAGTGGGTTCCCCCGAGTGGGGGCTGGAGGAGAAGCCGAGGAGGCTGGAGACCTCCAGGCTCCCCGCTGAGGTCGCGCTGGTCAACCTCATTCCTTACCCTGACCGGCCCTCCTGACTGTTGGCACCCCAGCTCGTGGGTTCAGAAGCCCAGCGACTCCGGGTCCCTAACATGACGTGGAAAGGGGCTCAGTCCTTGGCCCGGCCCACACTCTCCATCCCTGCTCTTCACTCTGGACACGTGATTCCTCCTTCCTGCCCCACCCCTGCTGGGCTGACCCCGGACTTACCAGCCACCTCCCTACACACACTCCCTGTCCAGGGCACACACCTGCCTTCCAGGCCACAGCTTTCAGGCACGCATGCCCACACAGGAAGCAGGGGGCCCAGAATCCCTTGGGGGCTGCAGAAAAGGCGTTTGTGGTCATGGCTGGAGGCCGGCTGGGCATCAGCAGGCCCCCACGTGGCCCAGCTGGGCTGTGTTCCCAGCACATCTGGGTGGCGTGCTGACCCCTGCCCCATCGCAGGGTGGCTTACCAGGGCCAGGGACCCTCCTGTGCCAGGTCATCTTCCAGCTCCGCAGGCAGCCATGGAAGGGTGTGAGCTCAGGAGTGAGCAGGCCTGTTCCTTCATGTGGAAGACGTATGTGCTTCTAGGAGGAGGGAGTCGCTGGCGGCACCTCGTTGCTCACACACCCGGGGCAGAGTGGGACCCCACACCCCTTCTGGTCTCCTCCCAACCCCTGCCCTCTGCGCTCCCTGCAGGACTTTGGGAAGTGCCCACGACTGAGGCTGTTTACTCAGGAGTACATCCTTGCCTTGAACGAGCTCAACGCGGGGATGGAGGTGGTGAAGAAGTTCATTCAGAGGTGGGTCTCTCGTCTGGGGCCCCTCCTCTCCTGGCCGGCGGGCCAGCTTTCCCTAGCACCCAGGAGAGGCGCTGCTGGCGTTAAGAGGCCCCAGGCACCTCATCTTCTACAAGGGCCTCTTGGGTCCTCTTGACCATGTACCATCTGAGGCACTCACTTGCTGTGTGACATCAAGTCAGTTGCTGTACTTCTCTGATCCTCTTTCCTCTGTTATCTCCCAGGATTGTTTGTGCAATTAATCAGATAATATCTGAGGAGGCCCCTAGCACAGTGCCTGATGGTCACTAGGAACTCGGGAAATGGCAGCAGTTGTAAATGATAAGAGTATTCCTGTGGGTGCTGGGGGTGTGAGGAACCTTCTCCTGGTAGCCCCGGAGAGTCCTTGATGGGGAACTGAACAGCCACCTCCCAAACTTGGCCTCGAGGAAGTCAGATCCTCTGAGTCACTTCCGGTTTTGGGGTGGTGGGGGAAGGGGGGTTGTTTCGCTCTGATTTTTTTAAACTTTTCTCTGTGCCTCAGTGTCCTCGTCTGTAAGATAAGGACTATGGTACCCACTTGATCCGGTTACCGTGAGGACTCGATGAACTCACACATGTAAACACCAAGAATGGGGCCTAAGTGTGGCAGGAACATTAGCGATCATCGTCACAACTCTTCTCATTTTGTCTAAGAAAATTACAATAGCCTGTTCAAGCCGGTTCCAAAAGCTCCTCAGTACCTGGAACTCACAAAGCATTTCCAGACCCAGAGGACTGTCCTTCTTCCAGAGCCCTGGGGACTCCAGGGCCCCCTTACAGCACCCAGTCATGGTTTATGAAACTGTTTCAGGTTAGGCCTCTTAGCCCCAGCAGCCATGACGTTTTTCCAGCAACGTTTTGGGTACTGTCCCCAGGCCCCAAACAGCACTGGGAATGGGGGTACGAGACCCATTTTACAGATGAGGAAGCAGACACGAGATAGCTGTGGTAAGTAACAGTGGCTGGCATTTGCAGAGGATCGTGTGCCAGACCCCGTGCCAGGCCAGGATGCCGATAATAACTTTTTCTTTCAAAGCAGCCCACATGGACAGGAAAATGAGGTGCTGTGAGTCCTCATTTACAGAACCACTGGGCATAAACGTGTTGGTCCCAGGCCGCCTGGCTCCTGTAGGCGACGTCATCCCCTGAGTTAGAGAATTGGGTCCTGAAATGAGGAGGGGGCCGATGTCCCCATTCCAGAGCTGAGGAAAGAGTGGAGAGTTTACAAAGTGTGCCAGGGTGCGCCGCTGGGCTGGAACCCAGGCTCCCTGAACCCAGGGATCCCCGGCCCGGAACTTGGCCCTCATGCCTGTGCACAGCGGAGCCCAGGACCCAGATCCCAGGGTTGCCACCTCCCTGCAGAGGACTGGGGCCACCCTGTCCCACCCCCCACCTCCCTGCCCTGGGCGGCGCCCCCACAGCCACTCACTCACCGGCCCTCTGCTCTTTTCCAGCATGCATGGCCCCACGGGGCACTGCCCCCATCCCCGGGTCCTGCCCAACCTGGTGGCCGTGTGCCTGGCTGCCATCTACTCCTGCTATGAAGAGTTCATCAACAGGTCAGTGCCCTCGGCCTCGGGAGGGCCTGGGTGGGACACGCTCTGTCCAGGGACGGGGGTCTGTATACACCTGGCCGGCCGGGAGGGTGGAGTGGCTTCCACTGGAGCTGCCCTCAGTGCGTTTGCCAAACCCCCACGCTCCCTGGTGCCAGGGCCCAGACCCAGGCTGTGACCGGAGAAGCCGACACCGAAGCCGTCGTGTTGGCTCGGCTTTAGGGACACGTGTCTATTCTGAAGATTGCTCAGCCTCGGGCCCGTGTGACGGGAAGAGGGCGTGACAGAGCCACTGTCCTGGGTCCCCCAGGGCTTGGGTGCGTCGGCTTGTGAGTGAGCTAACCCCCTGACAGCCGTGGGAGGGAGCCCGGGAGGTCCCTGAGCACGCCCTCTGCGATGTTCTCAGAGCCCTCCCCCTGAGGGATGATGACGCCAGGGTGGATAGTTGCCAGCTCCCGTTCTTCCCGGGTCGAGGTTGGCTCCTAGGATGCAGAGTGACATAGGTGCCGTTAGTCACATGAACTTCGTATGGTGATCTCTGGGGTCACGAGGGAAGATGTGACCTGCAGAGCGCAGATGGCATCTGCAGCAGCAGCCTTGTCCAGTTGTTCAGGTGGTGCACTGCACAACTCCAGGGGGGCCAAATCGTGTCCAGGCACCACTAGAGCCGGGGCCACCACAGGAATATATTTCAGTCCTTAAAGAAGAGGCATTGGAGCATCGAAAGCCTGAGTGAACTGGGCAACATGAAGATGTCCTGCCGGTCATTCCTGAGTGCCTGTTTCACGCTCTACAGCAGCTTATGTTTTTTTATAAAAAAAAAAGAGGAGGAAGAGGTTGAGAGTAGTCCACAGCCTGTACAGCCGTCCTCGGCTTCCCTGTGTACACGGGTGGTCACGTGCCCTGGCCTCGCAGCCTGTGCCTCTGGAGCTGATGCGCATGCGTGTCAAACGCAGCCCACCCCAGGAAGTAGGAGGCACATCAGGGGTGTCACACACTCTCAGGCTCCTTTTGCTCCCGCAGCCTCTCCCTCCCTGGCTCACTCCGCAGACACCCAAGCTGGGGCTCAGGTCTCGGGGCAGGAGCAGGAAACGGCACCTCCCAGAGCTTTCCCTCTGAGTCTCCATGGCTCTGCCTGGGTGCCCTGGAGCAGGGATTCCCTGACTCGGGATGCAGAATGGAATCTCTCTCCCAGATGCCCCCCAGGAGAAAGAACCAGAATTACAAACCAGGCACACTGTTGTACACAGAGGGACCTGAAGACAGCAGTGACCACCTTCATCCTTTCTCTTTTTTTGGGGGGTGGGGGGTGGGGGCAGGTCTTATTGGGTGTGCCACACAGCACGCAGGGTCTTAGTTTTCTGACTGGAGATCGACCCAGGCCCC
>NW_011494867.1:7600743-7609402 GCF_000754665.1 Bison bison bison
ACCCAGGCCCCCTGCATTGGGTGCGTGGAGTCTTAACCACTCTTCCCACAAGGAGATCCCCTGCCCTCCAACACTCGTTTAGTGAGGGTCCATGGGGTGCCAGGTGCTGACGGCACAAGAGTGAAGCAGCCGCCCCCCGAGTGGCTGGTGAAACGGTGGACGGAGGGGGCAGGGAGTGAGAAAGCGAGCGGCGAGGTCAGGGCTGTGATGAAAAGAACCAGAGGCATCACTCACGTGGTCTACAACCCTGGGTGCACTTCAGTCACCTGAGAGGGTGCTACGAACTGAAGCCTGCATGAAGCTAAGCATAAAGTAAACCCTGGGATGCAGCTCCTCATCGCTGGGCTTCATCCATCGGGAGACAGGTATGGGGTTTACAGCAGCGTTGTTAGTCACAGCCCCAAACTGAGATCTGCCTCGAGCCCAGTGTCCTAGGGCAGACACGCGGATAAGCTGTGGTCTGTTCACACGGAGGAATACCGCAGGGCAGCGAGAAGGAGCGAACCAGTGCACCCGGCAAGCCGGGGACTAATCTCCCAAACACAGTGTGGAACAGAAGAAGCTGTAGAGTTTAAATGTTGTTCCTTAAAGTGCAAGAACAGGAAAACAAATCCAGGGTGATAGAGGCCAGAATAGTGGCTGCTGGCAGGTGGGGAGTTAGGCGTGAGAGGAGCTTCTGGGCCTCAGGAAAGTTTCACGTCTTGACCATGGTCAGTGGTTCTCAACTGGGGGGCAGCTTTGACCCCCAAGGCGTATCTGGCAGCGTCTGGAGACATCTTGAGTTGCAGAAGGAGGGGTGCTGCTGGAAGAGTGGGTGGAGGTCAGGGATGCTGCTGAACTCACTGCCATGCATGGGGCAGCCCCCTCGTCCTCCCAGGAGTTACCTGAACCGTCTGGGACCAAATATCAGGCATGTCCGCGTGGAGGAGCCCTGGTCTGGTGGCTGTCTGTTACACCAGGGAACTTGTGACAGTCACTGAGCACTGCGCCTGAGATCCGTGGACTCACCTGGACTGACGTCACCCCAGGGGTGTGCTGGAGCCCTGGCGTGTTCGGATCCCACAGTCAGGGATGGCACGTTGGCCGTTGAATTGGTCACCGTGGAAGTATTTACTCCAGGAAAATCGGCAGGCACTACCCCTCAGGGCTCCTGTTTTCTGCAGAGTTGGTTGTGAGATATTTACCAACGTCCCACTGGTTATATCTTTAAAAGGAAAAGAAAAAAAGGGTGCCTGGACCCCACCCACTGCAACTCTGATTTAGTTGGAAGGCTCCTGGCATCAGGTTCTGTTTGGTGTTTTGTTTTTTTTTTAACATCTTAGGCAAATGGCGTGTGTGGCCAGAGCTGAGAACCCCTGCTCTAGGGGAAAGAGAGGAAGGGGTTCTGCAGAGCGGTGATGCTTAAACTGACATGTCCTGGCTGTCAGCGGGGCTGGAGGCAGGACAGGAGAACCCAGGCAGGGGACCGGCAGGCGCCCAGGCCTGGTGGAGCAGGTGGGCCGGCCAGTGGTCACGTGTCCTCTACTGGTGGTCCTTAAGCGCTTGCTTCACAGTCCCCTGGACAGATTATTTCAAATGCAGACTCCTGGATGCCGCGTCTCTGGGCCCGGCCCGGGAATCTGCATTCTTCGCAAGCTCCACGGGTGAGCTGCTTCAGGCGAAAGGTCCCTGCAGGGAAGGTAGTGAGGGAAACTGGCTGTGACCCGAGCAGAGAGAGGGACAGAGGCGGAAGACAAAGTTGGAAAGGAAGGCCGGGCCACAGAGGGACCTGCACTGCTGAGCGTCTCCCACCTCCCACTCCGAGCTGCTCCTGGGGTCCTCCTGCCAGGCCTGCTTACCTGACAGACCCCCAGGACCGCCGGGGCCGCTGCTTGGGGACCACTCTTTGAGTGGCAGGGCTGTGCCTGCCTTAGAGGTTTTCTTCTAAGGGCATTGTAGTCACCTGTGGGTTTTAAGTAGAGAAAGGACTTAATGTCCGTTTCTGGAATCCCCTCTCGCCACTGCTGCAGAGGCCAAGCGTAACCTTGGGCATACCATTAGGCAGTGGTTGCAACTGGGTGCCCAGGGTGGAGGCCTGGGGAGGGTGAAGCGGGCCCTGGTGCCCTCCCCAGCCCACACGGGCGGCTCCAACTCCCTACTCAAGACAGCCCCGCTTCGAGGCCCAAAGTAGCTTGGGTTCTGAGAGCCACCGTGAGCCCTTCCAGGAAGTCACGCCACGGGCTGCGAGACCTTTCCTGGGCTCAGGTTCCCCCACCCTGCTGGTCAGTCCCTGGAAGATAGAGCCCCACGCCGTCCTCCGGGGCCATCCGCGGCGCTCTCTGTGGGTACACAATGTCCTCATACACAAAAGAACAGACAAGCTGACCCAGGTTAGCGTAGCTCGCTGGAAAATCACCCAGTCTGAGCCAAACAGCCTTGAAAATCCACTCCTAAATCCCAGCAGAGGCGAAAGGGATGGAGCTGAGGCTTTGGGTAGCAAGTCGGCTCCTCCAAGCCCCTGGAGTCAGCTAGCGCGCCTCCCCCACGGACCACACACAGTGTTCCATGAGCCATAGAATTCTTGGACTTCAGCTCAAGGGTTTTGTTTTTTTCCGCAGCAAAGCTTAGAGTGTATTTATCAAACATCCTTGGTGGGCTCTGCTCAGACCTGGCTCATGGCATGTGCTAGACCATTTGGGTCCTCTGAATGCGGTGGGTGTGAGTTGTACGCCTGGCCCACTTGCACAAGGAGCGTGCACGTCTCTTTGGACACATAGCCACGTGCGTGTGGCCCATTTAGGGAGGGTTGGGACAAGCAGCTGTTTGTGGTCACATCCTTGTGCTCTGAGTCCCTGAGAGCAGCAGCCTCAACCTTGACAGCACACACAGGGAGCCCCAAACCTTACTGGTGTCCGGACTCCACCCCAGAGAGTCCAACCTAATGGGACCTGGGGATGTTTAGAAGTGCCCCAGGGGACACTGGTGTCCAGCCAGAGATGGAGAGCTCTGGTACAGGGGCAGGAAGGGCGAGAATGGCGGGTGGAGGAAATCAGGGAAGACTTCTTGGAGGAGGTGGACCTGCATAGGCTCATCCTGTGTCTTAGAAGTGGAGGCAGCAGCCTGGTTTCACATCCCAGTCCCGCCTCCCCACTAACAAGCTGTGCCATCTAGGTAGTCATTTGACCTCTGGTGGCATCTTTTCTCATCTGTAATGTGGAGAGAGAAATTCCTCCTTTTCAGAGATATCTGAGAATGTTTGTGTGAAAGCGCTCAGCACCGTGCCAGCCCAGGGGCACCAACAAAGGACGCCCACTGCTGGAGTTCCCTTCACTCTGAAGTGCCACCTCGCAGTATTTGGAAGCACCCGGGGAGGGGGCATTTTACCTCCACGACGCTCTGACCAGTCCTGCCGTAAAGAGGCCCAGCATTTCCCACTCACGTGTGACCTCAGTGATGCCACAGCGCCCTTTGCCCAGCTAACACCTATTAACCCTCTGCACCCACGTCATTCCTCTAGGTGGTGGAGAGGCTATTCTAGGGAGTTAGCCAAGAGTGGTGGGTGCTGCAGATAGGAGTGACCTGTGGACTACAGGGGACCAGAATCTGAGGTTTGGGGTCCCTTGGAAGGGGGTTCTGCGGTGGAGAGCAGATGGTGAGCTTTCTCAGCTGGCAGGGATAGGGTGGCAGAGGCGGGGCTTGGGGCTTGTCCCAAGGACCTTAACCTTGTGGCCTCAGCCGGAGGGGACAGTTAGAGCACAGGGAGCAGCTGGAAGCCAGATCGCTAGGAGGTCTCCAAGGCGTGTCCAGAGGGCGTCTCGGTGGAGGTGGGCGCTGAGTCAGTACTGAGCTTTACGGGTCAGTAGAGAGGTCAGCGTTCACTCGTTCACAGTCGTGTGTCAGTCACCTGCTGCGTGTGGGGACACCAGCATGTGCCTTAGTGACAGGCGGCCCAGTTCAGATGCCACCTCTGAACCTCCGCCTCTCCTTGTCTGCAGGCCTTGAGCAGGCCTGTGTGCTCGCTGGTGGGTGGGAGCCCGCCCCCCACCCGATCCGGGGCCGCGGGGGGCACTAAGCAGGTGCAGCCCTGCCCGTGACGTCCGGGACCCCCATCAGGGCTGCACTCACGGCCCTCCCCGCCTCTCCCGCAGCCGTGACAACTCCCCCAGCCTGAAGGAGATCCGGAACGGCTGCCAGCAGCCCTGCGACCGGAAGCCCACCTTACCTCTGCGCCTTCTGCACCCAAGCCCGGACCTGGTGTCTCAGGAAGCCACGCTCTCCGAGGCGCGGCTCAAGTCAGTGGTCGTGGCCTCCAGCGAGATCCACGTGGAGGTGGAGCCCGCCAGCACTGCCAAGCCGGCGCTGACGGCCAGCGCGGGCGACGACAACGAGCCCAACCTCATCGACTGCCTCATGGTCAGCCCCGCCTGCAGCACCATGAGCATCGAGCTGGGCCCGCAGGCCGACCGCACGCTCGGCTGCTACGTGGAGATCCTCAAGCTGCTGTGAGTGACCCCGCCGGCCAGGCGCCTTGGGTGGGGGGAGGGGCTCACAGCTGGGGGTGTGAGTTGAGTGTGCACACTCATGAGTGTGGGTGCACAGGATGCAGACGCAGGGCATGAGGGCACAGGTTTTGGGAGTGTTGGGAGTGCAGGCCAGGCTCTGTGTGCATGAGTCAGGCATGGCACAAGCAGGATGTCCACACGTGTGTCCATGAGTCTGAGAATCTGTGAGTGCACACGCCTGCCCAGGCTGTGCTGCAGTACGCGGTACCCGAGTGTGTCTGTGTGTGGACACCTCGGCGTGTTGTGTAAGGTGTGGGCTCATTCTGAGTTGTGATTGTCCTCGTGTGCGTGTGAGTGCCTTTGGATGTATGAAGGCAGCGTGTGAGTGGTTGCCTCCATGTGTGTGACTGTGCGTACACGAGCTGGGTGCGGGATGGATGTGGATGCCTCTAAGAAGCCCGTATGTGTGTTTCAAGTGCATGTACACAAGTGTGGTTGTGTCTGGGTGCTTGTGCTGCTTCTGTGCATGCGTAGCTCTTGAGTGCTCACGTGTGGGTGTGAACACTTGTGCACAAGAGCTGGAGTACATGTGTGTTTCTCTGTGTATGTGTGCAGAGGTGCCCATGAGCCGGCACGTGAGTGTGTTGCGTGATCTATGCATGCTCTGTGTGCATGGTGTGTATGTGGTGTTGTGTCTTGTAGCCTCATCCGGTGGGCAGGGAGGAGCGTGCCATGCAGATGAGGGTCTGCGTGCCTGGCTGGTGGGAGGAGCCCTGGGCGGGAGCCAGGAGACGTGTTCTGCTCTGGGTGGTGCTTCTGAGCTGGGTGCTCTGGGCCCGCGCATGCCCCTTCCTGAGCCTCGGCTGTGGGACTCTGAGGAGCCTGTGGTGTCTGTGAGGGTGAGCACGTGCATGCACGCACAGGCACACACACACACACCTGTGCACACAGATACACGCCTGTGCGCACACATGCATGCACATATGCACACGTTAAGCAAAGGCTTCTCATGTTTGGAGGTGACTGAATGCAGCCCCCTCAGACTCTTCCTCAGCCCTTGCTTTGGCCCCGAAGAGGAGGCAGTGGTCTCCCAGGGCTCAGCCCAGCCTGGCTCATAGTTCTGGCAGCCAAGGCCAGCCCAGAGTGCACGTGCATTTAGCAATGCCCCCACCCAAAGCAAATCCCAGATTCCGCCCAGAGAGCACCCCCCAGAACGCATCTCAGTTTGAGGCTGAAGAACTGCCCACCTCCTCCCAGGGTGGCAGCCAGCCCTCCGAGGGACAGACCAGCGCGGTCCCGTCTCCTCCTCTGGCTGGGCCCTGGTCTCCTCCCCGGACCCCTGAGTCCAACTGTTCTCTGCAGACACCTGGAGCTTCTGGGCCTTGTGGTGGCCTGGGCCCTGACTCATATTTCTCATTAAGCACTAAGGGTTTGAGTTTCATCACACAGTTGACACTCATTTTTTTTTCCCTTCTTCGTAAACACATGGATGAATGAAGACTCTGTTCTTCCTAATCTGCTTCCAGACCTCCTGCCTGCCCACACCGCCCAGCTGCCAGGTCGTGGGTGGGGGTTGGGGGGCCCACCGGGCAGTGTTCCTGACCGCTGCTTGGAGCAGCCCCTCCCGCCAAGTTCGGGGGTCTCCACGAAGCAGGGTGCACACTTCCTGAGGCCCTTTTCCCCATGGGGGTGCTCAGAGCACAGTTTGGGCCTGATTACTTCTCCTGACCGCTCTCCTCTGCTAACTCTGCTGCCTGCTTGAGTCCCTGGCCCACCGGAGGGCCTCACATCTGTCAAATCCGCAAAACCTCTGAAGTATGATCCGCTGGAAGAAGCACACATTCAGAGTCAGGCTTTTGGGTTCAGGGGCTAGGGATGTCCATGTCAACTTGGGACCGGGGGCTGGTTACACGCCCTCTCTGAGTCATAGCTGCCTCCAAGCAGAGAAGGCCTGGGTACAGCACAGAATAAGTACCCCCCAGGCACAAGTACTGGGCAGATGGGGGTTACTGTACTTTCAATAAGAACAACTGTATTTCCTCTATTTTAAGGTACTGTTGGGACTGAGACACATCATCTATTTAATAACAGCACTTAGGGGAAAAAAAATTATGGGATTCAGTGCAGACTCAGTTTGCAAGAAACGTGCATCTGAGAATTGAGGAAGTGCTGCCATAGGACTTAGTCTGCTGTGTTCTTGGGGCCTCGGTTTTCTCATCTGTAAAGTGGGTGTTTTCCTCAGAGAGAAGAATTTAGGACTTGGTGAGAGTGGACTGCTGTGATCAATAGGACGGCTCGCTAGATGAGAGTCATGTGTAGACAATGAAAGAACAGAGGCTCTCGTGTGAAATTGAGGGGTCTTTTCAGCACATTGTGGGGTCCAGAGAAGCACTGCCCAGAGCCAGGGCCCAGCCTGGCAGACCGCATCCACAAGGAGCAGGCACCTCTCTATCCTGAGAGAGTGGGCGAGGGTCCTGGTTAGTGGTCTGCCCACCGGAATGCCTGCAAACCGTTAGAGTCTGACACCTTCAGAAAGGAACATAGGCCACAATCAGCTCCCCGGAGACTCTTGCAAAGGAAGAGCCCAGCACAGGTCAGGGCTGACACTGAAATCATGGTGTGAGGGCCAGGCTGGGTGGGACGATGGGAGGAACATGCACTTGGGAGTCAGACAGACCAGCTTTGGCCTCTAGTCATCTGGAGTCCAGCTCTTAGCCTGCTGGGCACGTGTGTGCAGTCACACATTTGTGTATCCATCTCTCTATGCATTCTTTCATCAAACACTGACTGCACACCCAGAGGGGCCGGGTTCTGTGCTAAATGCCAGGGCCCCTCTGCTCGAAGCCTCTGCGTCCCAGTAGTGCCAAGTGCTGAAAGCAGCGGCATCGCCCGGTGGGGTGGAGCGTGGGAATCTCCAGGCACAAGTGCCATGGCAGGCCGAGGGATGCCCTTCTGTCCAGGAAGAGAAAAGCTGCCGTCACGAGGGCTGGACGGGCACGTTGGCCATTTTCTCATCAGCTCGAACCTGTCTGCCTGCTTGTTACTTTTGCAAACACCTGGATTTTGAAAGAGGCCTCAGTGGGCTGGGGGTCAGCTGGAAGATGCCTCACCCTTCTGGGGCCCGTAGGGAAAATGCAGATGGACTTGGGGTTGTTCTAGTGACCAAGAAACATACTGGTGACCAGAATGTAGAAGGCAGGTGCTGGGGACATGGCCCAGGACAGCCCTGCTCGGTGAAGAACTTGCTCAGCCAGATGTGTCGGATGGCACAGCTCTGCAGAGGGGAAACATCACGGGTTTGGTGCAAGGAAGCGGGGAGACTGGAGACATAAGAATGGCTGAAATAGCCTCCGGCAGGCTGAGAGATGGAGAGAGGGGCTGTTATAGGCGAGGGGCCAGGATGAAGCCACAGAGTCTGATGAGGCTCTGGGGCGCGGTGGACTAGAGCCCAGCCAGCATCCTCTGTCCTCACGGGGGTCCCCAGGCCCCAGACGCGACCACTACCAGCTCACCCTCCACCAGCCGCTGTCCTCCCAGTGGGACTCAGGATCGCGAGCTGGGTTCCCTGGGGGGCAGGGGTGGAAGGACCACCTCCTTGATTGCACATCAGTCCACATCTAACTGATGAGCTGCGTTAGGACTCTGAGTCTGCCTCTCCGGGCCTTGGTTTTCCAGTTGTGAACTGAGGATGGTCCTCCTGGTCAGTGTGTTCCCGCCCCCAGGGCTGCCTTGAGCATTCAGTGAATTCCTGCGTGCCTCGTGTTCACCACAGCACCTGGCATCTGCGGGCTTGTGGCAAGGACAGGAACCCGGGCCCCACAGTCAGCGTCTCTGCCCGTGGGCCTCTGGCGAGGGTTGTAGATGTTGCTGGCAGAGCAGCAGAAACTCACATCTGTACGTGTGTGCGCAGTGCACGTGTTCCAGTAGGCGGACCCGTCTGTTTGGAACCTTGCAGGTCCAAACTCCTGGGGCTCGTGGCCGCTCAGTAGAGTCCACACGCTCCCTGGTGCACCTGAGAACCCTGATCCGCCCGCAGCCCGGGAAGGTCCCCAGTGGGGTGACGGGGCCGAGAATGGGGCTTTGCCCAGGTCGCCGGCCGCAGAGATAACGGCCACTCATTTCTCACTGTAGATTTTAATCCCTGGGCCAGCTGGTTGGCCTGTTCAGAGAGCAGATGG
>NW_011494867.1:7609623-7615413 GCF_000754665.1 Bison bison bison
CAAGCCTCCCGACACACCCTCCTGGCACCCTGGTCTGCCTCACCCCAGGTGCCCTGCTCACGGTCCTCCAGGAAGGCCATGGACCTCCCGCCAGTCCCCTAGGCCTCGCTCTGCCCTAGTTCACCGCCCCCAACCCCGGAGCCCCTTTGAGGACCCCACCCCCACCCCAGGGAGCCACCCTGCAGGGTGTGGCTGCAAGAGACCAGGGTTCGGTGCACGCTGCGTGCAGGCCGCCATCAGGACCAGGCCTGCCTGACCCAGACCCTTGTGCTTCTGAGAGGCTCGTGTGGCCCCAGCGTCTCTGGCTGGGGTGTCTTCCCAGGCACCTTGTCCAGGGGCGGCGCAGAGCCCCAGTTTCATGGCACCGGTCGAGCTGGGCCGCAGATCTGCCAAAGTGCACCGTCTCCTGCCGGGTCAGGGCGGTCGTCCACACCTTCAGAGCTACCCCGCCCTCACTTCCTGCGTCCCCCGCCTCCGCAGCCCAGCTCGACCCCGGTGTTACCCACCCGCCTTCTCCCCGCGCCCGCGAAAGGAAGTCCTCGGTCACGTCGGCGCTGAACCCCTCGTGGAGCAGCACAGGGCCGGAGGCCTGGGTCTGCTGCTCAGAGAGCCTCATTCAAGTACAGCTTCTCCCTCGTCAGCTCCGTGACCTTCAGCAGGCGTCCTGGCCTCTCTGGGCCTATCTCGCCTCCGTAAGCAGGGGTTAGGGGAGTCCGTGCATGCTGTTTGGCCCCCAGGGCGCACCAGAAGCCTTGAGGATGTTTAAGGGCCCCTGGTCCACCCTCACTCCCTCCCTGAGCCTGGGGAGGCCTGGCTGTCCTGTGCTTCCCAGGCTGGGCTCAGTCCTCCCAGCCTGACTGGCAGCTCTCCCTGCCCCCAACAGGCCGGCCTGGCCTGCCAGCCTGGAGGCCGGCCCTGCTCTCAGGGTGCTCGCGACAGGCGCCCTGCTGACCATGGGAGTCCCACCCCCATCCCATGGGCCTGGCCAGCCCCCCGGCTCACGCACCCGGCTGTGGCCCGACACTGCCACTGGAGCCTCCAGACTGGTCACACTGGGCGCTTGGAGCAGGTCCAGGAGCCGGCCACAGACTTGGAGCTGGGCAGGGCCGCGGCCAGGAAGGACAGGCCCTCCCCCTCGTCCTTCGCCCCCGGTTCTCCTCCTGGTCCCGCCCGCTTCCACCCAGACCCCAGCCCAGCTGCCCACTTGGCACCAGGTGACGCATGCTGTTCACCGAGCAGTGGTGTGACGTCCCCTTCCGTTCAGGAGCGAGCCCCGGGCCAGGCAGATCCCACCCAGGGGCCCGGCAGGCACCCACAGTCCCGGCCCGACCCTGGCCTGGGCCTCTGACATCTACTCTGGTTTGTGGTTGTTGCTCAGCTGCCCCATCGTGTCCGACTCTGCGACCCCATGGACTGCAGCACGCCCAGCCTCCCTGTCCCTCACTATCTCTTGGAGCTTGCCCAAGTCCGTGTCCACTCTGATTATGGAGGATGTAAACATTGCTTAGAATTTTCTGTATTAGCAGCCTTTCCACACTGAGCGTTTTTTATCATCTTTCTTAAAGCACAAGAAAAACTAGTACGTGCCCCTTTTTGAGAACAGGAATGGGCCTGCCTCTGCAGATGGAAACAGTGGGCCGGACCACGGACTCAGGAGCCAGGCTCCCGAGTCACAGTGACCATGTGACCTTGGGCCTGTGCTCACCGAGACTCAGTCTTCTTGGCTGTAGAATGATGAGCTCACTGGGTACCCTGGAGGAACGCAGGTCTGATCCACACATGTGCCTGGAATAGCCTCTGGCTTGTGATGGGCGCTGTCCACAGCGTTTGCACCGATTATTCTTAAATTTGTCTAGAAACCATGAGTGAGTCAGTGACATGTTGGGGCGGGGGGATGGGTTCAGAGGGAGACGAGGCGCCTACCGAAATCGGCAACGGCAGGTCTGAGGTCAGAGGGGTTTCCACGTCCTGACAGGGGCTCCCTCAGCCCAGCACCCCCCACCCCGGGCAGTGGACACCCAGTCTTGCCACTGGAGTCTGAGGGCCTGGCTGGGTATCCTTGCTCCCAGCCTCCCGGCTGCCTGAGCTCGGCCGGGTGGGGAGGCATTCCAGGCCTCACTTCCTCACCTGGAGGGCAGGTGTGATCCTCCCGTCCTCAGGAGCCTGTCCTGAGGACTCAGAGAGCCAGGCTGTGCCCAGCGCACGGCCTGGTAAAGGGCTCAGTAAACCTCAGCTGGGCCCACCCCAAGGACTTATCTCAGGCTCACAAGCCTGTCTGGGAATCCGTTCCCGTGCGTCCGGGGCTTGCGTTTTCCCTCAGCACACTCCAGCGTGTGCGCTGGGCCCCGAAGGCTGCCCCGTTACCGCCCTTTGTGTGGAGGAAGGAGGGCTGGGAGCACTTCCGACCCAGGGGTTATCTACACTGTGCTAGGTGAAAAGATCTTCCTCCTTTTTTGGGGATAAAGTACAGGCAGACACGCGGCATATAAACAGATACTGTATGCTGGGAGCACAGTTAGGGGAAAGTGTTGAGAAAGCCCCTTGGGGCGGGGAACAGGAAGGCCCAGCTCTGGGAAAGAAGGTTGAGAAACTGAATTCTGGGAATTCCCAGGGGTAGGATCCGTGCTACCCCTGCCAGAGGCCCAGGTTCAACCCCTGGTTGGGGAAGTAAGATCCCACAAGCTGCGGGGTGCAGCAAAAACCACCCCAAAACAAAAAACCATCGAACTCTATACACAACCGAGTCGTGGGGCCATAGGACCAAGAGTTATGTCTGGGGTCTGGGGCCACCCTCTGCCTAGGCCAGGCTCCCACAGAGATCTGGGGGCTAAGAAACAACGAAAGTGCATTTTCTCTCATTTCTGAGGGAGCTGGCACTCTGGCATCAAGGTATGGCTACTGTTGGTTTTGCCTGAGGCCTCTCTGCTCGGCTGGGAGGCGGTCACCCCTCTTTGTGTATCTGTGTCCCGAGCTCTGCTTATGGGGACACTGGTCGGGTTGAATCGGGGCCCGCCCTAGTGACCCCAGTTTACCTTGCTCTCATCTTTGAAGGCCCCACCTGTGTAAAGCTACTGTCTGGGGCCTCGGGGTTAGGCCTTCAACGTGTGAATCTGCAGGGGCACGTTCCAGCCCACAGCGCAATGGTGGTCTGAGAGCTGGGTGCAGCAGCCGGGAGGTAGAGTCCGGGAGCTGGGGGGCTGGCCCCTTCGGTGGCTGTGGCCAAGTCTCTGGACAGGCTCGACAGGCCCCGCCGCCACATTGCAGATGGCACGTGCTTGTCCCTCAGGGTCCCTGGGAGCCAAGGTGACCGAGAAGAATCAGAGCCATTGTGGTCCCTGCCTGACTCTCGCCCCATCTCTGACCCTCAGTGATGACACACCGTTAACCTCCCCAGGTCCAGACCAGACCTGACTGTCACCCCTTCTCTTTCCAGGTCGGACTATGATGACTGGAGACCGTCTCTGGCCAGCCTGCTTCAACCCATTCCATTCCCCAAAGAGTAAGTCCCCCACATGTCCCTGGAAACCTTTGGCCTAAGAGAATAACCTTCACCGTCCACCCTGGCCTTAGTGGGGGACTGGTCAGGTCGTGGGACGCACCTGGGGACACCACAGATGACAGAGGGAGGTGGAAGCGTTGGTCCTCGGCCGGGGACCCGGGAATGTTCACACCCCCACCCCGAAGGATGGGGATACACCTCATTGCATGGTTGGATGGCTTCACTGGGCCACGAATACAAAGCTCTCTGCACTGGCCTTCAGGCAGTCAAGTTAGCGATGCTTACGGAGCATCAGATGGAGCTGGGCGCCTGCCCCTCCTGTCTCTGAGGACCAGAGTGAAGATAACACGAGTGGGACCGCTCCGTCTGGGGTACAGCCAGATGCTGAACACTCCCTTGTTATCCCCGTGACTGTGATCTCGCTCCACAGTGAGCTGGGCCAGAAATGGACCCTTCAGTCTCTGTGGATGGTCCTCATCCCAATACTGAATTTTATCTTGGGGAAGAGAGAGAAAGCTGTCTGATGGATAATGGCCCGAGGGGAAGGCTCTGTCTCCATCAGATCAGATCAGTCGCGTCCAACTCTTTGCGACCCCATGAATCACAGCACGCCAGGCCTCCCTGTCCATCACCAACTCCCAGAGTTCACTCAGACTCACGTCCATCGAGTCAGTGATGCCATCCAGCCATCTCATCCTCTGTCGTCCCCTTCTCCTCCTGCCCCCAATCCCTCCCAGCATCAGAGTCTTTTCCAACGCGTCAACTCTTCGCATGAGGTGGCCAAAGTACTGGAGTTTCAGCTTTAGCATCATTCCTTCCAAAGAAATCCCAGGGCTGATCTCCTTCAGAATGGGCTGGTTGGATCTCCTTGCAGTCCAAGGGATTCTCAAGAGTCTTCTCCAACACCACAGTTCTAAAGCATCAATTCTTCGGCACTCAGCCTTCTTCACAGTCCAAGTCTCACATCCATACATGACCACAGGAAAAACCATAGCCTTGACTAGACGAACCTTTGTTGGCAAAGTAATGTCTCTGCTTTTGAATATGCTATCTAGGTTGGTTATAACTTTCCTTCCAAGGAGTAAGCGTCTTTTAATTTCATGGCTGCAGTCACCATCTGCAGTGAGTTTGGAGCCCAGAAAAATAGTCTGACACTGTTTCCACTGTTTCCCCATCTATTTCCCATGAAGTGGTGGGACCAGATGCCATGATCTTTGTTTTCTGAATGTTGAGCTTTAAGCAAACTTTTTCACTCTCCACTTTCACCTTCATCAAGAGGCTTTTTAGTTCCGTTCGCTTTCTGCAATAAGGGTGGTGTCATCTGCATATCTGAGGTTATTGGTATTTCTCCCGGCAATCTTGATTCCAGCTTGTGTTTCTTCCAGTCCAGCGTTTCTCATGATGTACTACTCTGCATGTAAGTTAAATAAACAGGGTGACAATATACAGCCTTGACGAACTCCTTTTCCTATTTGGAACCAGTCTGTTGTTCCATGTCCAGTTCTAACTGTTGCTTCCTGACCTGCATACAAATTTCTCAAGAGGCAGATCAGGTGGTCTGGTATTCCCATCTCTTTCAGAATTTTCCACAGTTTATTGTGATCCACACAGTCAAAGGCTTTAGCATAGTCAATAAAGCAGAAATAGATGTTTCTCTGGAACTCTCTTGCTTTTTCCATGATCCAGCGGATGTTGGCAATTTGATCTCTGGTTCCTCTGCCTTTTCTAAAACCAGCTTGAACATCAGGAAGTTCACGGTTCACATATTGCTGAAGCCTGGCTTGGAGAATTTTGAGCATTACTTTACTAGTGTGTGAGATGAGTGCAATTGTGTGGTACTTTGAGCATTCTTTGGCATTGCCTTTCTTTGGTATTGGAATGAAAACTGACCTTTTCCAGTCCTGTGGCCACTGCTGAGTTTTCCAAATTTGCTGGCATATTGAGTGCAGCACTTTCACAGCATCATCTTTCAGGATTTGGAATAGCTCAACTGGAATTCCATCACCTCCACTAGCTTTGTTCGTAGTGATGCTTTCTAAGGCCCACTTGACTTCACATTCCAGGATGTCTCGCTCTAGGTCAGTGATCACACCATCGTGATTATCTGGGTCGTAAAGATCTTTTTTGTACAGTTCTTCTGTGTATTCTTGCCATCTCTTCCTAATATCTTCTGCTTCTGTTAGGTCCATACCATTTCTGTCCTTTATCGAGCTCATCTTTGCATGAAATGTTCCTTTGGTATCTCTGATTTTCTTGAAGAGATCCCTAGTCTTTCCCATTCTGTTGTTTTC
>NW_011494867.1:7615564-7618624 GCF_000754665.1 Bison bison bison
TTGGAACTCTGCATTCAAATGGATATATCTTTCCTTTTCTCCTTTGCTTTTCGCTTCTCTTCTTTTCACAGCTACTTGTAAGGCCTCCCCAGACAGCCATTTTGCTTTTTTGCATTTCTTTTCTATGGGAATGGTCTTGATCCCTGTCTCCTGTATAATGTCACGAACCTCATTCCATAGTTCATCAGGCACTCTATCTATCAGATCTAGGCCCTTAAATCTATTTCTCACTTCCACTGTATAATCATAAGGGATTTGATTTAGGTCATACTTGAATGGTCTAGTGGTTTTCCCTACTTTCTTCAATTTAAGTCTGAATTTGGCAATAAGGAGTTCATGGTCTGAGCCACAGTCAGCTCCTGGTCTTGTTTTTGCCGACTGTATAGAGTTTCTCCATCTTCGGCTGCAAAGAATATAATCAATCTGATTTCGGTGTTGACCATCTGGTGATGTCCATGTATAGAGTCTTCTCTTGTGTTGTTCGAAGAGGGTGTTATGACCAGTGCATTTTCTTGGCAAAACTCTATCAGTCTTTGCCCTGCTTCATTCCGTATTCCAAGGCCAAATTTGCCTGTTACTCCAGGTGTTTCTTGACTTGCTACTTTTGCATTCCAGTCCCCTATAATGAAAAGGACATCTTTTTTGGGTGTTAGTTCTAAAAGGTCTTGTAGGTCTTCATAGAGCCGTTCCAACTTCAGCTTCTTCAGCGTTACTGGTTGGGGCATAGACTTGGATTACTGTGATATTGAATGGTTTGCCTTGGAAACAAACAGAGATCATTCTGTCGTTTTTGAGATTGCATCCAAGTACTACATTTCGGACTCTTTTGTTGACCATGATGGCCACTCCATTTCTTCTGAGGGATTCCTGCCTGCAGTAGTAGATATAATGGTCATCTGAGTTAAATTCACCCATTCCAGTCCATTTTAGTTCGCTGATTCCTAGAATGTCGACATTCACTCTTGCCATCTCTTGTTTAACCACTTCCAATTTGCCTTGATTCATGGACCTGACATTCCAGGTTCCTATGCAGTATTGCTCTTTACAGCATTGGACCTTGCTTCTATCAGCAGTCACATCCACAGCTCGGTATTGTTTTTGCTTTGGCTCCATCCCTTCATTCTTTCTGGAGTTATTTCTCCACTGATCTCCAGTAGTATATTGGTCACCTACTGACCTGGGGAGTTCCTCTTTCAGTATCCTATCATTTTGCCTTTTCATACTGTTCATGGGGTTCTCAAGGCAAGAATACTGAAGTGGTTTGCCATTCCCTTCTCCAGTGGACCACATTCTGTCACATCTCTCCACCATGACCCACCCGTCTTGGGTTGCCCCACGGGCATGGCTTAGTTTCATTGAGTTAGACAAGGCTGTGGTCCTAGTGTGATTAGATTGAGTAATTTTCTGTGAGTATGGTTTCACTGTGTTTGTCCTCTGATGCCCTCTTGCAACACCTACCGTCTTACTTGGGTTTCTCTTACCTTGGGCGTGGGGTATCTCTTCATGGCTGCTCCAGCCAAGTGCAGCCATTGCTCCTTACCTTGGACGAGGTAACCAGGGCCTAACATGCCTGCAGGCCTCTGTTTTGATAGATGCGAAGCAGCGGGCCCCGGGAGGCCACCCCGAGCCCTCTGCGGAGCCTATTAAAGAGGCCATGTTTATGAAATGCGGCCCTCCAAGGGGACATTACCCTCGGTAATTGCCCCATTTGCCGGCCTGGCTGGTCCCCACAGCCCCCAGGACGTGATACCGGAGAAATCCGACTCCCGAGGGCAGTGGCGTCACTGGCGGCAGCCCTGGCCCCACGGCCCGGGGGACGCACCTGACAACAATCCATGATGCAACTCTGCCCCAGGGGCGGTCCCCGACCGCCGCTCTGATGCAGCCGGCAATTAGCGCGGCTGTGCCTCAGCGGTGGAGTGATTAACACACACACCTGGGTCCCTGGTGCCCACGTGCGGACACGCTCATGTGCACGCCGCTGAACGCCGCTTCTGTTCAGCGGGGCGGGGCCCGGGGCTCAGCCTGTTCCCGTTCTGACCATGTCCTGTCGAGTCGGGACACGATGTCCGTGTTGCCTGCTCAACTTCCTGTTCGTTCCTGGAAGCAGGCCTGCCATCCCCAGAGGCAGGCCTGCGGGCCACCGTGCTGTCGTCGCGAGCACCTCGCTCACTGCGCTCTTCCCCTGTTTCTATTCCAGAGCTCTCGCGCACGAGAAGTTCACCAAGTGAGTATTCGGGCAACACCCGTTACCCTCTTCCAGTACGCACATGCCCTGTCCTGCAGGCATCCCCCAGCGACCAGCCATCCTTCTGGCCAGTCCTCTGCACGTGCATCCAGGGAGGCGAGGATGGCGCCCCCCGGAAGTTCTCCCGAGACACGTGTCCCTCCAGGCCCACCCGGGCACCTTCTGATCCTGCCAGCTGAGCTGGCACCCCACCCCATCCTCAGCCTCCCCATCCTGGTCCACCCCCAGCCAGGACCCCGGGCGCGACTGTGTCCCCACCCCGTCTCTTTCAGGGAACTGAAGTACGTGATTCAGAGGTTCGCTGAAGACCCTCGACAAGAGGTGAGGCTGCCCCGTCCCTGGCGGGCATGCTGTCCCAGCCGCAGCAGGGCGCCCATGGCTCTGCTGGCACCTCCCTGACCCCCTCGGGCATCACGACAGTTCACACAGGCCCCCTCCCCTGCCTTTGCTCAGACACAGCCCCCGCCCCGCGTGTCTGAGCCCGGCCCGTGATGCCAGCATTCTACTGTAAACGCGGGCTCACCAGAGGTATTTCCTAAGGCGGTTTCTCCTTGGAGCATAGGCCTCGCTTTAGAGCCAGGCCGGCACCAGGGCTTCTAACTGCATCTGAGATCATGGCACATCCTCTCTGCCGTTCTGATGATCAGCGGGCCAGGGACGACACTGCGCTGGGATGCTTCCCGGGCACGGTGGCCGAGGGCCGCCCCAAGGGGAGCGAAGCCTTGCAGCCCAGGGCCCCTGTGTGTGAATGGGGACTCAGAGCGGGCTGGGCGCCCACCCCAGCCGTACTCCCATCACACAAGCGTAAGGGC
>NW_011494867.1:7618724-7619522 GCF_000754665.1 Bison bison bison
AAGGGCAACAACCAGCCTTCATGAGGGGCTCACCCTGCATCGCGCACACACGTTCTCGTTTAATCCTCATGGCAGCCCTATGAGTAGGTGCTTTTATCACTCCTATTTTGCACCAGAATCACCTTCTTTTTGGAGTTGAGGAAACTGGAGGTACCTGCCCAGGGTCACAAGACGGGTGCCCTGGCCGGGACGGGAACCATACCCCGGGAGTCAGGCTCCGGAGCCTGCGTAGGGCCCAGCCCTGCAGCACGCACACTGGGCGAGGGGGAGAGGGGCTGCAGGGGACCGCCCTGGGGAGCTCAGGCCTCTTCTCCGCACATGGAGTCTGGGACATGAGGGGGCTGGCTCCCGGGCAGGTACAGAGGGGGACCCAGGCACCCCCAGCAGAGCCGGAGGACAAGGAAGGCAGAGGAGGAGGGGGTTATTCTCTGTGGGGCCAAGGCCACGCTGTAAAGCCTTGTTCTGGAAGGATCCGAAAGGATCTAATTTTAAAGCACCATGATCCCACCCTGACTCCAAAAGCGGTCCTCAGGCAGAAGCAGTAGACTGAGCTTCTGAGAGTCCGGGTCCCAGGGAAGGCCTCCGCCGCCCTTAAACCTGAGCCATTCCCTGCTGGAGGCAGAGTCTGAGTCCTCCCGGAAAGGGAGGCTTTATTTCAAACAGACTTTGATGTTGATGAATGAAAGTGGTGCCAACTGCTTCCCAGGGCGGAGCCGTGGCCCAAGTGCCGGGAGCGGCATCTCCCAGGCGGGGTTGCCCCGCAGGGACGTGGCCCACAGCAGGCCCCCGCCCCGCCTC
>NW_011494867.1:7619891-7632626 GCF_000754665.1 Bison bison bison
GCCTCGCCTCCCCTCTCCCCTCCTCACCCGCCTCTCTCCCCCATGCCCCTCCACCTTCCTTGCGCTCGCCCTCTCTCCCCTCTCCTCCCACCTTCTCCATCTCAGATGGAGCCAGTGGCTGTTTGCTTATAAATCATTTGCTGGATCTGCTGCACAGAGTTCCGTACTCTGGATCTCTCGTTTCTTTGAAGTAGCTCAGTTGACGTTCGGAGGGGAATCAAAGCCTGGCCGCCCCTGCGTGCTGTTTACTTGTGCGGGGGTTGTGATCAGTGGACTGTCTGTGAGCAAGTGGCTCTTGGCAGCAGGTTGGCCTTCACTCCTGAAGGAAGTGATGGGGCTCTCGCCTCGCTCTCTGCTGAGGACGGGGAGGAGGAGCAGCACAGGCCTTTGTTTCTCTCTCCTTCTGCAGTTACAGTAGGGCCAGGGTGGATGTGGGGTTCCTCCCACATACGCACACGTGTTTGCACACACGCACGCACCCACAGGCGGACACACGGCACTCTGGGAGGGGAGCTGACAGCTGCGGAGAGAGCTGGGGGCATTGAGATTGCCCGTGCTCTGCACAGACTGGTTTTCCTAAAAGAGGGTGTCAGGGTCCCAGAGAGGGGTGGGGGGTCAATGGGGCAGAGCCAACCCCAGAGGATGGCGCCCATGAAGGTAGAGCAGGGGAGAGGCT
Source organism: Bison bison bison (assembly GCF_000754665.1). Lineage (NCBI taxonomy): Eukaryota > Metazoa > Chordata > Mammalia > Artiodactyla > Bovidae > Bison > Bison bison. The sequence goes on from NW_011494867.1 coordinate 7,620,568, forward strand.
GACCCCCAGGGTTGGAGGGACAGATGCCCCAAAAGTGAGGGTGAGGGATGCGGAGAGCAGACACCACAGTAGTGAGGGGGCGGGGCGGAGGTTCCAGAAAGGAGAGCAGAGTGCAAGAGGGGGGACTTGGAGACACGAGCAGGGAGAGGCCCAGACAGGAGGGAAAAGCAGCTTCCCCATCAGAGGCACAGGAGAGCGCTGTGGGGGTCCCTTCACCCCTCTGCCCCAGCTTCACTGGGGCTTCAGACTGGGCGAGTCTGGCTTCATTCAGTGAAGACTGGCTTCATTCTGGGTGACTAGACAAGCCAGGGCCTGGCCGTCCATCTCCAGGAGCTGGTGGCAGATGGCTGGAGTTCCCCCTGTGTGTGGTCATCAGTTTTTCCTTAAAGGCCTTTCCTGGAATTTAGGGGAAGGCGGGGCGTGTCTGGGCTAAACCAGGTTGAACAGTTTCCTTAGGCATGAGCACGGGGCTCGCCTGGGCCTTGGGTGTTGGCCTGCGTGGACCACGGGCCCCCGTCATCGTGGGTGCACAGGACTGACCTAGCGCGTCTCCTCTGCCGCAGGTCCACTCGTGCCTGCTGAGCGTGCGAGCCGGCAAGGACGGCTGGTTTCAGCTCTACAGCCCCGGAGGGGTGGCCTGCGACGACGACGGGGAGCTGTTCGCCAGCATGGTACGTGGGGTATGGGGAGCACCAGAGCTCTGTGAGGGCGCTGGGTTCACCCCTTCTGAGCAGTGAGAGAGCTACCCCGTGCCCGCTGGGGCCTGCCCTGAAATTTCCAGGCTGAAAGGATGCTGGTGATGAAGACGGTGATGGTGACGCCAGCCCTGAGTGTCACCTTCCCATGTCTCACCCGAGTGGGCACTGAGCCAGAGGGCCCCCCAGAAACGTGAGGAGGGACACGTCCTGTCGCCCCATTTTACAGTCGAGGAGTTAACTGCTCAAGCTAGTGGGTTCACTCTGCACTCCAGCGCTGTGTACGTTGAGGGGACTGAGCACTTGCTGGTACAGGGGCCCCAGAAGTCGTTGCAGGTCCACCCGCTCGTCTTATCCTTGCACTGAGAAGTCAAGGTCAGGATGAGCAGCCCACCTTGGAGATGACGGCTCTAGAGGTCACCAAACCAGTAAGCACACCCTTTGGTGGCTTCCCCTTTCCCTGCACGCTGCGGCCATCACCTCACCTGACCACGCACCGTCTTTCTTCGTCTTCAGGGCAACCCATTCCCTTAACTACTTCTATGTTGACAAGCGCAGAGAGGTGCAGGGGCGTGCCCGAGGTCACACACGACCCTCCCTGCGCTGGCCCATCCTGTCTGGAGCCACCCTCCTTGCAGTGGCAGAGGGAGCACAGACGCCCCTTCCCAGGGCAGACGCCCCTCCCCAGGGCAGACGCCCCTTCCCCAGGGCAGACGCCCCTTCCCCAGGGCAGACGCCCCTTCCCAGGGCAGACGCCCCTTCCCCAGGGCAGACGCCCCTCCAGGCAGCCGGTGCTCTCACCGAGCCTGCTTCCTGACACAGCTAGCTCTGTTCCACAATCACGCGTGTCCCAGAGCGTGGGAAGGCACAAGCCTAGGCCAGCCGTGGCTAAGGTCGCCGCCCTGCCCCACGCTAGCCTGATGACCTTGGACCAGTATCTTCCCTCTCCAGCCTTCAGTGTCCTCGTCTGTGAAATGGGGGTCGTAGTCCCGGCGTCTTGGGGTTACTATGGTTATGGCGATACTAGGTGCGAGGCGCCTGGCGCTCCGTCACCGCCCACAAGTGACGGCTGTGGTTTCTCTCGTCTCTGCTGGGCAGCCGGTTCAGTGGAGTGAGCAGCTTGTCATGCCCTCTGCAGTGAACTTAGGGTGGTGTTTGTGCTGTGACAGCAGACCCCAGCGCTGCCTCTGGATCCTTGCTTGGAAAGGGGCTTATTTTTAAGTTCCTTTTCTTACGCGCTCACTCACCACTCCTCATCACCTGCTGCCTGAAGGCCCCCTTCAGAGTGCCCTGTGCATCCTGGAAATGCTGGCCTTGCCTGCCTGCACCACCTCTCTCTCACTTCTCCTGGGCTCCTCTGATGTCACAGTGTCACCATGGCAACATTTCGTGGTGTGCCCCGCCCACCCCAGTGCAGTGACTGTGAACAAGAGAAGCTGGCAGCTGGCAGCTCCCCAGCCTGAGAGATCGCATTTGTGAGCCAGAATTGTTAATGATGGAGCGGAAAAGGGTCTATGTGGAGAAGGAAGCAGGCGGCCCCTGGATGGCGGTGCAGCGTTGCCATGGAGACACGTGGCACGGACGCTGTCCCCTGGATTCGGCTGCCGCTTCCAGCCGTGGAAGGGCATCTGCTCCACTGTGAAGTCGGGAAGGGCAAACCAGGTGGCTGGGGACCCTCGACCCTGAGGCCCACCCACAGGTGCGCTAGAAAGAAACAGGTCTCTGTACTGGAGTGCAGCTGGTTTACAGTGTCAGGTTACTTGCAGGTGTACAGTGAAGTGAGTCAGTTACACGTACACACAAATCCACTCTTTTTTAGATTCTTTTCCCAACTAGGTCATTACAGAGTACTGAGCATAGCGTTCCCTGTGCTATACAGCAGGTCCTCACTCGTTAGCTGTCTTATATACAGCAGTGTCAATCCCAATATCCCAGTTTATCCCCCGCCCCGATCCTTCGCTGCCAGTAACTGTTTGTTTTCGACATCGGTGATTCCTGTTTTGTATGTAAGTTCATTTGTACCTTCTTCTTATTAGATTCCACATATACGCGATATGACAATCTCTAGGTCCATCCAAGAAACACAGTTTTCTTAAAAGCTGTCCCGCACATAACCCAGATGGAGCAGAATTTACCCGTTCCTGGATTTCTGGGGCAGGTGCCTTCGGGGCCTCAGAGAGCACTGGGGACGGGGAGACAGGGCTCCACAACGTCCCCTGCCCTGCGTGTGCAGCCGGGCCCTGTGCACCCTGAGCACGCACCTCCAGGAGTTCCTGCCAGGCTTGACCGTACCTAGAACCCAGGGGGCCAGATGTCAGCACAGCCACAAGGACAGCGGGAGAGGGGCTCCTGTGCGTGTGTGTGTGTGTGTGTGTACGTGTACAGGGCATGGGTAAAATGTGCACACCTTGAATCCTACTACCTCCACCGCGTTTTTATGTTTTCCTGAAGTACAGCTGGTTCACAGGGCTGTGTTCATTTCCGCCCGCCTGAGCCCTTTCTGTGTGTCTGGTCTGTAGCATCAAGTGCACTGATGCCAGTCTGCAGTCATCACAGACCTCATATTCCCGAACGGAAACTGGCCCCACTCTGTAATCGCTCACTCCCCACTGGCCCCCAGCCCTGGCCCCCACCCCGCCCCCTTCTGTGTCTGTGGTCTGACTCTGCATCCCTCCCAGGAGTGGGCCCTGCAGGATGTGTCCTTCTGGGACTGGCTGACCTCAGGCAGTGCGGTGACCGCAAGGTTCATCCCCGTGGGAGCCAGTGTCAGAGAGGGGTCCTCTGAACCCCCGGGGAGGGTCTGGTGATGGTTTCAGATCTGGTATCTAGACAGGGTGTGGGGTGCGTCTGGTCAGTATCTTCCGGCCTCACAGTCTTTGGGCCACAGGCAGGCACTGCGGGGCACAGCCCGTGGCGGTCACGGCCCCTCACCTGGCCCGTGTCTCCTCACAGGTGCACATCCTCATGGGCTCCTGTTACAAGACCAAAAAATTCCTGCTCTCCCTGGCGGAGAACAAGCTGGGACCATGCATGCTCCTGGCACTGAGAGGGAACCAGACCATGGTGGAGGTGAGGAGCCGGCCCCAAGCCCTGGCCAGGCGGCCGACTCTCCCGGGCCCTCATCCTTGCCGATGGAGCACCTTCCAGGAGCTTCCAGGCGCACAGAGCTACTGCAGGAGCTGGGCCACGGCAGCAGACGAGGCAGCCCTCCCGAGTTTGGTGGAGCAGGAGACCTTGATCAAACTGTCTGCTCATTCCACCTTCATTTAACTCGTGATCGTCTGTTGGTCTCAGGGATTGAGCAGGTTTCTGTTCTGTCCTGCCTTTTGCTACAGAACAGACTACCTCCAAGCGGGGGCTCCAAACAGTGATGCTCATCTGTTTTTCTCCTGGGTCTTCAGATGGTTGGGCTCCGCCAACTGCTTCTCACCGTGGTCTCTTAATGGGGTGGTGGTGGATGGGGGCGGGTGGGCTGGGTCTTCCCAAGGCTGCCCTCTCTGCATGTCCAGCGCTGACCTGAGGGGACTCAGGCCACGGAGACGGAGCAGCTGGGGCTCCCAGGCCACTGTCAGCAGCGCAGCCCTGGCCTTAACCTGCCCACTCGCCAGCCTCAGGCATTCAGTCACCTCTCTGTCCCCCAGAGCCCCCAGCAGCCTGGGGCTCCCAGAGCCATTGTCCAGACAGACGTCACGTCTCTCCTCTGGCCTCCGCCTCAGAGTCAGGCAGCATCACTTTCTAGCCACCAGAAGGGAGTCAGCAAGGCCGGACCCAGGGGCAAGGACAGGAGTTAGACTTCACCTGTCGGCGGGGAGGGCACCAAGCAATCAGACCAAGGGGAGAGAGCGTGGTCTGTCTCTCGGGCTCCCCAGCCCCCGAGCCCAGCCGCATCGTGCGTGGAGTGTTGGCCAGGGGGTGCCGGGGCAGGCAATTCCCCAGCATCGCACAGAGGGTGGGAGGAGAAGGACCTCTGATCGCAGGGCACCCCAACCCCAGCCCCTCCGCAGGCGCACAGGGCTCTCGGGGCACTCGGGACAGGCGAGGGTTGGGCTCCCCGGCCTTTGCAGAGCAGCCCTGCCCAGAGTCCTGGCTGGTGGTGACATGCCTCCTGGTCTCGGCAGATCCTGTGCTTGATGCTGGAGTACAACATCATCGACAACAACGACACGCAGCTGCAGATCATCTCGACCCTGGAGAGCACGGGCGTGGGGAAGCGCATGTACGAGCAGCTGTGCGACCGGCAGCGGGAGCTGAAGGAGCTGGTAAGCGCGCGGCTCCGCACAGGGAATCCCGCCCCGGGACCCCCTTCCCACCCCATGGGCCTCTGCCTCCCTGACTCCTCTAATGTCCCAGAATCTGGCTGGGCTGGCCACTGCCTCTTCCTTCATGGTCTCAGTTCCCTGTGTTTCTTGGAATCACCTCTCTGATAAACCACCTGCACTCAGGCCTGGCCTCGGGGTCTGCCCTGAGACCAAGACCATCATGCTGTCTGCCACTGCCGTCCTGAGAGGTGTTAGCTGGAGAGGGGCGGTCCAGGGTGAACGCTCAGGGAAAAGTGGGTCGTAACCAGCTGGCTTCTGTTTGCAGCAAAGGAAAGGCGGGCCCACCAGGCTAACACTGCCCTCCAAGTCCACAGTGAGTTGGTCTCCTCCTGGGGGCTGGGTGGAGGGAGGAAGGTGGGCTAGTCCTCCCTGGGGTTGGGGGCAACAGCAGGCAGCCTCTCTTGCAGGTGATGCGGAGAGGTGAACAGGGACTCAGTGGTGCTTCACAAGCCAGCTTTTCTAGGCTAGAACTGTGTTGCAGGAAACCAAACGTGATAAAGATTACTGTTAATATGTTACAAGTTATTCACAATAGCAACACTAATAGCTCACATACTTGTGCGCTCATGTGTCAGATTCTGTGCTAATAGTTCATTTTATCTTGACACTAAGCCTTATCAGGTCAATGCCTCTTTCCTTCCCCATTTTACAAGGTCTTCAGGGATCTTAGTTCTTTCTGTCCTCCCACTCCCCTGTCCTTGGCACATAGCTTCCACTTCACAGTCCAAAAGAGCTGCTCAAGCTCCAGCCATCTAATCTCCATTCAAGCCGTGAGGAAGAGGCAAAAAAGAACACCAGCCCTTCCCTTTATGGACCTTCCTGGACGTTCCAATGGACACATCTGCTTATATACCATTGTCCGGGTTTAGCACATGGCCCCACCTAGCTAGGACATAAGCCTTAATTCAGGGCAACCAGTTGGCAGCTAGCACTCAAGGATTCTACCACAAAGATGGAAGGGACCCTCAGCGACCTCAGCATCTAGTGCTCATACTCGCTGATCCCCACAGGCCTTAGTGTTGAGGGGACCTCAGTGTTTTCAGGCGGGGAATGGGCACAAGCCTGGGAAAGAGAGAGGGTCAGACACACACACTCACACTGCGGGAGGGACATGGCCTCGGAACCCCCAGTGCTGACTCAGGGTGTGACTCAGCGCTCCCAAGCCTTTCTCCAGCCAGGCAGCTGCCACCCGCAGAGACGTGGAGGCAGCCCCGCCCTCACGGACACACCACTTCGTCCCAACCCACTGGCCCATACTGTCCCCCCAGTTAGAGCTCTTCGTGGGGAGGCCCCAGGCCTCCCCCGAGACCCCGCCTACCCGTTCACCCACCTGCAGGATGCCGACTTGGCTCGTTTGCTGAGCTCTGGCTCCTTCGGAAACCTGGAGAACCTCAGTTTGGCCTTCACCAACGTAACCAGTGCCTGCGCTGAGCACCTCATCAAACTGCCTTCTCTCAAGCAGCTAAACCTGTGGTCCACTCAGGTATGCATGGCCTGTCCACTGCGCCCTCCTCCGTGCCTGCCCTGCACCATCCTCCACGGCCGGCTTCTGCCCAGGACTCGTGGGTCCAGCCGCTCGATCCCCATGCCCCTCTGCAGCCCAGCACCCACACCCCGGCAGGGTCCCAGGCCAGAGGAGGGCTAGGCCCTGTGAAGCCCAGCGGCCCGTCTCACAGTTGGAGCTGCCGAGGCCCAGAGCAGGGACGTGCCGGGCGGAGCCTGGGGGAGCTGACGCGGGTCTCAGGCCCCCGCCCGGGGGCACTGCAGGCAGCCTGGGGGTCTCCTCCAGGTGGTGATGAGCGTGCAGCATAGCGTGCTCTGTCCTGCCCGCACCAGTCCAGCTCTTAGGCACTTACTCCCCGGCACGTGTGCTCTGCACGCCCCCGTGAGGTGCAGACACTGACACCTCATCTCTCAGCCGGGGCCCCCAGCTGCCCCCCGTCCCAGTGGTAGCCACAAGTCGCTGGGTTCACAGCCCCCCTTGACAGATGGCAACACTGACTCTGGTGGGCGAGCGGGGCCCCTGTTGGGGCCACGGCACCAGCAGACCCGGCCTGGTGTGAACCCAGGTCAGGGAGGTGGAGTCTCCGAAACGAATGAGAGCAGCCTCAGGCCTGGGCCGGGTCCCAGCCGCTTCCTCGGCCACTGCCCCAGCCCCAGGTTTCCGGGGGAGGCCTGAGGCGGGCCCCAGACTGAGGGCGTCTCTCCCGCAGTTCGGAGACGCCGGCCTGCGGCTCCTGTCGGAACACCTCACGATGCTCCAGGTGCTGAACCTGTGCGAGACGCCCGTCACCGACGCCGGCCTGCTGGCCCTCAGCTGTGAGTCCACACGCCCATCCCCTCAGGCCTTTCTCCGTCCCCATGGCACACGGGGCACCACGTGCTCGCTGAGCACCTCCTCGGGCCAGGAGCACAGCAGGGGACTCTCCCTGCCCTCGTGGAGCTGGTGTCATTGAGAACAGGAAACCTGAGCGAGGCCTAGCCTGTCCCCTCATGTGGTCCCAGCCCTGAGGGCCGTGGTCACCGCGGGGTCCCTTTGGGCTGGTCGGCAGTGAGCAGCGAGCTCTGGGGACACTGGGGTACAGGCAGTGACAGCAGCCAGGGAGGCCCCAAGGGCAGGGAGGGAATGTGGGCCTGATTCAGATCAGCTCCTGCCTGAAACGACCTCTCTACCTCGCATACCCCAGCTGCTCCCCTGAATCCCCACTCCCCAGCCCTGTCTCCTGAACAGAGGCCTCGGTAACTCAACCCAGCCCCCAGCTTTTCTATCCCATATCTGCAGCTACCCTCGGCAGGGTCTCACTGACCTGATGACTGTCTGTCCGTTCCCATACAGCCATGAAGAGTCTCTGCAGCTTAAACATGAACAGCACCAAGCTCTCGGCGGACACCTATGAAGACCTGAAGGTAATCCCTTCTTCCCCTTCCTTCCTGCCTTTGCATGTGCAAAGGTCCTGAGGTGGAGAAGGTTGGCATGAACTGGCTCTGAAGCAGACGTGACTAGAGAGCGAGAGAACAGCTTGGGGTGAGACTGCATCAGCCCTTAGAGGTTGCGGCAGGCCCCTAGATTTCATCTGAGTTCAGTAGAAAGCTTGCAGAGGCTCTGAGAAGGGCAATACGTTATGCTAAAAGCTTGTTTCTGGCTGTTAGGTGGAAAACGGGGATTCTGAGGGAGAGTACAAGCAAGGGTAGCACCATAGAGAAGGTCTGCAGGACTGGGGTTGTCACATGGGCGAGAGTTGGGACCAGCCCACCAGGCTAGGCTGGCAACTTAGAACTGGGGAAAGACAGAATCTGAGTGGTAGAAGGCAGACACGTTTGTTTAAAAAAGCATGTCTCATCAGGACTGAAGGCTCCCAGGCCTAGCGCCCTGGGAGGAAGGGCTGGGCCAGGAGACGCAGTGCCATGAGTACACCGGCCTCTGGGCATCCCGGAAGCCCACTTCAGGTGTGGCCCCCTGCCCCCCAGCTCAGTCAGACCCGCAGCCCAGGGCTCACTTGCTGGTGAAGCCTCCAGATGGCCTTCGGAGCACCCACTGTGGGCCAGGCCCCTGCTGAGGATGGGGGCAAGGAGGTGCGGCCAGTTTACCTCTACCCAGGAAAGAGCTCAGACCCAGTGGACAGATACGCACAGCAAACTAAGGGAGGTCAGGGCTCAGGGGCCAGCAGGGAGGGGACCACCTGCTCTGTTCATCGGGCTGAAGGAGCCTACTCAGAAAGGAGGGGTTAGAAGTGAGCCTGCCTGGCAGGCCAGTGTGCAGGAAGCTGGGGAGACAGGATGTAAAGGCAGGAGACCAGCAGCCTCTCTGTACAGCGAAGGCTTGCCAAAAAAAAAAAAAGTCAGCTGTTTATAAAAGAAGGCAGAGCAGGACCGCGTCTGGGTGGCAGGGGTGGGGAGCAGGAAGCCGCTCTGAGGAGCTTCAGGTGGGACTGTAGAGTCCAGTGACACGTCCTGTAGGGGAGCCTGAGTGCGAAGTAACTTGGGGGTCCTCCTCCATTCTCCCCGCCCAAGTCCTGACAGCCTTGAGGACGCATAGTTCCACAGACAAGTGAGAACAGTCTGTGTGCTGAGCACGCAGCGTGGTCTCACACAGGGCGCTCTGTGTTTGGTCCCTCTCCCCATCTGGACACAACTGGACCTGGAGTCCCTCCACAGAGGAGGAATTCCGCTCTGGAGGCCCAGACTCTGCCCACGGGCACGTAGCCTGCAAGTGCCAGTGGAGGGCACACACCCCAGGCTTCCCACCCCCAGAGCTAGTGATTTGAAGCCCCTCTGGGGTGTGCACGTGGACTCCCCAGCAGCCGTCACCTGCTTTCTCTGGGGCTGGCCACATCCCACCCGCTGGGTTCTCCCCAAGGTCTCCCAGCTCTGGGCTTCGGAGCCCCCGACAGAGGCAAAGTGGGAACGGTAGTCACTGGTACGGCGGGAGCTCCGCGCCACCAGGTTCTGGAAGGGACCGGATCCTTCTTGCTCCCCCAGGCCAAGCTGCCCAACCTGAAGGAGGTGGACGTCCGCTACACGGAAGCCTGGTGAAGCTCCCGTCGGCAGGAAGCAGTTTGCAACCGCAACTCACAACTCCTGACTAATAGCCGTAGAGCAGCGGGTCTCGGGGTCCCACCCCCGTCCTGGCTGTGAGATAGATGGGGGAGTCTTTCTGGGGGCAGAGGGCGGAGGGGGGAGGGTGGGGAGGGGGGTCCGTAAGCACGCCCAGCCCCCGCCTGATTCTTTTAGCTTCATAATCGGAAACCTTGACCTGATCTAAAACGGACTTCGTAGCAACCAGAGGAGTGGCAGTGGGTCGGGGAGAGGGTGGGGGTGGGGGGCTTGGGGAAGGGGGACCCTTTGTGGATTTTCTTTGCCTTTGTGTTCAATGCCGCGTGGGAACAGTCAAGTCCGACCCCACTTTCACGTGACCCCGCTGGGCCCAGAGGCCGAGGAAGGACCTGTCCTCCTCCAAGGCCCGCCGAGAACTCGCCCCACCATCGCCATCGGACAAGACCCAGTCCCGTCATCCCACCGTCCTGTGTCCTCGCCATTGCTATGCAAAGTGATTCTTGTTGTACATAAGATTTAAATAACGCGCCTATTTAAGAAACGTTGACAAATTGCAGGTCTGGGACCTGCCTGTTATTTATGAAGTCTTTGACCTACCCACCCGCCCGCCCACCTGCCCGCCAGCCACCCCTGGCGTGTAGTACTGTACAAACCAGTCAGCTGGTAGTGGTAGTATTCTTGTTATTTTTTTAAAGGAAACAGACGGAAAAGAAAAAAAAAAAAGAACCTCCTTGGAAAATTAATTGCTTTTTTTGTAATGGATTCTGTCCGCTAATGCTCTCTTGTCCGTCCGTCCCTCTGCCCGCCACGCCACCGTGCATTTCGATTCCAGATGTCTCCAGTTTCCTCACGGGGTGGGGGTCAGACTGGGGGAGGAGAAGTGGGGTCCCCACATTGTCGTCTCGCTCCTCTAAGGCCCCAGCTTCCTCTCGGCCCCCTTTTACACATCTGGAGGGGTGGGGTGCTAACCTGTCCTCCCGTCGTCCCGTAAGAGAGCTGCCCCCACCCTTCCCGCGGAGTACGCCATCTCTGGTGGCCTCTGCTGTCCCCCTCCTGACTGAGACTCTGCCACCCGTGGCTTCCCCGCCGTCCTGTGCCTCCCGTGGTCCCTCATGCATGCCCGCCTCTCTGCATGGTCTCTTGGGAGAAGAGAGACGTCTCTTCCACCGGCCTGACTGCCCGCCCCACCCCACGAATGTGACCACTGCAACGCAGACTCCCTCCTGCCCTTCTCCGTCCCCCAACCTGCCCCAAAGACACACCCATCTCCATTTCTTTTATAAACAAGCCCTCACTGTACAGAACAGCCCTCATGGTTTACTTGGGGTCCCCTCTCCCCCAAGCCCCATCTTCTGTTGGTTTAGCACAAATACCCCCCTCTTTCAGCACCTCCAGACCTAACCCCCAGTCAATGTAATTGTTTTATATATATTTAATCTTATTCAATGGAAACCATGCTTTTGTCGTTTTATACTTTGCTAGGTAGACTTTATTACCCCCCCCAACTATGCCCTCATTTTTTTAAAAAAGGAAAAAAAAAAGAAATTGGGTTTCAGTCTTAATTCATTTTCTGTGCCAGGTTTGATTTCGTGCGTGCGTGTGAATGTGTTCTGTTTCGTGTTTTGTTTTTGTTGTTGTTTTCTGTTGTTTGGTTTTATTTGCTCCCCTCTGGTCCCATACTTTACAGCACTCTGGTGCAGGAAGAAGCAGAAGCAAAAAAAATAAAAAAATCTAAAAAGAAAAAAAAAAGAAGAGCCGAGACATGCCACCTTTACCCTTCGCACTGTTGCTTTTCCTGATGGTTAATACTACTGTCACGTAGCTGTGTTCAGAGATGTGAAAAACTTTCAGGCAAAAATAAACTGTAAGTGACTCATTGACATCTGGCCTTTCTGTGTGGCTTTGAGGGGGCCTGGTGTGGGGACAGGAAGGGCCAAGACCTAGGCCAAGAGTTGGGGGGCTCACAGCAGAGCCTCTACACCCTATGTCCAGGGCTCCTCACCCCGGCACACTTGCAAGCCAGATCTTTGTTGTGGGGCCATCCTGGGCATCAAAGCCCCAACCCCCACCCACTGGATTCCAGGAGCACCCACCCCTACCCCAGCAGATAGAACAACCAAAAATGTCTCCACAGGGTGCCTAGCGCCCCTAGGGGACAGTCACCCCAGGAGACAGCCTGGCTGTCCACCTGTGCCGCAGGACCCCCGCAGAAGCTCTAGTCCAGCGAGGTGCCTGGGAAAATGCAGGGTCTGGGGTGGGGCCCCAGACTCTGCATTTCTGAGGAGCTCTGGGCGACGGATGCTTCCACCCACCCTCCTCTGTCCCCTAACCCCCTACACCATCTTCCAAGCCCCGAGGACACTCTACCTCGCCGCACACCTGCTCTCACTTCCCGAGGCCACTGCAGCTGACCCCACTCGGCTGACCCGCGGGACGCCCTCCGGCCGATCAGGGAAAGCGGGTGCCCTGTGGGAGGCTCAGGACGGCCCAG
>NW_011494867.1:7632726-7651324 GCF_000754665.1 Bison bison bison
AGGACGGCCCAGACCGGCAGGGCCGGCGGACGGGCTGCGGGAGCTCCGGTGCTCAGGCCAGATGGGCCGGGCGTCACGAAGGCCAGCTGCAGGGCGGGACGCAGGGCCGCGAGGCACCGCAACCCGCCACCTTCCCACCAGCAGAGGCCCTGGCTCAGGAGGCGCTCATCACCTGCCAGACGAAAGGGAGGACCCTGCCAGCGACCGACCTCAGCCCTCTGCCCTCTGCTGTCACCTCGGCTCCTCTGGCTGAGCAGGGAGAATGCAGACTACCTGGCGGAGGCAGGGTCGGGGGAGAGGGCGTTTCCTCCCCCGTGCTGTTGCGTCAGGAGCCTCCTCTTCCCTGAGCTTTGATTCCAGCTACCAGCACAACCCCCACCTTCTACCTTGGCCTGGCAGGATCTGCGGTAGTCCCAAGAGCCTCACTTGCTTCAACTCCGCCCACCCACGTGAGCCACAGCTCTCGACCCTGCCCACCCACGTGACTCAGCTCTTAACCCCGCCCACCCGCGTGACTCACAGTTCTCGACCCTGCCCTCCCACATGACTCACAGTTCTTAACCCCACCCACCCCACATGCCTCACACCCTCTGAACTGGAAGGCTCTCCGCTTGCGGAAACTGAGTTAGACGGTGTCTTCCTTTGCCTCGCTGACCTGCACGTTGGAAGCAGCCCCTGCTGCAAGTTCCCAGGCCTCAGCATCCCTTGTCAGGTAGCCCTGCCCCGCACCCCCACCCCCCACCCCCAGGAGTTAGCCCTTCCTTACATACTGCACAGCCCACCAGAGTGGGCCTTATGTTTCATGCAGACCCTGCTTTCCTCCACCAACACGCAGGCAACCCCCGCAGCTGATGTGAGCACCCACTAAGAGCCCAGTGGAGCAATGGGCCCTTGAGATGGGGAGGGACGTTCATCAGGAAATTTCAGGGCAAATCCTGAATTAGGGACAGGGAGAAACACTCCCAAGAGAGTGGCTGTTGGATTAGTGGGAGCTGAACTCTGTAGTCCACAGGTCAGCTTGATGCCCCGCTCACGGTGACTGCTCCAGACGACACTGTCTTCCAGTCACTTAGGCTACAATGTGAATGGTACACCCTGGAGTCGTGCCAAGGGGGAACCTCATTGTTATTTGTGCCTCCCAGACTGCTCTAAAGTTAAGCTGTGCTAGAAGTTTCTCTGAAGGCCCACAGGGAAGGGGATCAGAGAGCCTTGGAAAAGGGCCTGGCTTCATTCATTCATTGATTCATGCATTCAACTATTCTTTGTTGAACACCTGCTTCTAGGAGGTGCTTGCAGGTTCTAGACAACATGCTAGAAGAAGCAAGAAACATGGCCTTTGCCCTTTGGGGCCCCAGTGACCTGAAGCATGCTGGCGAGGAGTCAGCGTTGATATTGTGTGGCAATAGCAATGACAGGAAGCTATGGCAGGCGCAGGAGGTGACAGCTAACCCAAGCTTTGGAAATCAGGAGGGCTTCCTGGAGGAGGTGGTATTGTTGACAGTGAAGAATGAGGATATATGTCAAGTCATCAGAGAGGAAAGGGGAGTGTGCAAAGACGTGGCAACAGATGAGCGGGATCTGTACTGGGAACTGCAGATGGAGAGCATGGTGGGGTGAGGGGGGACACGGGAGGGATTGTTATTGTTGGGGCTGAATTGTGTCCCTTAAAAAAGAGATGTTGAGGGAGAAGAGGACCAAAAAAAAAAGAGATGTTGAAGTCCTAACCAACCCCCTCCCCCAGTACCTAAGAGTAGGACTGTATTTGGAAACAAGGTATTTACAGAGTATTCAAGTTAAACTGACGTCATTAAGGTGGGCCCTAATCCAATATGACTGGTGTCCCTGTAGAAAGGGGAAATTTGGATCCAGAAGCAGACATGCACAGCGGGAAATCTACCGGATGAGACTGGCACAGGGAGAGGGCCACGTGAGGATGAGGGCAGAGACGGGAGTGAAGCTGGGAAGAGAGGCCTGCAGCAGATCCGGCCTCACAGACCCTACCGACACCTTGAATTCGGTGTTCTGTGAGAACCGTGAGAGAATACTCCTCTCTTATTTTAAGTGCCCCCCCACCCCTAGTCCATGCTGCTTTCTCACAGCAGCCCTGAGACAGAGTACATCCGTTTTCCTGGGCCACCACACAGAGTATCCCAAACCCAGAGATGTATTCTCTTGTTTCTGGAGACCAGAAGTCCAAACTCCAGATGTCGGAAGGGGGCCTTGCTTTCCTTCTCCTCCAGTCCCTGGCTAGCTGCTGCGTCGCATCAGTCTCTGCCTCTGTCCCGTGTGGCCCTGCCTCTTCTCTACCGCACCCTTCCCTCTGCCTTTCTCCTTCAAGGACATTTGATGTTGGTTCAGCGCCCACCTGGATAATCCAGGGCTTCCCTCACAGCTCAGACGGGAAAGGATCAGCCTGCAATGCAGGAAACCAGAGTTCAATTCCTGGATTGGGAAAATCCCCTGGAGTAGGAAATGGCAACCCACTCCAGTATTCTTGTCTGAGAAATCCTATGGACAGAGGAGCCTGGCGGGCTGCAGTCTGTGGGGTCACATCCTGGATAATCCAGGGTGATCTCACAGCCAGAGCCTTAACACATCACCTGATCTGCAAAGAAGTTTTTCTTTTACCATATAAGGTCCCAGTCACTGGTTCCAGGTGAAGGCACCTTCTGGGGCCATTATTCCACATGCTGCATAATGGGGGCGAGACTAGCCATCATCTCCTTAGTCATATTTAGAAGCCTGGGATTTACCCCGAGGGCTCTGAGAGACTGTTAGGACATTGCAATTATCTTACTCATTTTCTGACAAAGCATGTATATAGCTCCTCCTATGTGCCAGGCACAGCAACAGTTTTGTAACTCTGAATCCATTCATTCCTCCTGCCAAACCTTTGAGGCAGGTGCTAACATGATCCCTCTTGACCACTGGGGAAGTGGAGGTCAGGAGATGCTGCATCCTTCAGTCAAGGTCATGCAGGGAGCAGGGGACCAAGGCAAGCTTATGACCCAGGCATTATGGGAAGATCTATCCACCGCTGGCTGGTGAATGGATGGGGCTGAGGCTGGAGCTTAGACCACATGGAGAAACAAATTCAAGAGAAGCTTAGGAGTAAAACTGCAGAACGTGGGGATTGGTATGGAGGGAGGGCCAGCAAGGAGTGAAGGAAGAAGTTCAATTTCTTGCCTTGTTTCCTGAAGCTCTGTGAGCTCCAGAATTGTACCTCTGCCGGGCAGCAGCCCTCATGGCAGGCAGGGCTGGTGTGTGAACACTAGCTCTGGGTCCTGGTGGGGGCGGAGAGCTCCTGTCCTTCCCTGGAGTCCTTCCCTGGGGTTCATCTCCAGCTGCCCCCAGGGTTCTCTTGCTTGTTAAGACTTCCTACCCTTCTCCTCTCACTTTCCCATGGTTCCATTTCTGGTTCTGGGGTCACTTCCCACGTAAGCTTACCTGAGCCGGAGGAAATCATTGTTTTAGAGCCAACTTCTGGGGAAGCCCCAAATTAAGAGTGCCTGACCGTGCCGGGGGACAGAGGGCTGGGATGGAGGGGAGCGCCTCCATGACAGACTGAGAAATCCCTCCCAAGGGGACCAGGTCACCCAGTATTCCTGCCCCGTCCTTGGTGACACAGGCACTGCTGAGCTTTGCCAGAAGGGCTCTGCAGCTAGGGTCCCCAGAACCACCTTGCACCCATTTTGAGAGGTGGGGGTGGCAGCTGACGGGAGCTCCCGGACATTGCTGGTGGAACTAGAAATCGGTTTGACTGCTTTGGGAAGTGTATCTAATCAATACTAAAGCTAAACATCTGTCAACATCATGACCCCGGAGCTCTGCTCCTGGGGAGACGGCCAAGAGGGCTGAGCTCACATGTCCACCAGAGACACAAACAAGAATGTTTATAGCAGAGTATTCATAATAGCCCAGAGTGGAAACACCCTAATGTCCACTCACAGGAGAATGAATAAACTAGCTGTGGAACAGATACACAGTGGACGACGCAAATGCCTCCATCGACGGGAGGAAGAGTAAATACACCATGACACATCCGTATGATGGGGTTCTGCAGCAAAAATGACCCGACAGATACACACAATCGGGTAAATGCACTGGACAGGCATTATGTTGTGCGAAAGGAGGCAGACACAAATGAGGGTTTGCCGTGTGATTCCATTTATATAAAGTTCACAAACAGCCACAGATCATCAGTAATTATAGAGGTCACAGAAGTGGTATCTCTGCAAGGGTGGGGAGCATTGTTGATCAGGAAGACAGGAGGGAATCTTCTGGGGGTGATGAAAATATGCTGCATCTCGATACACAAATATTTATACACATGGAGTTCTACACTTAAGACTTGTGTAGTTTACTGCGTATGTACACATCAGCTTTTTTTTTTTTTGGCTATGCCGTGTAACTAGTGGGATTTGAGTTGCTCAACCAGGGATCCAACTTGTGCCCCCTGCAGTGAAAGCATGGTATCTTAACCACTGGCCCACTAGCAAATCCCAACATCAACTTTTTCTTTTTTTCAAGATTTTTTTTTTTTGATGTGGACCATTTTTGAAGTCTTTATTGAATTTGTTTTATAACATTATTTCTGTTTTATGTTTGGTGTTTTGG
Organism: Bison bison bison; assembly: GCF_000754665.1. Lineage (NCBI taxonomy): Eukaryota > Metazoa > Chordata > Mammalia > Artiodactyla > Bovidae > Bison > Bison bison. The sequence goes on from NW_011494867.1 coordinate 7,637,344, forward strand.
CCTCGAGGCATGTGGGATCCTGGCTCCCCTATCAGGGGTCAGGTAGAACCTGCATCAGGTGCATTGGAAAGTGAAGTCTTAATCACCAGACTATGAGGGAAGTTCCTCAACATCAGCTTTTAAAAAGTAGCAGCAGGTAGAAGAAGAAGAAGGCAATGGCACCCCACTCCAGTACTCTCGCCTGGAAAATCCCATGGACAGAGGAGCCTGGTGGGCTACAGTCCATGGGGTCACTAAGAGTCGGACACGACTGAGAGACTTCACTTTCACTTTTCACTTTCCTGCATTGGAGAAGGAAATGGCAACCCACTCCAGTGTTCTTGCCTGGAGAATCCCAGGGACAGGGGGCCTAGTGGGCTGCCGTCTATGGTGTCGCACAGAGTCAGACACGACTGAAGCGACTTAGCAGCAGCAGCAGCAGCAGGTAGAAACAATCCAAATACCCATTCATAGATGAACAGATAAATAACCGGGATGCATATTCACAGTGGACTCAGCCACGCGTAAGAAGGAATAAAGCACCCCTGCGTGCTCCAACATGGATGAACCTTGAGACCAGTGTGTTAAATAAGCCAGACAAGTTCCGTTTATCTGAAATATCCAGAACAGGAACGTCTATACAGACAGAAAGCAGATTAGGATTTACCAGCACCTGGGGCGAGACCACTGAATGGGTGTGGGGTTTTATGTGGGGGCTGTCGTATGGTCAGGCCAGCCACGATGGCGGTTCCCTCGCTCTCTCCACCTGTCCTGCCCGACCTGGGCCTGCTTCACCGTTAGCTCGCACACACAACTTGCCTTCCTACACACTTGCCCCAGGCCCCAGCTGGTGATTATGCTTCTCAAAGGGGCCGTGAGGAGTTCTACTACTGCTTTCCCTGGTAGCTAAGGCGCCCACCTGACCCCAATTCCCCCCGGAACTGGTGACCTTGCCCTGACCCCGGAAGCAAAGCCTGCCGCCATGCTTTGCCCGCCTCCAACGTCTGCACACGGTGGGTGTTGCTCCAGGACCGTTACTTCAGACAGGTACTTTTCACGTCTCTGTTGCTGACTCCCGGCTCTTTCGTCTTGTTTTAAAGCTGGGCAAGTGCAGGGTTTTTTTGTTTAAGTTCAGTTCTTACAGGTCTTATGGGCCTGCGGGGTGTAGGGCCTTGTAGAACCTTTTAGGCCTGAGGGGTGCAGCCCACCGTTGAGGAAAAATTTTGGGAACTAGATAAGAGGTGGTGATGGCAGAACATGGTGAATGTTCGAAATGCCATGTTAAAGTGATATCTTGAATTTGAATTTTGTGCCAGTTTTTTAAAAGCAGCATCAAAACAGAACTTTTTAAATGAAGAGGTGGTTGCTGCTCATTTCTGCTCTGTCTGGTCTGGGGAGGGTGAGGGATGCCGTTGCCAAAAACTTGGCTCCCTGTCCACCGACGCCAAATAAAAATACAGAGACAGAGTTTGGAGGAAATAGAAAGATGGCTTTAGTCCTCTTCTGGGCGAGGGGAGGACACAGCAGACCAGCGACTCTAGGACTGTACCCCCTCGCTAGGAGAACCGAGAGGCTTTATGTAGCCTGGATCTCAGGCTTAGAGTAAATAAATGATAAGGCGCCAAGTAATGAGCATCTTGCATTTTTCTTCTTCCCACGTTACTTAAAAGCAGTAACAGCTGGCATTAGGCAGCTTTGTCCGTTTGTCTCTGCGTTATTGGCCTGCGACCTTCTTTCTGAAATGCAAACAATTCTAAGGGGTGATTTTCTACAAGAGAATGTAGGGTGTAATGTACATAGTATCAGGGGTGATAAGTTTCCTTTGTGAAGGACAATTCTAGTTACAGACACTGTAGATTAGCAACGGTTAAGCTAGGAGCGATTAACTCTGATTAAGTCCTGTCCCTTCTCTAGCCTGTTCACTCTTCCTTTTACTTTCCTTGCTCTCAAGAGAGGGAAGACTTCTTTTCTGTTTTTGCTGCAGGATGCCAGTGCCACCATGACATTGCCTGTTAGAACCATACTTGTCCATCCTTATGAAGCCTCTTGGTGAATGGTTGTGTCCCCGCCTCAAAAGACTTTCTACTGCCATCTGCTGGAAATTATCATAGTAAACACACAAGTTTGTATAATAGACAGACGTACTTCTCGATGTGTTGCTCTTCTGCGCTGTACATGGCGGGACAGGTGACTTGGCTCTGTTTCTCAGTGCACTCTCTCCAGATTTGAATGGGCCCTTGAGCACCTCAAGGCTGACCTCCCCTCTGGTCCACACTAGCCTCTTCCATGTTTGTCAGGGAGATGAAATCCACATGGTCCCTAGTTTACTCATCAGTACATTGAGACCTGCCTTTCAGAGCCACCTCCAGAAACAAAACGTTCCCCAGGGCACTTCTGGTCATCACAGAAGCAGGGGGTTGAGAATGGGCTAGAAGGTCTTGTGGACTTAAAAGTATTCACAGTCTCAAAGCTGGGAGTTCCGTTTTATTCGGTGGGAATTTTTAGGACTTCAGGCCAAGGAGACAGCATCTCCAGTAACCCTGAGAGAACTGATGCAAGGAGGTGAGGGGAGGAGGCAGGTTATATAGATTTTTGTAACAAAGGGAGTCAGAACATCAAAGAAAAAAACATATTCCAAGGTAAGTGCTTTTCTGTGTACAGGAAAACTCAGGGCTCACTGAAGTCATTCCTTTGATATGTGCATGCTAAGTGGCTTCAGTCTCCTATTTCTGCTTTTCTAGTCGCTCAGTCATGTCTGACTCTTTGTAACCCCATGGACTGTAGCCCGCCAAGCTCCTTTGTCCATGGATTCTCCAGGCAAGAATACTGGAGTGGGTTGCCACGCCTTTCTCCAGGGGATCTTCCCGACCCAGGGACCAAACCTGTGTCTCCTGTAGCTCCTGCACTGCAGGCAGATTCTTTATTGCCTTTGCTAGGCCCCTCGCCTCTCTGGGGCCAGCATCCTGCCTTTAGTGTCCTCCGGGCTCACTGGAGGGAGTGGCTGCAGTCTGCTGGATCTCAGGTATTCTTTTCCTTCCCAGGTTCCCTCAGGCTTACCTGCCTCTGTTGGGGCTGCAGTCACTGACAGGAAACATTCCATTTCTCAGGCTCCGCCAAGCTCCTAGCCACAGGCATCTTGGCTGTTTTTTCTCTGTTGTAGGGACAACGAGCCTAAAACATGCCTAAACACTGGGCTGTGTCTCATCTCTGACTTGCCAGGATTTGCCAGGGAGGGGAAGGGGCTGTGGGATCCAGTGGGAAGGAGATTCAGCCAAGAGGGCTCTTTGCTGGGCACACCTTACCCCTCACATTGATGCCAGAAATTCAGCCTCTGTGAAGCTGGTGCCAAATCCGATTTCAGAGACAGAGTTTTGGGTGAAGTAGAAAAGAATAGCTTTATTGCTTTGCCAGGCAAAGGGGGCCACAGCAGGTCTGTGCCCTAAAAAACTGTGTCCAACTTGGGAGGATTTGGTGGAGAGTTTTTTTTGCAGTGGTTCAAGGGCTGGGTTGCTGATAAGGATCAGGGTCTCAGGTGACCAATCTCCTGATGGGCTTTTCTGGTTCCCTTGATCTGGCCTCAGGTGACTTCTTGATGAGCTTCTCCAGAATAAAGAATGCTTACATCTTCCATTTGTTGGGGGTTTCAGTTCTGTAAAGATTTAGCTCAACAATGTTACGTATATCCCTCAACCTGGGGCTTCCTAAGTGGATCAGTGGTAAAGAACCCACCTGCCAATGCAAGAGATGCAGGTCTGACCACTGGGTGGGAAAGATCCCCTAGAGAAGGGCGTGGCAACCCACTCCGGTATTGTTGCCTGGAGAATCCCATGGACAGAAGAGCCTGGTGGGCTACAGTTCATGGGGTCACAAAGAGTTGGACACGACTGAGTGATTGAGCACACACACACGCATACACACGCACACACACACACCCCCACCCCACAGAAAGACTTCTTTGCCCAGGAGTCCCACAAGATCCATCCGTCCGGCTGGGTCCTAACAGCTCTTGTCTGGGGCTCTCCCATGACACCCCCACTGGCTGCAGGGGATTTGCTGGGGTGGAAGGTGAGTTTTTTGTGGACAGCAGCAATGCATCTTAAGCCCTTCACTGCCCCAAAGTTCTCTTGGTGCCCACCACAACTATGAGATGAGGGGCTGTCTTCCCTGGTGGGTGTCTCTTCAAGACTACGGCTGTCCTAGAGAAATAGACTGCAAACCACACATGTGAAGTGGTCTCATAGCCACATTTTAAAAAGTTAAAGGAAAACAGGCCACATTCATTTTAATAGCATATATTTTTTTACCCTAATATACTCAATGAAATCAATCAATGCTCAGTCACTCAATCATATCCAACTCTTTGCGACCCCCATGGACAGTACCACCAGGCTCCTCTGTCCATGGAATTTTCCAGGCAAGAATACTGCAGTGAGCTGCCATTTCCTTCTCCGGGGGATCTCCAACATTATCATTTCAACATGCAATCAATATAAAAATTATTAATGAGATATTTTACATTCTTTTTTTTTTTCCCCAATATGCAAAGTCTTCAAAACCTGGTGTGTAATTCGCCCTTCTAGGGCATCTCAGTCAGGACCAGTCATGTTCAAATGCTCTGCAGCAGCTATAAGCAGCCAGTGGCTCCTGTGTGGGCAGCATGTTTCCAGAGTTTCCATAAACCAGGAGTGGGGCAGTGGCACCTTGGTGGGAAGTGGGGAGAGCAGCGGGAAGACAGGACTTGAGCCAGCACTTACACACCCATACGTGGCTTTTACTGAGGTGGTGTGAATTGAGAAGCTGTTACGGAACACAGGTCTGTGTGCCCAATGCACAGTGAGGAGAGACTAGCAGAGAAATGTTTGTTGCGGGCCCAGCAAGGAGAATGGGCGGCTTGCACTCAGAAACCCCATATTCCCCAATGGTTTTGGGCTCGGGTCGGGGGAGAAATGTTTATAGGCAAAATGTGAGAGGAGAGCTGTAGGGTTATGTGACTTTCATTTGATTGGCTTGCTCCAGGAATCTTGCCCCCAGCTGAAGTTACCTTCCTCCACCTGGGTGGGGACCTTAGTTTCTGCAGAAGAACTGAGAGGGATTGTTATATACCTTTCTTGAGGAAGAACCAGGACCCTGCCCCAAGGCTGGACTATTGTTTCTTGACGGCTCCTCCCTCGTTTCTGTATCCCCTCCCTTCCCTGACACTGTTTGGATCTGCCCTCAAACTCAGGGAAGGTCGAGGAGGCTGAATGAAGCCTATTTCCTACACCCAAGGAAGGAGGGGGGAGGACCCCACAGGGTCCCACTCAGTTCCAAGGCCCCTCAGGAAAGGTGCCGGGTTGGACCCCCCGTGGGAATCCTCCTACAGAACTGATGTCCAGAGCTGCTAGGTTCGTGGGTCTGATCTTAAGTCCCCGTGGAAAACAAGCATCTATTTCAATTGATTTTTTAAGAAAGAAACATATTCATTTACAAGAAAAAAACTTATATATGATAACCTACAGGAAGGGGAACCCCATTCCAGGGCCCGAGAGTGGGCTCTTGTCTAACTCACAGAAATGGATTGTGACAAAGCAAGAACCTTTGCTGGGAAGAGGTGCCCATGGAGAGAGTAGCAGGGTAAGAGGGCCCAGGAGAACTGCCCGGCCTTGTGGCTCGTATTCTCGGGGTTTATGGTAATGGGGTCAGTTCCGGGTTGCCTCTGGCCGGTCATTCTGACTCAGGGTCCTTCCTGGTGGTGTGCGCAGACAAGATGGATCCCAACGAGGATTCTGGGAGGTCGGTGAGACCCTTTTGACCTTTCCTGAATTCCTCCAGATGCTGGTAGCTTGTTAGTTCCGCATTCCTTACCAGGACCTCCTGTTGTAAGATAACTCATACAGGTGGTGACTATCCTGTCTGGCCAGGGCGGGCAGTTTTGGTCAGCAGTTCCCTTAACATAGCTATGCATTTTTGTGGCATGAATGAATGAATGAGTGAAAAACTTCAATATGAAGACCAGAAAGCGCCTGTGCCGATGAGGGGCAGTGGGCATCAGACCTACATCTTACGTCAGGAGCTGGGCAGCGAGACTGGAATCTCCACGCTGAGACGAGGAAGTGTGTGTGTGGGCAACCAGGCTGCAGACGCATTCAGAGTCTGTCCCTTCTTAGCTGTGGATCCCATGACAGTCCCAGGTTCTTCCTCCCACTGCCCATCAGTCCACCCAGAGGAGCGCCTTACCTTTGCTATCCATGGCCTTTCAATCACCCGTTCATTCATTCATTCCTTGAGCAAAAATTTATATACACTGAACCCTGGAAGCACTGCCCAGTGAAATAAGCCAAAGTCCAGCCGTCTGAGCGTCCAGTGCAGGGGAATCTAGGGAGGCAGAAAGTTGACTGATGGCTGCTTAGGGCTGAGGGATGGGGGTAGGGAGGACGGGATGGGGGACAGGAAGGTGAGAGCTGAAGGGAAGAGGTTTCTTTAAAAAAAATTATTTGGCTGTACCAGGTCTGTGCGTGTGGGATTGTATTCTCTGACCAGGGATTGTGTGGACTCGGGCCCCCTGCATTGGAAGCGTGGAGTCTGAGCCACTGGACCACCAGGGAAGTCCTGAGAGGATTTTTTTTGGTGAGGAGCATGTTCTAAAATTGACTCTGGTAAAGTCTGCACAGCTGTGTAAATATGCTAAAAACCATGAAATTATACAAATTACTTGGATGGATTGTATTGTATGTGAATTCTATCTCAATAGCCTACTTAAATATGTGTGTGTGTATATATATATATATATTTATTGAGTACCTACTGTGTGCCAGGTAAACTAGGGGCTCACAAGTGGATAAAAGTGAACACAGTCCTCCACTACATGCAGTCTGACGGAGAAGCCAGCCACTACACAAATCATCCCACACATCTTTTTCACAAGGGCAGTGTATAGAGCTAAACGGACGTGCAGGCAGGAGGGAGCACCTTCCAGGACCGGGCAGCACAGAGCTGAGCCGGAGAAGCTGGAAATGACCAGCCCTACGGGGAGACAGGGAGGTGGGAACAGCCTTCCAGACAGAGGGAAGGGCGAGGGCGGAGGCCCCGGAGGCCTGGCACTTGGAAGGAATGGCCGAGGAGGAGGAAGTATGGGGCCAGGAGAGACAGGCCAGGTCCCTTAGGTCTTTGTCCTCCTGCGTGGGAAGCACTGGGGCCTGCGGCTGGGCAGTGGGGGGAAGGGGGGTACGTGATCCTTTTGGAGGACAGAATCCCTGGGTTTTATTGTGCAATGGACCGAGGGCCCCAGATGCAGTGGAGGCGGGAGGGGCCAGCACCTCACCTCCCACGTTGTATTAAGATGTGCTTTCTCCCAGGGAGGGGGGCTTCCTGTTCGTGAAACAGGAAGTAAGGTCTGTTTAGCTAGCAGCCGGCTGGGAGCAGACTGAGGATAGAGGGGCCTGAGGAAGCGAGGATCGGGCAGGCAGCCGCAGGTGAGGCCTGGCCGGCCCAGTTCACACCCGCGTGCCTCTGGTGGCCAGGACGAGCAAGGGCAGGGTGGCCGCTCCGACGCCCCTGGGCCCCGGGCTGCTGCAGAACCAGAACCAGGCGCTGGGGGCGGGAGGCAGCGTTCCAGGACTCCAGGCCCGTGACGTCAGTGTTGCCATGGAGACCCCTGCTTTCATCAGCACGTGTTGCAGCTGCAGGAGACCCCCGGGCAGGGAAGGCTCCGCGGGGTGGAGGGAAGCAGAAAAGAGCAGGACCACGCCGGCCTGCGGCCCTGCCCCTGAGCTGGGTCCCCGAGAGGGCAAGGGTGCCAGTCTTGGAGGGGACCCTCCAGCTCTCCATCCGGCCTGCGGCCAGGTCCCCCGACATGCTCCTTTGCTGCAGTCTGAGACATGCCTTGGTATGAAACGGCTCAGGCTGTGCCCTTTCCCCCTAGCAGCCGAAGAAGAGGGGGAGTGGAGTGTGCTCCCTCTACTGACCAACGCCACACTCCCAGCTCCCTTGTGTTTCAGATGCCTCCTCATTCAACCATTTCCTGAGCCCTCCACGTGTCAGATGCTCTGTGAGCTCCTCTGATCCCAGCGAGGGACACTGGCCTGCTCACGGGCAAGCGCACCTATGAAATGGTGTTTTGTCTTTAAACCTTGTTCTCTGAAATCTTTCTTTGCAGTTTCTAAAAGACACCTTCAGTGGCAAAATGCCCAGGCTAGCTGAGAACTTCAGCCTCTCATTCAGCTCCGTGTTCACTTCACACCTCTTCTGGTTTCTGAGTCCCTGCCTCCTCCCCAGGGTGGGGTGAAGGTGGCGAGGGACCATTGTCCTTGTCTGGTCATTGCTGTTTCTCTGGGTGGCCACAGGGCTGTCGAGTGAAAAAAAACAACAAAACACCACCTAAAAGCTGAGAATTAGTTTGATTTGAGGACATGAATGAGAACTAGAGCCCACACAGGCAGCCTCTCAGATTGCTCTGAGGGACTGTTCCAGAGAAAAGAGGGAGGAGCCAGGACTTATAGGTATTTTAGCTGGGAAAAGTAGAAAGACTACAGAGGGTTATTGCTAACCACAAAAGCAGACATCTCAAGTTAATGATTTTAGCGTCTGTCTATGTATGGGGAAGTGCGAGTGTCTAGGCTCATTGGAATAATTCCTTTGATAGGCATCTTAGCTGTCTTGGGGCCTCCCAGATGGCATTAGTAGTAAAGAGCCCACCTGCCAATGCAGGAGATGTGAGAGACATGGGTTCGATCCCTGGCTCGGGAAGATCCGCTGAAGGAGGGTGTGGCAACCCACTCCAGTGTTCTTGCCTAGAGACTCCCCATGGACAGAGGAGCCTGGCGGGCTACAGTCCATAGTGTCGCAGCGTCAAACACCTTGACTTCGCACGCGCTTAGCTAGCTAGGGCCAGTGTCCTGTGTTTTCCCATCTTGAATCCCCTCAGGGTGTACCATTGGTCAGCTGCAATGGCTCATGGCTTGATGACTGGCAACATTCCCTGTCTCAGAATGGCAGGCACATTCTCTGTTTACTGAAATGGCAGGTCCCTGTTTTTGTCACCGGGGCAGCCCAAATGTGTGCTTTTGGGGGACGCCTGTGGGTGTGGGCAGAGGTGAGGGAGCCCACAGGGCCCCCTACGGCCCCCTCTCCCTGCGGCCTGTCTCCCTCCTGGGGCTGGGGACAGAGGTCTCCTTGTGGAATGATGCTGGGAAGGTGTCTCGGGCCCTGTTGGCTTCCCGGTGCCCGAGGGACTCCCAGAAGCTCACACGTCCCTGACCTTTTGTGGTGACCTCCTACATCCTGGCACCTCTCGCCAGCTCTCTTCTCCTGTGGGGAGGGAGGGGGTGGCTCTCAGAGGAGGAAATGACGCTGGCGGGCTCAGCTGGGCAGGACCCTCCTCACGAGGGGGGCAGCCGTCTGTGGTTGCCAGCGTATGTTCCCGGGTGGTGCAGGCTTGTCCAGCAGGACCAGGTACTAGTCACGTATGATGTGAGAGTCGTGTTTCTCGGTAAGTCCTCTGGCCCATCTCAGGCCTTAACACACAGGACGCATTTAGAAATCGTTTATTCATTCACTTGACATGAGTCTTCTAGGTGCTAGGCCCTGTGTTCTAGGATGGTGGATGGATGGGTAGGTGTGTGTGTGAATAAATGAATGAATAGCTAGGTAGATCAACAGATAGACAGATGGAAAAATGAATGGACAGGTGGGGGAGTGGACGGGTCGGTAAATGGAAGCTGTCCATAAGGGGTTGGTTTAGTGACTCCTGAATGCATGTGTTTACTATCTGTTGTGCAACAAATTATCCCAAAGTTTATTAGCTTCAAACAGACACTGTCTTACCACTTTTGTGGGATTGGAATTCGGAAATAACTGGGTAGTTCTGACTCAGGATCGCTCCTGTGGTTGCAACCAGAGTGTCAGATGGGATTTGACTGGGACTGCAGCCTCCGCTTGTTTATTTTCTTTTGTCTTTCTAGGCCATGCTGGGTCTTCGTTGCGGAGCGTGGGTCTCTCTCGTTGTGGTGAACAGCTCTGGAGCACCCAGGCTCAGGACTTGTGGCACGTAGACTCTCTGGCTGCAGCACAGGGCTGAGTTCCCCCACAGCATGTGAGATCTTAGTTCCCTGACCGGGGATCAGACCCGCTTGCCCTGCGTTGGTAGGTGGATTCTTAACCATTGGACCGCCAGGGAAGTCCCAGTTTCCGCTTCCATGATGACTCCCTCTTGGGGCTGTTGGTGGACAGCCTATTTCTCCATCACCATCACTCCTCCTCTTATTTGTTTTTCCTCTTTGTTAGAAGCAAGTCACTCAGGGGGAGGGGAATTAGGCTCCATCTTTTGAAGGAAGGGCATCAGAGAATTTGGGGACAGAGTGTAAAACCATCACAACACATAGAGGGATTGGCATGCCCACTCGTCCTCCTGGAAGCTGGAGTCTTCGAATAATCTTAGACCAGGGACCCCCCTGCCCCCCTCCTCCCCCCGCATCATGACGGTATGTTAAATTCATCTGGGACACTTAGAACATATCAGTGTTCAGGGCTCAACCCCCAGACCATCTCATCAGTCTGATGAAACCTGTGGACGTTTGTGTTTTGTTTTGTGACCTGATGCTGGGAAAGATTGAGTGCAGGAGGAAAATGGGGTGACAGAGCATGAGATGGTTGGATGGCATCGCGGACTCGATAGACATGCGTTTGAGCAGACTCACAGAGGTAGTGAGAGGCAGGAAGGCATGGTGCACTGCAGTCCACGGGGTCGCAAGGAGTTGGACACGACTGAGCGACTGAGCAAAAACAACAAACTTTAATCATGAAACCCAGCATTTATGTTCCCACTACATGGGTTTTTTTGTGTGTATGTGGTAGGGTTTTTTTATTGTGGTAAAATATACACAACGCAAAAGTTGCCATTTAAACCATTTTTAATTTAATTTTTATTTTATATTGTAGTTGATTTACGATGCTGTGTTAGTTTCCAGTGTACAGCAAAGTGATTCACTTACACAATCACATATACTAGCTCTCTTTCAGGTTCTTTCCATACATGTTATTACCGAGGACTGAGTAGGGTTCCTTGTGCTGTGCAGTAGGTCCTTGTTGATTATCTATTTTGTATGTAGTAGTGTGTGTATGTTAAACCCCGACTCCTAATTTTTCCCTCCCCTGACCTTTCCCCTTTGGTAGCCAGAAATTTGTTTTCAAAGTCTGTGAGTCTGTTTCTGTCTTGTAAATGAGTTCGTTTGTATCACTTTTTTTAGGTTTCACACCTAAGTGATATCATATAGTATTTTGTCTTTCTCAGTCTGACTTCAAGGCTTCCCCTGTGGCTCAGAGGTATAAAGAATCAGCCTGCAATGCAGGAGACACAGGTTCGATCCCTGGGTCAGGAAGACCCCCTGGAGAAGGGTATGGCAACGCATTCCAGTATTCTTGCCTGGAGAATCCTATGGACAGAGGAGCTTGGTGGCTACAGTCCATGGGGTCGTGGAATGTAAAGTCAAGTGGGCCTTAGGAAGCATCACTACGAACAAAGCTAGTGGAGGTGATGGAATTCCAGTTGAGCTATTTCAAATTTTAAAAGATGATGCTGTGAAAGTGCTGCACTCAATACACCAGCAAATTTGGAAAACTCAGCAGTGGCCACAGGACTAGAAAAGGTCAATTTTCATTCCAATCCCAAAGAAAGGCAATGCCAAAGAATGCTTAAAAAACCGCACAATTGCACTCATCTCACGTGCTAGCAAAGTAAGGCTCAAAATTCTCCAAGCCAGGCTTCAACAGTACGTGAACTATGAACTTCCAGATGCTCAAGCTGGTTTTAGAAAAGGCAGAGAAACCAGAGATCAAATTGCCAAGATCTGTTGGATCATCGAAAAAGCAAGAGAGTTCCAGAAAAACATCTACTTCTGCTTTATTGACTATGCCAAAGCCTTTGACTGTGTGGATCAGAATAAACTATGGAAAATTCCTCAAGAGATGGGAACACCAGACCACCTGACCTGCCTCCTGAGAAATCTGTATGCAGGTCAGGAAGCAACAGTTAGAACAACATGGAACAGCAGACTGGTTCCAAATTGGGAAAGGAGTACATCAAGGCTGTATATTGTCACCCTGCTTATTTAACTTATATGCAGAGTACATCATGAGAAACGCTGGGCTGGAGGAAGCACAAGCTGGAATCAAGATTGCTGAGAGAAATATCAATAACCTCAGATATGCAGATGGTACCACCTTTATGGCAGAAAGTGAAGAACCACCAAGAGCCTCCTGATGAAAGTGAAAGAAGAGAGTGAAAATCTTGGCTTAAAACTCAACATTCAGAAAACTAAGATCATGGCATCCGGTCCCATCACTTCATGGCAAATAGATGGGGAAACAATGGAAACAGTGAGATACTTTATTTTGGGGGGCTCCAAAATCACTGTAGATGGTGACTTCACCATGAAATTAAAAGACATTTGCTCCTTGGAAGAAAAGCTACGCCCAACCTAGACAGCATACTAAAAAGCAGAGACATTACTTTGCCAGCAGAAGCCCATCTAGTCAAAACTATGGGTTTTTCCAGTAGTCGTGTATGGATGTGAGAGTTGGACTATAAAGAAAGATGAGTGCTGGAGAATTGATGCTTTTGAACTACAATATTGGAGAAGACTCTTGAGAGTCCCTCGGACTGCAAGGAGATCCAACCAGTCAATCCTAAAGGAAATCAGTCCTGACTATTCATTGGAAGGACTGATGTTGAAGCTGAAACTCCAATATTTTGACTACTGATGCGAAGAGCTGACTCATTTGAAAAGACCCTGATGTTGGGAAAGATTGAAGGTGGGAGGAGAAGGGGACAACAGAGGATGAGATGGTTGGATGGCATCACCAACTCAATGGGCCTAAGTCTGAGTAAACTCCGAGAGCTGGTGATGAACCCGGAGGCCTGGTGTGCTGCAGTCATGGGGTTGCAAAGAGTTGGACACAATTGAACTGAACTTAACTGACTTCACTTAGTGTGATAATCTTCAGGTTGATCCACGTAGCTGCAAATGCATTACTTAATTCTTTTTTGTAGCTGAGTAATATTCCATTATATATACTACGTATTATGTATCTTACATATTACATATGTTATGTTGTTGTTACTGTTCAGTTGCTCAGTCGTGTCCAACTTCTGCGAGCCCATGGACTGGAGCACGCCAGGCTTTCTTGTCCTTCACTGTCTCCCAGAGTTTGCTCGGTTTCATGTCCACTGAGTCAGTGATGCTACCTACTTATCCCATCCTTTGTCACCCCCTTCTTTTGCCTTCAGTCTTTTCCAGTATCAGTCTTTTCCAATGACTCGGCTCATACACACACACACACAAACACACACACACAGGTGGAGGGTAACCACCACCACTCGCTCTGACACACACCCCACATCTTCTCTATCCATTCCTCCGCTGATGGACATTTAGGTTGCTTCCATGTCTTGACTGTTGTAAGCAATGCTGCAGTGAACATTGCGGAGTGCATTTTAACCAGTCCCTGAAAATCTCTGTTCTACTTTCTGTCTCTGTGAATTTGGCTGCTCTGGGAAACTTATATAAATGGAGTCATACAGTATCTGTCCTTTTGTGTCCGGCTATTAATACAGGAAGCACAGTTTGTTCCAGCTCCATGCAGGTAGCAGGTGTCAGCTTTCACTCCTCTCATGAAAGAGTAATATCCACTGTATATGCCACATTTCGTTTATCCCTTCCTCTGTCGATGTACATCTGGGTCGTTTCCATATCGGTATTGATATTTTTTAAAAGCTCCAAATTGATTCCGATGTGAAAGTAGGCACGAAAACGAAGGCCTTCGTTCTCAATCCCAGCTGCCCATTAGAATTACCTGGGAGCTGTAAAACACAGACAGAAAAACTCCCACAAACCCGATGCTGGTGCCCGTTCAGACAGACCTGCCTCAGCGGCAGCGCCTCTGAAAGTGAACCCCAGGAGTCCAGAAGAACACCCGCTTCCTTCCAGTGATAGAAGGCGGAGGCGCGTCGACTCATTTCCAAGTCTCT
>NW_011494867.1:7651424-7657061 GCF_000754665.1 Bison bison bison
GCACAACTGACAGCATTCCTGGGCGCCTCGCTCTCCAGGACAGGCTTGCCCACCCACTGGGAGCCCACAGTGCCAGCCCTGCCCGGGGGCCTGGGGACCCTGCAGAACTCGACTTGTCCCCCCGCCCCTACTGTGCTTCCTCGCTGGCCTTGCGTGGCTCCATGTCTAGAGGGACAGAGGAGGTTGTTAGAGAGGAGAGGACACACACAGGCAGAAGACTCCACTTTGGGTGAACTTGAACAAGCCATTTAAACTGTGCCTCGGTTTCCCAGGCTTTCACGTGAGGAAAACCACCACCACTCCTCTGACGAGTCCCTGAGATCGCTGGTGGACATGTGTATCAGCCTCTGGAAGGACCCAGGGCCAGTGCGTCCACCTCGGGCGTTTGGGGCTGGGTCGTTCCCTGTACCGGAGCCGTCTTGGGTGTGGTGGGTAGTTGAGCAGCTGCTGGGCTTCCGCCCACTAGCTGCCAATAGAAGCTCTCCATTGTGATCCTCAAAAATGTCTCCAAATGTGGACAGATGTCCCCCGAGTACAAGGTTGCCAGATAAAATACAAGTTTCCCAGTTACATTTGCATCACAGATAAAAAGCTTATAAATTTTTAGTGGAATCATTTTGCAAAGATTGCGTTTTTATTTGTTAAGTCAGGAAACCCTACCTGGGGACAGAATCACCCATTCGAGAGCCCCCATCCTGGTGAGCTGTTGATAACTGTTTCGGAGGCTCAGATGCCAGATGGGGAGGTTGCATCTCAGTGGAACTGGGTTGAGACCACCATGGGTGCGTCTGGGGCTGCGCCCAGCAACGGTCAGCCCAGGACTAGGGGCCCCCGTCGAGGCGGAAGCTGGGTTCATGGTTGGGCCTTCTCAGTGACACACTAAGGGCCGGGCTGGGCGGGGCCACCCTGCTTCCCACACTGGGAGCTGTTGGGGGCAGGGCAGCTTGTGGCCGACCACAGATCAGAGCAGTGCACCCCCAGCTCTTCCCCAGGGGGAGCCAGGCCCTCAGAGACAGAGGTTCAGGCCCAGCTTACTCACTTGCAAGAGGAAGGAACCGGGCCAAAGAGAGGCTGTGTGACTGGCCCCAAGTCACACAGCCAGCTCGTGGTGGTGCAAAGCTAGGGTCTAGGCCTTCTGCCCCTGGGTGGAGCCTGGGAGTGTCCTCGGTTTCTGGTAAGTTCTCTAGGAGCTCCAGGCATTTTCAGACACATCGAGAGGCACTCAACACAGGCTTCATGCCGAGGCTGGGCCCCCTGTGGTCCTCAGCTGCCCCCTCATTCTACTCCAGGGGAGCCCTGGGCCTCCTTCTGGGGCTGTCCCTGTGATGACCAGCTCTTGTTTCTGTCTGGTGGGGAGAAGTGACTTGGGGAAGTGTAGACGCACATGGGTCCGGAGCCAGATGGTCTGGGGCTGGAGACTGACTCTGTCTCTCCCTGACTGTGACCTGAGGCACCCAGGGCCTCAGTTTCTTCCTCTGTAATATGGGAGTGATGAGAATGGTGCCCACTTTGTAGGGCTGTTTTAAGGATTCAATGGCTTAACGATTATGAGTGCTTAAGACAGTATGTGGCAGGTAGGAAGGTTTACTATTTATCTAACTTTCACCCCTTCTTGTGATGTCAAGCCTCCATCCCTCAGGGAGCTGATTCAGTGGGGCTGTCAGTCACAACCCTCCTCTAAGGGGTATGTTGACTCAGGCAAGGCCAATCACTGTACCCTATTGCCCCAGGAAGTCGCTGGGTTAGTGAGTAAGACCAGCCTGATGAAGGTCTAGTTCAGTCCCTGGGTCTAGCCTAACATGAAGCCCGTGTACTCCCTGGGATTCCCAACATGTAAGACTAATGCTGTTGTTTTGTTTAAACAAGTTTGAATAGAGTTCTGATCCATATCCCTTCTTTGCTCCATAGGACATGAAGGGTTTCTGCAGGACAGTCCCCTTCTCCCATGGGCTAGGGTCCCCAGTCTTGGTTTTGATCCAGCCCCACACTGGGTCACTCTTGCTCACTCAAAGAGGCAGGTCTTCTGTGCCTGAGCTGCAATCAGGGCTCACAACAGAAGGAAACAGACTTGTGTAGAGTACCTACCGTGCCCCAGGTATTGTGCTGGGGCTTTTGTTGTATTTACAGCTGAGGCGGCTGTGACTCAGAGAGGTGCAGTAACTTGCCCATGGTCATACAGTAAGGAAGTAGAATCCCTTCCATTTGAACCCAGGCAGTCTGGCTCCAAAGCAGGGGTACTTCTCACAGCACCCAGCAGCTTACTATTGGTGGGGGCATTTTTTTTCCCATTAAAAAATGTATAATATAAAATTCACCATCTAAGAGAGGGGATTTTGAAAGGCAGATATACCAAAAGATGAGGTAGAGAATTCACTACTCCTGGTGGGCTGGTGCCCCTGGAGAACGGAGGCCTGGGCTCATTCATTCATGCAACACACGTTGCGGGGCCCCTACTAGGTGTCTGGCGTGGTCCAAGGCAGGGCTCAGCGTTCAAGATGAGGCTGTGAGAGGACTCAGGTGAAGAGTTTAAGGTGACGCTCCTTCTCAGGGTTGACCCTGCATCTGCACAGCCCCCCCGCCCCAAGGTGACCCCACCCCAAATCCTGCGCCAGCAGCCTAGCTTGGACACTCTAGTCCCAGCCCAGGTTCGAGATCAGACTTTGCACTTCTGCTGCAGGGGCCGTGGGTATTCGATACCTGGTCAGGGAACTAAAGTCCCACAAGCACCCCACCCCACCCCCAAAAAAGATCAAGCAGAGTTTAGATAACCTGGCAGACACCCAGTCCAGCCAGGAAAGGAGCTTCCGACACACCGTCCCTGAGGAATGATTGTTGGCAAGGTTTCCAGGGTGGGGGCCACTTGGCACAGCACGGCCGAATCACTGGGGGTCTGGAGGGGAGACAGGGCAGGTGCACCCCTGCTCGCGGGCACTCCAGGTTACCACCTGTGACAGCATCCTCAAGGGCAGGGATGCCGCCACCGTCAGGGCCCCTCTCCAGGGTGCTGATGTTCCAACTGCAGCTCCCAAGCTGGCCGGCCCCTCAGAGCCCTGGGCCCAGCTCCGAGACCCCCTCTAAGCTTCCATGTTGTCATCATCACCTGCTTCCCGTGTTCCTCCTGCCCCGGGGGTGGTGGCCGCCCTGGGTCATGTTAGCCCACAGTACCTCATCGTCCCTGTGTTGTGTTTTGGGTTCGCAATCCCTGGCTGGCAGTCCCATCACAGTGTCTCTGAGCAAAGAAGCAGGGTGCTTTTGGTGTCCTGGAGGGAGTCTCAGTGACGCCAGAGGAAAGCGCGTCAGCTGGTAAGGAGCTGAAGATGGTGCAGGCAGAGGCACCTGCGGGGCCGGCAGCCATGAGGCTGGAGGGAGCAAGGCACGTCCCAAAGCCAAGGGCACTGGAGGAGTGACGGGGTGACAGAGCAAGGTGAGGCTGCACGGGTTGGCCCTTGTGGGCTGTGGAACAGAGCCTCAATGAGATCCCGAGGGCACTGCAGAGCCATGGAAGTGTCAAGTGACTGACTGACATGATCCGATTTATTTTCCAAAAGATTGCCTTGGAACAGTGAGCCTCCCTTATTACAGGAGCCTACCTCACTGGAGGGGGCAGGAGTGGGAGTAGGTCCATTCCAGGGTGGGGTCTCTCCGATGGTGAGGAGCAGTCTGCCTGTGGGAACCCCAGGCTTGTTTCCTGTAACCCCCACCTTGGGCCCTCGCTCCTAACTGCAACTATCCCTGGGGATTTGTTGGCGGCCCAGATGTCCCCAGGGCTTATCTGCTTTGGGCAGAACCTTGTGAGTCCATCAGTGGTTCTTTCCATGAGATGTCGTAACAAGGAAGAGAACAGTTACTCCCCAGGCTTCTTCTAGGCCCACACCTAGAATAATAATGTCCTTCAAATAATTAAAAACATTTTTTTTAACTTACTTGTGTATTTATTTTTGGCTGCACTGGGTCTTCATTGCTGTTGGTTGTGGCAAGTGGGGGCTACTCTCCAGTTGCATGGGCTTCTCTTCGTTGTAGTGACTTCTCTGTTAGTGGTGCACAGGCTTTAGGCATGAGGGCTCAGTAGTTACGGCGCATGGGTTTAGTTGCCCTGCAGCATGTTGGATCTTCCTGGACCAGGGATTGAACCCATGTCCCCTGCGTTGGCAGGCAGAGTCTTAATGACTGTACCATCAGGGAAGCTCTTCAAATAGTATTTTTAAGTGTATAAAATAGAGTTCAAGGAGTCTTGAGGACGCTGGTTATATTGAATACAGTTAAGATAAAAAGCATCCAAATTTGTGATATAATAATTCTATGCTTGTTAGTAACATATTTAATAACCAGCTCTAGCAAGCAGTCTAATAATGTTAGACTTTCCAAGAAGCGATGAGCATCGATGATATCTTCAGATGTCGGCAACAACTATGTGTGGTGTGAAGACATCTGCAGTCTCTGAGAGTGAGGAAGTCACAGGCCTTGCTGATGCTCCTGTGTCCTTTGCCTACAGTCGTCATGGAAGGAAATGTGAAATTCAGTTAAAGGTCAGCGTAATGAAGGTGTCATTTTTCCCCACATCTGTATTAGTCAGCCCTGGCTACCATAATAAAATACCATAGACTGAGTGGCTTCAGTCAATATCAATAACCTCAGATTCGCAGATGACACCACCCTGTGTCAGCAAGCAAAGAGGAACTAAAGAGCCCCTTGATGAAAGTGAAAGAGGAGAGTGAAAAACTGGCTTAAAACTCAGCATTCAAAAAACAAAGATCATGGCATCCGGTCCCATCACTTCAAGGCAAATACATGGGGAAACAATGGAAACAGTGACAGACTTTATTTTCTTGGGCTCCAAAATCACTGCAAATAGTGACTGCAGCTATGAAATTAAAAGACACTTGCTCCTTGGAAGAAAAGCTATGACCAACAAGCTAGACAGCGTATTAAAAAGCAGAGACATTACTTTGCCAACAAAGATCCGTCTAGTCAAGGCTATGGTTTTTCTGGTAGTCATGTATGGATGTGAGAGTTGGACCAAAAGAAAGCTGAGTGCCGAAGAATTGATGCTTTTGAACTGCGGTTTTGGAGAAGATTCTTAAGAGTCCTTTGGACTGCAAGGAGATCAAACCAGTCAATCCTAAAGGAAATCAATCCTGAATATTCATTGGAAGGACTGATGCTGAAGCTGAAGCTCCAGTACTTTGGCCACCTGATGCTAAGAACTGACTCATCAGAAAAGACCCTGATGCTGAGAAAGATTGAAGGCAGGAGGAGAAGGGGACCACAGAGGACGAGATGGTTGGATGGCATGACTGACTTGATGGATATGAGTTTGAGCAAGCTCTGGGAGTTAGTGATGGACAGAGAAGCCTGGCGTGCTGCACTTCATGGGGTGGCAAAGAGTCAGACAGGATGAGTGACTGATCTAATTGAACTGAATGGCTTCAATGCCAGATATTTATTTCTCATAGTGCTGGAGGCTGGAAGCCTGAGATCAAGATGCTGGTCAATGTAGTTCCTGGTAAGAACCCACTTCCTGGCTGTCAAACGGTTGCTTTATCACGGTGTCCCAACATGGCACTAATCCCATGCTAGAGGGTCCTACCCTCTTGACCTTTAACTATAATCATCTCCCAAAGCACCTCCCCCCCGCCC
>NW_011494867.1:7657161-7665123 GCF_000754665.1 Bison bison bison
TCATGTGGAGGATATCAGGGGCACACAGACTTTCATCAGAAATAGCATCCAAATTCATGGACCCCTTTAACCACAATCTTCAAAATAAACTGTTCTAGTGGAAAGGGCCTGTATGTTTATTAGAAATACTTTCTTGAGCTGCTTAGGGTGGAAGGTGGACCCCTGAAGTTATGTTCAAGTGGCAGCGACCACTAAACTGCCTGTTGGGGGATGGTGTCCTGTTGACTGGAAGACCCTTCCCTTCGTTGAGCACCCAAATGCACCTGGCTCTGGAGCTAGGGCTGCCTGGGTGTAAACCTCATTGTCTCCCTACTAGCCTCAGTTTACTCATCAATTCAATGGGGTAATAATCCCTCTGGTGAGTATTTTTGGTTGGTTGGTTGTGCCAGCTGTGTGTTGAGGTACATGGAATCTTCAATCATCATTGCAGCATATGGTGTCTTTTAGATGTGGTATGTGGAATCTAATCCCCTGATTGGGGATTGAACCCCGGCCCCCTGCATTGGGAGCACAAACTTTTAGCCACTGGACCACCGTGGAGGTTGTGTTCTTGGGTGATTAACTGGCTCATCTGTGTGAAGTGTCACCCAGTGTGCATGCTAGCAGACAGGCACGGTCTAACCCAACATCCACCTTCCTGTCTGCGGTCCGTCTCCCACCTGCCTTGAGGGAACAAGTTCGCACACACTGCAGGTCCGTGGGTTGATGGTGCGGACTGTCCCTGACCTGATGATCACAGGTGTGATCATCTGATCCCACCTAAGCTAGTCCCTTTGTTCCATCTCCATTCAGAAGCGGGCTCAGGCAGGGGCACTTCGTCCACGTTGGGAGCTGATGAGAACTTGGGCTTAGGGCTTTCACTTGATCTGGTGGGTCAGGAGCTCTCCTTGTGGATGAAAAGCTGGGAGAAGGGAACTTGGAGCTCCCGAGGCTACTGTGGGAGACAACCTGCCTGAGGGCAAAGTCCCCATCAAGGGAAATGACAGGGTGAGATGGAGAGAGGCTGCGTATTATGACGTCATCTGACCTCCTGGGTCCAGCTGTGACCACAGGCCTGGGCTCTTAGTTACATGAGCTGATCACCTCCCTTCTTGTTCAAGCCAGTTTAGTTGAATTTTCTCTCACTTGCAAGCAGAAGATTCCAGTTGCACAGCAGTAGTCTCCGTAAGTGCTGCAGTTGACCCTCGAACAACATGGGTTTGACTTTGGTCAATATGTACTTACCGCGCAACTCACAGTTGGTTGGAAGCCTGGATGCAGAACCTGGGATTGTGGGGTGGGGTGCAACTGACTGTGAGGTTATAGGCGGATTTTTGACTTAAAGGGGGTTGGCACCAGAAGCCTCTCATTGTTAAAGGGTCACCTGTAGTAGTGGTGGGGGTGATGAGGCAGGTGTGGAAAAGGAGCTGCGAAAGACTTTAATTGCTCTGAATGGTGACGGGAAAAGGAATTTTAAATTTTGAGAGAAATGTGGAGAGCTGGAAAGGGAAGGAAGGGGAGATACAAAAAAGTGCTGTTTTTTCTAGAACAAAAAGGTCTAATCTTAACCCCAACACTGTTGTGGATTTTAAAAAGAATTGTGCAGTGGAACTTTCCATCCTTCCATAAACATTTGGTGAAGAATATAGGAATCGTTAAATGCTTGTTGTAAATGAACCCCAGAGAAGGGGCTGTATTCAGTTACACTTGGTGTCAGAGGTTCCCTTGCTTCTGTTGTGACCTCATGCCAGGGTGTCCAGCTGCAGAGATTGAATCTTGGCTGGTCTAAGCCAAAATGAATTCCTCATCCTCTTCCCACTGATTGGACATGTGCTCTTAATTACATGAGCTGATCACCTCCTTGGTCCTGACCTACAAGAAGTAGGTAGGGTTTCCAGAAGCCTTCCATGATGACCTGTGGCCGCATAGATCTTTGTTTTCTCTGAGTTCCAGTATTCTCTGAGTGTTGCCATCAAATATTTCTGCCTCTGACTATTCTCTGACTCTCCCAGCTTGAATTTTCTTGAATTCCACCTACACCCCCTGAAGTGTGCTTGTGCACACACACATACACACACACACCCTTTCAAAACAATGAATATAATTTTAGGAACTGTATGCAAAATATTCAACGTCCAGGAAGACTCGAGCACTGAAGTATGAATGGCCACTGGCCACAGACAACTGCTGCTGCTGCTAAGTCACATCAGTCATTTCTGACTCTGTGCGACCGCATAGACGGCAGCCCACCAGGCTCCCCCGTCCCTGGGATTCTCCAGGCAAGAACACTGGAGTGGGTTGCCATTTCCTTTTCCAATGCATGAAAGTGAAAAGTGAAAGTGAAGTCGCTCAGTCGTGTCCGACTCCTAGCGATCCCATGGACTGCGGCCCACCAGGCTCCTCCGTCCATGGGAGTTTCCAGGCAAGAGTACTGGAGTGGGTCGCCAGTGCCTTCTCCACAGACAACTGGCCATCTGGTAAATGCCAACTGCATATCTACCCCAAGGACAGCATGGGCTGGGTCCTGGGGATGCAGTGATAAATCACGTACATTTATTGCTCTCGAATCAGGCAGTCTGGTAGCTTCTTTAAGAAAATGCAGGTAAATCTAGAATATAAGCATCTAGTATTTCCCCTGTAAACCTGAGGCTTTGACCTTGGCTGCAGCTCATGTGAGGAGCTTTCTCTAAACGGATTCAGCTTAGTCCAGACTGATTCAGTGGATCTCCGTTGGCATGGGCATGTGGGTTTTAACAAAGAGGAGGTTGAGAACTCTGCTTTCAGCTATTGATTCAGAAGCAGACTTCGGTCGCCAGACTTTATTCTTGAACTTCCTGCCTGTAATACAACTATTTGACTATCTGAAGGAACCAGGTAACTTTTAAAAGGTGCTTTTTTTCTTTTTTTCTTCACTGCTTAGAAGGTGCGGGTGTCTCAGGGAGGAAGAAACAGGGTGTGCTTCTGAGGAAATATGCCATAGGAACCAAAGGACCGAACCTCAGGGCCTTTAGAAGACTCAGCAGTGAAATGAATACCATGATCCTCCTAAACGAACCTCTGCTGACCCTGAAGTCCGTCAGAGGTAGTCGCAACTGATAGATTCCCAGGGTGGTGTGGTCACAGAGCCAGTCTGCTGAATAAAGGGAAATGGAAAGTGATTTTAGGCCTGCTTGGTGCCTCCGGTTTATAAAGACAGTATCTATTCCCACCCCAAGTCTTTGTGCCACGTGGGCTTACCACCAGGACTCTTTCCAACCTCTTCAACCCCAGTACCGTTTGAGACCACAACTCCCAGAAAACACCTAGGCCGGAAGCGGAAGCGTGCCGGCGGATGTGGCAGCTCTGTATTCTGGGAAGTGTAGTCTACAGAGGTCGAAAGAGGCCTGAGAGTGATGCGTTCTGGGGAAGGTAGTTTTCAGGTAGCTTGAGAACGGGAAGGTGAAAACCAAGACGACATCATCTGAGCAGAAAGCTTCAGCCAGAGATCGGCAAATTTGCGATTTGGAGTTACATTGTTGGGTTTTGGTTTTTTTGTATCTGTCCACCTCTCCCAACATCCAAGGAGGCTATTCTCACTTCTGGGATGTCAGACAGGTCTGGGTTGGTTATTCCTCGCTCAAACTGTAGTCTAAATAGATGCAGGCTTTCTCCCTGGGTCAGGAAGATCCCCTGGCTGAGGGGGTGGCAGTCCACTCCAGTATTCTTGCCTGGAGAATCCCATGGACAGAGGGGCCTGGCAGGCCACAGTTCATAGCGTCACAAAGAGTCAGACACGGCTAAGCGACTGAGCACACAAACTGTAGTGACCAGGCTGCATGACCTCCTGAGGCTGTTTGCATCTCTGTAAAATGAGATTGTTAAGAATGCACACTTCACAGACATACATCAGGTGTTGCTTAATAAACCCCTCTTTTTGAATCTTAGCAGCTTACTTAACAAACAGATGTGTTTTCTAACAAAGATCAAGAATTCTGCTCCAGGAGAAGTCTTTGGGCTTTGTCTTTGGAAGATGGGATTTTCTTTGGATTGTAGCCCAAACTCACAGGGGAAAATGTAAGGAAATCTTGTCAGACAGTGGCTCAGCAAGGCTGCGTGGCCTACTAGCCAGGACACAGGGAGAAAGTTTGAAAGTACGACAAGCTTCAGGGACAAGCATCCTCACAGTGTAAGTGGAAGTATTAATAAATATATGCTCTGTAAAGGGCTATTCAGCAATAATGTTCAGGATTACAAATGCATATATAGTAAGTACAGTGATTTATCTTCTAGGTATATATCCTATAGACCTACTCTATACTCAGAAACTTCCAAAATGACAGTTTTAAAAATGTTCATTGCGTCATTTTGTATAAAACAAATTATTGGAAATCATCTAGACATCTTTGGATAGAGGACTAGCTATACAATTTGTATACACTGGGTACTCGGTTGTCATAAAAAATAATGAGGTGTAATGTCAGCTATGTACTATTTCTGCAAAAAAAAAAAAAAATGTCCTGAAGGATTTGGGGAAATCCAAATTGAGGGATAGTTTGCAAAACTGGCCTGGATACTTAAAAATGTCAATGTTCTAAAAGACTGGAGAAGCTGGGACTGTTCTAGATTTAGTGACATGACTATAAATGCAATGGGAAATCCTTCATTGAAACCTGAGTATTTTTAAAGGTTTTTTAAATTAGATACCTGGGGCAGCGTGATTATAGGCAGTATAGTACATGACAGCATTGTATTGATACTGTGTTTCCTGAATGTGATCATCATAATGTGGTTATGGAGGAGAATATCTTTCTTCTCAGGAGATACCTGATAACATATTTAGGATTGAAATACTAACTCTTGGATAGCTTAGAAAAAAAAAGAAAGATAGAACAAACATGGCCTGTATTAATAATTGTTGCTGCTGTTCAGTCACTAAGTTGCATCCAATCCTCTGCAATTCCAGGAACTGCAGCACACCAGGCTTCTGTCTTTCACTATCTCCTGGAGTTTGCTCAAACTCATGTCCGTTGAGTCAGTGATACCATCCAACCATCTCGTCCTCTGTTACTCCCTTTTCCTCCTGCCTTCAGTCTTTCTGAGCATCAGGATTTTTTCCAGTGAGTCGGATCTTCGCATCAGGTGGTCAAAGTATTGGAGCATCAGCATCAGTCCTTCCAGTTAATATTCAGGGTTGGTTTCCTTCAGGATTGACTGGTTTGATCTTGCTGTCCAAGGGACTCTCTCATGAAGTTAAAAATATGATTGTTTATTTTCCTATTCTTGCAACTTTTTTTTTATAGCATTAAAATATTTCAAAGTAGAAAGTCGGGAGGAAAAAGAAAGAGGAAGCGCCATATGTACTGATAGGGGAAAAGCTTCAACAAATGTTGGTGAACTTTTTAAAAAGCAAGATGCAGAGTAATAGGTGTAGAATGCTGCATTTTTGTGAAAGAGCACAAAGACTGACCCCAGAGGAAAACAGAAGAAAGAGGTGACAAAGGCTGCATCTGGGAAGGGGAAGTGGGGGTGAGGGGGCAGGAGGGGGGAAGGGATGTTTCTCACATTTAGCCTTCTATATCTTTTGAATTTTGTATTGCATGTATAATCTATTCAGATTAAAAAAAAAAAAAAAAACCTAACAACTTCAGAGAAGATTGTTTCTGGGAAAGCACTTGTGGTCAGAAAACCCCAGACTGGGCTCCCCGATTCCCCAGCTGTAGACCCAACAGCAAACCCGAAACAGAAGGAAGGAAAACCAGTTACTTTCACATCCTTTCCCACATCTGACCCTCATCACAAGTGAGCCAGGCAGGTTTTCTTGGGCCCTTTTTACAAACTGGAAAACGGAGGCTCGGAGAGTCTTAGCAACTGGTGCAAAGTCATCTGGTAGGCCACTGCCAGAGCTGGGATTGAAACAGAGTCTTCTCTAGTGACCCAGCCTGGCTCCTTCCTCCCCCAGGGTACCTGTCTGAGCCCTGAGGGCTGGGGGTGGCAGGAGAGGGCCCAGGGTGGAGCCTGCATGCCAGCCCAGCTGCCTTCCCATTGCTGCTTTTACGCGGGGCTCTCCAGGCAGGAAACAGAAGTTGATGCTGGGCGTCCAAAACATTTACATGTTCATGCATTACTGGTTTGGGGGTTTATTTGGGGGACCTCTGCTAACTCAGCCAAAGAACCTCAAACCTGATCCCATCTGGGCTGGTTTTTACCATCTCTGTAATCTTAAATCTTAAAGTGGTCTTTTTATTAAAAAAAAAATTAAAGTATTAGATGGATGTTGTTACCAATTCAGCAGTAATGTATTTAGAGGACAATTTGGTTCTGTCAAAATTTCAAATGCTCGCACACACACACACACATATATATATTATAGATTATATGTTATGTATTATATATGTGTCATATATGTGTGTTATATATTATATGTATAAAATATATGTTTTGCTATATGAGCCAGAACTTATGGATGTTGGTTTTTTCTATGATTATCCTCACTCAGGTGTTCAAACATACACGTGCAAAGATGCATTGCTTATAAAAGAAAGACCCAAAACTGTAAACAGCCCATCAGAAGGCAACCCGCTAAACACAGTGGGTCTCCATCCACACAAGGGAATGACAAGTGGCATGGTGATTCAACACAAAACTAAACAAAGCAAAGCATCATGAAGTTGGCTGTGTTTCCTGGCCCAAAAAGAGGTCCTCAATATAGTGAGTTAAAAAATGACCTCATTTTGGGGGGATGGGAAAGCCAGCTAAAAGCATATATACACAGAGCTATATGTGACTGAATAAACATAAAAAACAATTTATAAGATTAGAAAGCAAATTATTTGACAGGAATGTAAAAATGGCATTTTATTTTCATTGATTAGTGAGGTTGACCTCACTAATCTTTTTTTTTTTTTTTGAGTTGGCCAATTTTTTTCCTCTTGTGTGAACTGCTGAAATGTTACTGTCCCTTGCTGTTCAGTCACATACAAATAGTGTGAAATTCTGTACCATGTCTCATAAGAGTTTCTATTTAGATGGCCAGTGCTTCCTTCACGAGGGTATTTTGGAAAAGAGGTTTCTGAACGTGAAGTAGAGGGCACTCTCCATCTTAATGTGATGAATTAGCCTGTGAAATGAAGGGCTCTGGAAGATAAGGAAGCTTTCTGCCCAAAGCATTGCTCCTCTTTCTTCCTTTTAATTTTAGGGCGTTCTTGGTGCAGCGTTTGACCGTGGGGGTGGTTGGATTGTTTGAAAGAGGGAGGCGTGGGGGGAACTAGAGATTGATGACCAAGGTCAAGACGAGGGTGGGTGAGTGAAGCGGCCTCGGGTCCACCCTGAGAGTGAACATTTCAGGAGTTGGAGAATTTCAGGACACAAAGGGTAAGGAGGGGCTCACTCCTGGGGGCCCGTCCTGGGCACTTCACGAACCATCTGTCGTCAGCTACCTCACTCAGGGCTGCGGTGGTGCTGAGCATTTCTGCTCAACTGGATTCACTGTGGTGGGGGGGCAGACACAGCTAATTCTGCCTGCAGGTCAAGGCTACAGAGTTTGGGCTCAGCTCCCAAGATGGGGCCCCAGACCCCTTGTGCTATGCCGTTCGGCGTGCTGAGTGATACCAGCATGTTGTCTGGAGGTGTGCAGGGTTAGATTGTGTTTCGGAGGGGATTCAGAATAGGTCTCTGGAGAGATGGAAACCATCTGTTTTTGTCCCTCAGATTTTTCTGATTCTCTCTCCATTCATGGTAGCAGCGTGGCTACCTCTCTCTGAACCCACCCCACGTACAGTCTCTGCCTGCTGCCAGCCCTCAGCCCTGCCTCCCAGAGAGGAGAGGCAACCTGCTGGCCTCAGAGATCCCCCTGACATGGCAGTGGTTAACACAGGACTTCTCTGGCGGCTCAGCAGCTAAGACTCCTCCATGCCCGGATTCGATCCCCGGTCAGAGAGCTAGATTCCACGTGCCACAACTAAAGATCCCATGTGCTGCAACGAAGATCTGGTGCAGCCAAAAAAA
>NW_011494867.1:7665223-7665866 GCF_000754665.1 Bison bison bison
AGACTTTCACCGCCTACCACGCATGGCATTTAGCACTTGGTATCTCAAGCTTCACTGAATTCTCAACACAAGCTGGGGGCTCTTGTTGTTTTTAGGTTGCTGATGAGGAAACAGCCTGTCTGACCACAGAGCCGACAAGGGGGAGCAGGATTTGAACCCAGAACCCCACGATGCCCATCCTCCCTTCTCGTGGCCGTGAGCCTCCTGGGTGCTGGGCACTGGCCCTGGGACTCCCATGGTCCTCTGTCCCTGGACCTCGGGCGCCCCAGGGCCGGAGGGTTCTAGAGTGTCTTCAGGACATCGGAGCGGGGTTAAAGCAGGTTTCCTCTTGGCCGGCCAGAGGTTCCAAGAAGCGCTGGGCCAGCCTGGCCCCTTTTCCTCCGAGGGGATGGGGCGGGGCGGGTTGGGACACGTCCTCTTTTAGGGCTCTCTCTCTCTCTTTCCTCTCTCGCTGCTTCTGACCACTTCCTCTTTGCCCTGGGGCGGAGGCAGCTGTGACCACACTCATGGCAGCTATCCAGAGAGTGGCCTCGGAGGCTCTCCTGGAAGGGCCCTCCTGCTGGCTAGGGGTCTTCTCTGCCTTCACTTCTGGGGTCCTGCCTTGAGCTCCAGAGCAGTGGAGGGTGGGTGGGCTCCCCAAGTG
>NW_011494867.1:7665966-7666188 GCF_000754665.1 Bison bison bison
CAGACAGCCATTTTGCTTTTTTGCATTTCTTTTTCTTGGGGATGGTCTTGATCCCTATCTGCTGTACAAAGTCACGAAGCTCTGTCCATAGTTCATCAGGCACTCTGTCTATCAGATCTAGTCCCTTCAATCTATTTCTCACTTCTACTGTATAATCATAAGGGAGTTGATTTAGGTCATACCTGAATGGTCTAGTGGTTTTCCCTACTTTCTTCAATTTAA
>NW_011494867.1:7666288-7675851 GCF_000754665.1 Bison bison bison
AGGGCTGCCCACCCTCCCTTCAGGCTCTGCCTGGGCTGAAGCCGCTCCAGGCAGCTTCTGTGGAGGATGTGGCCCAAGTCCAGGACCCCTGCCCGGAGGCCAGACATCCCCGCCACCCGAGGGATACCCACAGAAGTGAAGGTGCAGCACCAGGCTCTCCGGCAGTGAAGGCTGCCCCCCGAGGCAGAGAGATGCAGCCTGGGAAGACAGTGGGCACCCAGAGACATAGGCCTGGCTTGGCCACTTGTTAGCTGGGGGCCTAGGGCAGGCTGCTTTTCTTCTTGGAGCCTCAGTTTCCACATCTGTGCAATGGACAGAAATAACACCTTCAAGGGTTGTAGTAGGAAGTAAATGAGGCACTACATGTACAGTGTGCTAAGTACAGAGCCCGGTACACAGCAGGCTCTTCATAGTGGTATCAGCTATTAACAGTCAGAGAAAGGTTGACCTCCTCGACTGTAGCCCACCAGCCTCCTATGTGCATGGAAAGTTCCAGGCAAGAATACTGGAGTGGGTTGCCATTTCCTACTCCAGGGGGTCTTCCTGACCCAGGAGTCGAACCCAGGTCTCCTGCACTGCAGGCAGATTCTTTAGCATCTGAGCCACCAGGGAAGCCCCATTATTAGGCAGAGCCTGCAGCTGGCCTGATCCTCTCAGGATGCCCCCCGCCCCACTAGTCACAGCCATCGGCCCGGTTCGTGGCCTCCCTGTCTCCACTCCCACTCGTGAAGCTGCCCTGGCTTCCTTCCCAGAGCCGGTACAGCCTCAAGCTCAGGTCCACAAGAAGGACACCTTTCTCTGGTTGGCAGCATCTCAGCCCCACCTAGCCAGTCTGGAAAAAGATCAATGTCAGTTATTGTTGGGGTGTCCAGCCCAGTATTGTGCCAAAGCCTGGGGTCTATCTTAATTCTTTTTTTGTTTTAAGTTTGTTTATTTACGGCTTCGCTGAGTCTTTGTTGTTGCGTGCGGGCTTTCTCGAGTTGTGGAGAGTAGGAGCTGCTCTCCTTTGCAGCGCGTGGGCTTCTCTTGTTGCAGAGCACGGGCTCTAGGGATCGAGCTCGGTAGCTCTGACGCACGGGCTTAGTTGCTCGTGGCATGTGGGCTGTTCCCGGATCAGGAACCAACCTGTATCCTCTGCATTAGCAGGCAGATTCTTAGCCCCTGGACCACCAGGGAAGACCTGTGTTAATTCTTGTGGTCAGATTTACAAAACATAAAATCAACATCTTAACCATTGTTAAGTACAGCTCTGTGGCATCGCGTGCATTTACATGGCTCTACGGGCATTACTAGTGCCCGTCTCTGGAACTTTTTATTTTTTTTAAATCTTCCCTGATTTAGACTCCATCCCCAGGAAGCGCTAACCCCCCAGCCCCCTCTCCCAGCTCCTGGCACCCACCCTTCCGTGTTCTGTCTCTACGAATCTAATTGCTCTATGTGCCGCGTATAGGTGGAATCACACAGTATTTTGTCTTTTGCAACTGGCTTATTTCAACTGCCATAATGTCCTCAAGGTTCATCCCTGGTGTGGCAGGTGTCAGAATTTCTCTCCTTTTTGTGGTTGGATAACATTTCTAGAATACATTTTTTAAAAGATTTATTGCTTTGTTTTTGGCTGTGCTCGGGTCTTGGTGGTTACGTGTGGGCTTTCTCCAGCTGTGGCGAGCGGGGCTCCTCTTCGTTGGGTGTGTGAATGTCTCAGCGCAGTGCGTCTCTTATTGTGAAGCACGTGGGCTTCAGCAGCTGCAGTGCGTGGGCTCAGTGGTTGTGGTGCAAGGGCTTAGTTACTCTGCAGCACGTGGGGTCCTCCCAGGCCAGGGATCGAACCCGTGTCCCTTGCATTGCAAGGTGGATTCCTAACCACTGGACCCCCAGGGGAGCCCTGGGTGATGTTCATGTTATGTCTAGACCACGTTTTGCTTGTCTCCTCATTCATCAGCGGCCACTTGGGTTGCTTCCACATCTTGGCTAATTGTGAATAATACTGCTAATGCTGCTGTGCAAGTATCTGTTCTTAATCCCGTTTTGATTTTTTGGGGTGTATAGTTAGAAGTGGAATGGCCAGGACATATGGTATTGATTTTTTCTTTTTTGAGGAGTTGCCCAAAGTCTTGAGGTGTTCATTCAGACCCAGTCACTGGGTAGGCCCCTCTAGCTGTACTGAGCACAGAGGGTGGACTCAGGAGGAGTCTGACGAGGTGGATGCCAGCCCTGCCTCTGCCGCTCACCAGGGCTGTGGCCTTGGGCAGGTCCCTTGCACTCCGTGTGCTTCCGTTTCCTCCGCTGTAGCTGGGATGTGCGGCGCTGCCTCGTGGGCTGTGATGATGGCTAGAGGATTCACTTGGAACGGTGCCTGGCACCCAGAAAGTGCTAGTAACTGTCCGCTCTGGTTACTGGTGCATGTGTATGCTTGCTGAGATCCAGTCCTGCAGGCTCACTGCTTCCGCAGCACTGCACCAGCCTGGTTCCTCTGTGGAGCATCCCTAGGGGGATGCTCTGTCTTTCCCTAGGACTCAGGTTTCTTATTCCCCATTTCCAGGTTCCTGGGATCTCTCTTCATCTGGAGGGAGTCCCTGTCTCCCTGGCCGTGGCTTAACCCTTTTAAGACAAAAGCCAGAAAACAGTGCCTTGGACCACGTGTGGGAGAGCCTGAGCCAGGACTGGAGGGGACCCGGAGGGGACACTGCGCTGACCAACGCGGGCCCTGGCGCAGGTGAGGAGGAGCCCTCTTCTCTTCCCTTTAACCTGGACCGTATCCTTCCCCATGCCCGGGTCCAGTCGGAGCCCTGAGTCTGGGAGGGGACAAGGGACCTGGGAGGATGAATGAAGACAGGCCACAGCCAGGGTGGCAGGGACGGGAAGAGGCGCTCGGGACGTGAAAGGAGCGCTGGTTTGGAGCCTCATCCTGAGGAGCGT
Organism: Bison bison bison; assembly: GCF_000754665.1. Lineage (NCBI taxonomy): Eukaryota > Metazoa > Chordata > Mammalia > Artiodactyla > Bovidae > Bison > Bison bison. The sequence continues at coordinate 7,669,205 of NW_011494867.1, forward strand.
TAGCTGGGGGGCTCGGGTGGTGGGCAGCGGTTGGGCAGGGAGAGGAGGTGGTCGAGGCCGGGACAGTCCCACCTGTGCTGGAGGCTAAGCTGCCGTGAGGGCGCTGCCTGGCCAGCAGGCCTGCACTGGGTGCCCCTCACGGCCCTGCTGACCTGCGTGATTACAGGAGGAAGGAATGGCCAGACCTGGCAGGCCGGGGACTTTGGTCCTTGGAGACCTTGCCTGGGACTTGACTCAGGGAAGCCAGGTCCTGGAGACCCCCTGTAGGTTTGCCGCATTCACCTGTAATAGGGGGGACCAGAGAAGCCTCTGGAACCCCCTGCCTGCCCCTTCCCCCCACTGCCTTCCTCGGTATCCTCTCTCCTCTCCGTTTGTCTTTGCCTGTCACCTCCTCCCGGGTGGGAGGTACTTTGGAAATTCCCAGAGCAGTGCATCCACAGTTTATCTGCGTCTAGGCCCTTGTAAGAAGTCAGCACTCAGGACCTGCTTCAGTGAGTGACTCTGCACAGCCCTCTGGCAGATCTTACTAATGGGGACCCCTCCCCCTCCACACACTTTTCGCTAGCTTTGTCAAAACCAGGCCTGTCTTAAATACTTGCAGAAATCCCCAAAGGGGATTACTAATACAAAGCAGGTATTACTAATACCTGCTCTGGGGTAGTAAATAGAATAGGCCATGAAGATTAAGCAGAATAACATGTAGAAGCTGCCTAGTTACTGCATTGTAGTTTTTTTTTTTTTTAATCAGTTATTTTTAAAAATAATTATGTGAAAAAGGGGGGTGTTTTTAAAAAAATGTTTACTGAACACCTACTCTATCCCAGGTATACTGCAGCATGTGCACTCTGCCCTGAGAGTCGAGCTGACTTTCCAGCCTGGCTCAGCAGTGGTGACGCCTCGTCAAGGTCATCCATCTCTTTTTTGTGCTTTTGCAACAGCACAAAGAGAGGACGTGGAGGAGGAGGAAAGGGTCAGCTGTGCGTCCTCAGGCACAGTGCCTGGCCTCTCTGAGCCCCCGTTTCCTGATCTGTAAACGCGAGGCCGGAAAAGCCCTCTCCTGCTTCTCGTGGGTTGTGGGTCAGTCTTGGCAAAAGTTGGAAGGTACTGTCCCGCCAAGCAGGGAGATGGGCATCCAGGGGAGACCAGCCCAGCCTGAGCCTGTAACTGGAGCACCTGCCCTCAAGCTCCTGAAGCCACGTCTGCAAGCTCAGAGCACACCTCTCAAGGACACTAAGATGGGGCTCTCCTCCGGAGCTCCAGCCTGTCTGGAAAAGAATGTTCCTCCGAGTCCATGGAAAGACAGTCATTCCCCTGGTCCCCTGGGTGAGGGCGTGGTGATGCCCCTAGTCATCCCAGTGCTCCCCTGACTCCAGAGTGGTCCATGGAGTTTGTCTCCATGGAGACCAGGGAAGGAGACAGCAATTCTGGGAGGAAAGGTGAGCTTTTTGTTTAAGGTTTCAGAGGTTGAGAAGGGTGGTGCTCAGCTGAGTGGTGGAGCCCCCGTTGTTCCATCAGGGTGAAGTGTCGGGTGGCCAAGTCCAGGACAGTCAGGGAGGCCGGGTGGATGGCAGCTTTGTCCCTGGAGGGCCCAGCAGATAACTCATTACCGCCTGTCCTGCCTTTCAGACAGAGCTCGGTGGGGTGGGCGTGATGTGCCATGTTCTTGTCGTCTGTGTTATTACGGCCAGCGTTCAGCATGCTATGTGTAAGTCATCCACCTTAGTGATTATAAGATTATCGCTTTTAATGCTCACAGCAAAATTGTGAGGCAATTGCTATTGCCATCCCCATTTTACAGATGATGAAACTGAGGCCCAGAGGGGTTTGGTATTGCACCCAAGTTTATACAGGGGAGGAGCAGAGCCTGGAGTCCAGCCCAGGTCATCTGAAGCCAGAGCTGGTGACCATGCCATAACTGTCACGGGCCAGAGGAGGGACAAGCAGAGAGCTAAGGCAGGGAAAGAAGAAAGGTAAGTCCTAGCACCCAGGTCTCACCCAAATCTCTGTTAATATTGGTGTTGAAGAGTCACTGACTTCATGAAGGGGTGTCATGGCTCTCATAGATGAGGCACTGGGAGCGCAGGGAGGCTCAGTGAGTCGCCCAAGCAAGGGAGCTGCAATCTGAACCAGATGTGTGGCTTGTTCAATGACCCCCCTGCCCCCTATCCCGCCACTTAGTCTTGCTTCTTTGGCCATCTGTACCAAATCTGATCCTTCTTGGAAAGCCTGGACCTGGAGCAGACACACCAGGAATCTACACGTGTTTTCTGAGATCATGTACAAGATCCCAGGCGTTTCCACTCGCTGCCTCTTTGGGCAAGGAAGAGGAAGCGTGGTAGGAAGTGTAGTGACCTCGTATCTTTGGTGCCTGGATGTTTCCCTGAGCCTGAACTCTGCTGAAATGGAGAGTTTTGAAATGAGAATCATGGTGGAGTATTGCATCTTTACTTGTGTGGGAGTCAAAGAAAAAGGAAATCTCTAGGAGGGACCTGAATTGAAAATTCTGTCCACCCACCCATCCGTCCTTCCTTCCGGTCTCCAACCATCCATCACCCATCCACCCACTCACCCATCCTTCCATCTATCCTCCCAGCCACCCACATGTCCTTTCTTCCATCTAGCCATCCATTCACCCACCCATCCACTGACTCATTTACCCACTCACCCATCCTGCTATCTATCCATCCATCCATCCACCCACCCTCCATCCTTCCTTCCTCCCATCCATACATTCATCCAACCAGTCACCCATCCTTCCATCCATGCATCCAGGCACCCACCCATGCACCCAGCCTTCTGTCTGTCCCCCTCCCATCCATCCACCACTCACCCATCCATCCTTTCTCCCATCCACACATCCACCCACCGCTCCACCAACTCATCCCTCCTCCTTCCCACCCATACATTCATCCAACCAGTCACCTATCCTGCCATCCATGCATCCATGTACCCACCCATCCACCCACTCATCCATCCTTCCATCTGTCCCCCACCCATCATCCATCTATCCATCCCTTTACAAATCTTTATTAGTAGGAGAAGGACATGGCAACCCACTCCAGTGTTCTTGCCTGGAGAATCCCAGGGATTGGGGAGCCTGGTGGGTTTCCGTCTGTGGGGTCACACTGAGTCGAACACGACTGAACTGACTTAGCAGCAGCAATCCATTGCTTCTTGACTCCAAAACTTTGTGGTGTAAACAACAACAGTAATTTATTGTCTCATGGTTTCCAAGAGTCAGGAATTCAGGAGCGGCTGTCAGTGCTTGCTGTTGGTGAGAAGCCTCAGTCCCTCTCCACAGGAACCTCTCCAGGGGCTCCTTGAGTGTCTTTACAACATAGTGGCTGGGCCTGAGAGATGGCCCAAGGGAGCACCGCAAAAGCCACCATGCCTTCATAACCTAGCCTCACACGTCACACACTGTCCCTCCCACGGGATTCTGCTAAGGCAGAGGCAGCCCTTGTTCAGTGTTGGGGGAGGCATCATAAGGTCGGTCATAAATCCAGGAGACGGAGATCAGAGGAGCCATCTAGGAGGTTGGCCACCACATCCATCCATCCATCCCTCAAGTTTTATTGAGGTATAATTCACATACCATACCATTCACCCATTTGAAGTGTATATTCAGTGGCTTTTAGTGTATTCACGGGGTTGTAAACCATCACCACGATCGATTTTAGAACGTTTTTAATCACCCCAAACAGAAACCCCACACCCATTGCAGCCACTCCTCATTTCCCCTTTCCCCAACCACCTTCAATCACAAATTCACCGTCTGTGTCTGTAGATTTGCTTATTCTAGCCGTTTCATGTAAAAGGAATCACACACTGGGTGCTCTTTTATGACTGACTTTCACTTTGCATGACGTTTTCAAGGTTCATTCATGTTGTAGTATGTATCAGTGCTTAATTTATTTTTATTGCTGAAAATATTCCATCATGTGGATATTCCACAATTTGTTGATCCATTCACTCGCTGATGGATATCTGAGTCATTTCCACCTTTCATCTATTATGAATAATGCTTATATTAACGTCATGTACAAGTTTTTGTGTGAACATACATTTTCAGTTCTCTTGGGTATCCACCTGGGCGTGGAATTGCTGAGTCATATAGTAACTCTATTTTTAACCTTTTGAGGAACTGCCAGACTGTTTTCCAAAGCAGCTACACTATTTTACATTCCCACCAGCTGTGTATGAGGGTTCTAATTGCTCCCTCTTCCTTGCCAACACTTGTTATTGTCTTTTTTACATCTGCAGTCCTAGTGGGTGTGAAGTGTTATCTCATGTGATTTCACTTTGTATTTCCCAAATGGCTAATGATGAAGAGCATCTTTTCATGCTCTTATCAGCCATTTGTATATCTTCTTGGGAAAAATGTGTATTTGAATTTTTTTTGCTCACTTTTAAATTGGGTTCAGTTCAGTCGCTCAGTTGCATCCGACTCTTCTTGACGCTATGGACCGCAGCACACCAGGCCTCCATGTCCATCACCAACTCCTGGAGTTTACTTAAACTCATCACCATCGAGTTGGTGTTGCCATCCGACCATCGCATCCTCTGTCATCCCCTTCTCCTCCCACCTTCAATCTTTTCCAGCATCAGGGTCTTTTCCAATGAGTCAGCTCTTTGCATCAGGTGGCCAAAGTATTGGAGTTTCAGCTTCAGCATCAGTCCTTTCAATGAACACTCAGGACTGATCTCTTTTAGGATGGACTGGTTGGATCTCCTTGCAGTCCAAGGGACTCTAAGGAGTCTTCTCCAACACCACAGTTCAAAAGCACCAATTCTTTGGTGCTGAGCTTTCTTTATAGTCCAACTCTCACATCCATACATGACCACTGGAAAAACCATAGCCTTGACTAGACGGACCTTTGTTGGCAAAGTAATGTCTCTGCTTTTTAATATGCTGTCTAGGTTGGTCATAACTTTCCTTTAAAGGAGTAAGCGTCTTTTAATTTCATGGCTGCAGTCACCATCTGCAGTGAGTTTGGAGCCCAGACAAATACAGTCGCTCACTGTTTCCATTGTTTCCCCATCTATTTGCCATGAAGTGATGGGACTGGATGCCATGATCTTCATTTTCTGAATGTTGAGCTTTAAGCCAACTTTTTCACTCTCCTCTTTCACTTTCATCAAAAGGCTCTTTAGTTCTTCTTCACTTTCTGCCATAAGAGTGTTGTCATATGCATATCTGAGGTTGTTGATATTTCTCCCAGCAATCCTGATTCCAGCTTGTGCTTCATCCAGCCCATCGTTTCTCATGATGTACTCTGCATATAAGTTAAATAAGCAGGGTGACAATATACAGCCTTGATGTACTCCTTTCCCGATTTGGAACCAGTCTGTTGTTCCATGTCCAGATCTACCTGTTGCTTTCTGACCTGCATACAGAGTTCTCAGGAGGCAGGTCAGGTGGTCCGGTATTCCCATCTCCTGAAGAATTTTCCACAGTTTATTGTGATCCACACAGTCAAAGGCTTTGGCATAGTCAATAAAGTAGAAGTAGATGTTTTTCTGGAACTCTCTTGCTTTTTTTTTTTTTTTTTATACAAAGGCTTTCAATTTTATTTTATTTTTAACAAACATACATGGGACTCGATAAAGGTTACTAACTGAACGAGCTCTATCAGCAGGTTCTCTGTGGCTTTAACACACTCAACTTCTAAATGATCAGCGAGCTAGTTAGGGTTGTACACTTGGTGCTTTTTGTTGTTGTTCAGTCACTCAGTCGTGTCCAGCTCTTTGCCGCCTCATGGGCTGTAGCCCACAAGGCTCCTCTGTCCTTGGGATTTCCCAGGCAAGATTATGGGAGTGGGTTGCCAACTCTCTTGTTTTTTTGATGATCCAATGGATGTTGGCAATTTGATCTCTGGTTCCTCCTGCCTTTTCTAAAACCAGCTTGAATATCTGGAAGTTCATGGTTCATGTTTTGCTGAAGCCTGGCTTGGAGAATTTTGAGCGTTACTTTATTAGTGTGTGAGATGAATGTAATTGTGCGGTAGTTTGAGCATTCTTTGGCATTGCCTTTCTTAGGGATTGGAATGAAAACGGACCTTTTCCAGTCCTGTGGCCACTGCTGAGTTTTCCAAATTTGCTAGCATATTGAGTGCAGCACTTTCATAACATCATCTTTTAGGATATGAAATAGATCAACTGGAATTGCATCACCTTTACTAGCTTTGTTCGCAGTGATGCTTTCTAAGGCCCACTTGACTTCACATTCCAGGATGTCTGGGTGAGTGATCACACCATTGTGATTATCTGGGTCGTGAAGATTTTTTTTGTACAGTTCTTCTGTGTATTCTTGCCACCTCTTCTTAATATCTTCTGCTTCTGTTAGGTTCATACCATTTCTATCTTTTATTGAGCCCACCTTTGCATGAAATGTTCCCTTGGTATCTCTAATTTTCTTGAAGAGATCTCTAGTCTTTCCCATTCTATTGTTTTCCTCTATTTCTTTCACTGATCACTGAGGAAGTCTTTTTTCCTCTCTCCTTGCTATTCTTTGGAACTCTGCATTCAAATGGGTATATCTTTCCTTTTCTCCTTTGCTTTTTGCTTCTCTTCTTGCCTCAGCTATTTGTAAGGCCTCCTCAGACAGCCATTTTGCTTTTTTGCATTTCTTTTTCTTGGGGATAGTC
>NW_011494867.1:7675951-7703843 GCF_000754665.1 Bison bison bison
AGGTCATACCTGAATGGTCTAGTGGTTTTCCCTACTTTCTTCAATTTAAGTCTGAATTTGGCAATAAGGAGTTCATGGTCTGAGCCACAGTCAGCTCCCAGTCTTGCTTTTGCTGACTGTATAGAGCTTCTCCGTCTTTGGCTGCAAAGAATATAATCAATCTGATTTCGGTGTTGGCCATCTGGTGATGTCCATGTGTAGAGTCTTCTCTTGTGTTGTTGGAAGAGGGTGTTTGCTATGACCAGTGTGTTCTCTTGGCAAAACTCCATTAGCTTTTGCCCTGCTTCATTCTGTACTCCCAGGCCAAATTTGCCTGTTACTCCAGGTGTTTCTTGACTTCTTACTTTTGCATTCCAGTCCCCTATAATGAAAAGGACATCTTTTTTGGGTGTTAGTTCTAAAAGGTCTTGTAGGTCTTCATAGAACTGTTTAACTTCAGCTTCTTCAGCATTACTGGTCAGGGTATAGACTTGGATTACTGTGATATTGAATGGTTTGCCTTGGAAAGAAACAGATTATTCTGTCGCTTTTGAGATTGCATTGGGTTATTGGTCTTATTATTATTGATACAAGATACAGATATATGATTTTCAGAGATCTTCTTCCATTCTGTGGGCTTCAGTTCTTTTTCATTATATCTTATTTTCTGACTATTGAAGTATACGTTCTCATGCTAACATATTCAAAAGATGGAGAAATGTATAAAGAGGTGAAGAAATAACCATTCCAATGCTTCCTTTTTTCTTTATCCTTTTAATCAATTATGTATTTATTTTCTGACAGGTAATATTTGCACAAGTAATTTCTAAAGGTTTAAAATAAGTCTCCTGCCCTGAGCCCCAGGCACTCAAACTCCTTCTAGGAACATTCACTGTTACCATGTTCTTGGTGATTTTTTTGGAACTGGTCTATACATATAGACGTATACATGTCGATTTCCCCTTAAACTGCATAGCGTATTGGCCTTCGCACCCGGCACTCGTCCAGTCTTTTTTCTCCTTTCCTATCTTCCAGCTCTACATAGTTTTCCTTATATAGTTAGGAGTTATCCTGATGATACAGTGTATCCATTAGTTATAGGAGGTGCAGGACAAACCCAGTTCAATGTTAGCAACACCAAGGCATTTATGGAAGGATAATAGGCGACTTGCAGACTCGCTGGAAGGGCAGAGATCTAGGTCTAGAATCGACATGACAGGAAGCAAAGCAAAACTAGGATGGGCTGCCCCCGCCAGGGTCAGGCACAGACTGCACAGCTGATGCTCTGGGCTCAGAGGCTCTGGCCTCTGGACCTGCTGCTGTTGAGCGCTGGGTGTCTGCTGCTGCCTTTGTCAGGTACGTGCCCTCTGACACCTGCTTCTCCCACCCCTACTTCTGAACACAAGCCTGGTGTTCCGAAGCCCTGCCTTGCTTCCATGGTCTTGGACAATTCTGCTCTGTCCCAGACCTCTGAGCCCCATTCAGCGAAGCAGACCCCTTGTACCAGTTATATGTTGCTGCATAACAAAGTCCCCATGGCTTGGAATCACAGTGCTCATTGATCATCTGTCACAGTCACTGTGGATCAGACATTTGGGAGAGGCAGGGCACTTCTGGCTAGGGTGGGGAGTCTCTCGTGCAACAGCAACTGGGTGCTGATTTGTTTGGGGACCATCTCAAAGGCTGCTTCACTCTCATATCTGGTGCTGGGCTGGGGAGACTGGGGCTGGGAGAGTGGGGCTGGGACAGCTGGGGCTCCCTTGCATCTCGGTGCAGTCTCTGCAGACTCTCCAGCACGGTGAGTTCAGGGGTGCTGGTCTTCTTAAGTCAGCTTGGGGCTCCTAAGGTGTGTGTCCTGAGCTGGGCAGAAGCTTCACACATTGTCCCTTCTGCGCCCCTCTATTGGGGTGCAGTTACAAAGATTGGCCAGGTTCCAGGGAAGGGGAGCTGGACGCCACCTCCCAGAGGAGAAAAGTCAGTGTCAGCTTGTGGAAGAGCAGGTGGGATGGAAAACACAGTCGCCCCAGGTGGCTTCTGGGTAACCTCCATCTCCCGGGAAGGCAGTGTAGCCACCAGGGCGTACCCTGCGGTGGGGGTCTCACCCTCACCCCCTGTGATTGTCTTCTCAGCCATGAGCTGAGCTCTCTGGTCATTCCAGCTCCCTGGGAAGCTGGTGGCGAGCCCTGTTCTCTCCATCTGGCTTGTGACCTCGTGTGCTAGGTTGAGTAGGGTCCATCCCAAATCCACGTGCGCTGGGAACCTCAGAAGGTCACTGCATTAGGAAACAGGGTCTTTGCCTGTGTAATCAAGTTCAGATGAGATCATATTGGGTTGGGGTGAGCCCTAAATCGGGTGGCTGGTGTCCTTACGGAAAGAAAAGGAGGGACCTCCCTGGTGGTCCAGTGGTTAAGACTCCACACTCCCGGTGCAGGATGCCCGTGTTCAAAACCTGGTCAGAACTAGATCCCGTATGCCGTCACTAAAGATCCTTCACGTTGCAACTAAGGCCCTGCGCAGCCAAAATAAACAAATATTGAAAAAAATAAAAAGAGAGAGAGGACACAGAGGAAAGATAGTGTACAGACCCAGACTCACAGGGAGAAGCCACGTGACAACGGAGGCTCAGGCTGCAGGGATGCGTCCAGCTGCCCAGGACTCCGAGGGCAGTCGGCAGCCGCAGGGACTGGGAGAGGCTCAGCCCAGATCCGCCCCCAGTGCCTGCAGGAGGAACCACCCGCGGACCCCTTAAGTCCGGACTCCTGGCTCCTGAACGATGGGAGAACGCATTCCTGTTGTTTTAAGCTCCCCGGTTGGAGGTTTGTTACGGCAAACCCAGGAGACCCATGCACTTGACGGTGACATTTGGTCCCCTGACAAATTGAGGGTCTGGCCGGCTGGTTGGCGGCTGAATTCCGACCTGATGCAGAGGCTCAGAACGCGCAGGAATGAGGCCTGGGGACACTGTGCCGTGTGGCCGAAGGAGGTCACGGGCCAGGAGACACGGGGGCAGTGCTGGCTCTGTGGATGGAAGGGACTCGGGTGACGCACGAGTCACTGGTGTGTGTTTGCTTGCTCTGGTCTCTTATGTTCTAACCATGAAAATCCAGCTCGGCCTCCCCAGGTGCGTCCCGCGTCTCCCGCCTCTGGAGCGGCCCGGCTTCTGTCAACACAGGCGCTGTTTACAGTGGCCACGGCTGTGACCTTCAGGGCCGGGAGGACGGCTGCCCTGGTGGACTCAGGCTGTGCTTCCACGCTCACACTTGGGGCCTCGTTATTCTCCAAAATACTGAGGAATGGAGACCCACCCCAGGGCTTGAGGGAGGGCTCCCACGTCCTGAGCCCCCAGTGTGACCCTCGGAAGCAGTGGGGCGTCTTCCTCTTGGAGCCACTCCTCCTTTGCAGGTCGGCTCAGACATTGCCTCCCCTCAGAGGCCTCTGTGTGCCTCATCTAACAACGCCCTCACCTCCCCCATTTTATTTGTCTCCTTTCACCCCAAGGTCATCTGCAGTGACCTTATTACTGTGTTTCCTTGTTTTTATTTATTTCTTTGTATTTTTTGGCTGCCCCCTGGGGCATGTGGGAATCTCAGTTCCATGACTGGGACTTGAACCTGTGGTCCTGTGTTGGAAGCGGTCCTCATGCCTCTTCGAGAATCTCTTATTGGTGGGACCCTGGCTCTGTGGGGGACGGATTGACTACAAACAGCACAACGGAATTTGCAGGGTTGGGAGTGGGGTGGGGTCGTTTTATTGTCGGTTGTGGTGGAGTTACAGGACTTAATGAAGTTGCCCAAACTCACAGAACTGTGTACCCAAAAGGATGAGTTTTACTGAGTGTAAATAGTATTTTACTCAAAAAAAAAGATGTTTACAAGTGATAAGGCCTAGGGTGAGGCCAAGAATAATTAATGCAGGTTTGGGGAAGAAACGGGAAGCGAGGATCCGAAAGTCTTCCTGGAGGCGGTGGTCCTCACACTGAGCCTAGAGAAAGGATAAATGTTTGTTGAACTTGAACCGGGAGGAAAGGAGAGAGGGCGGGATTTCAGGCAGAGGAACCCACTCAGTTCTGCAGAAGTTGAAGGCTGGATGTGCCCGGAGGGGAAGGCAGGCCTGGCTCCATTTCTGCAGGGCCCGCTCAGTCTTGCTCAGGCATTTGGACTTTCGAATGACCTTGTTGGCTTCTGGTTTGGAAAACTGGTTTGGAGCAGTAGGGTGGGATGAGGGGGCTGGCCTAAGAGCGGGAGGGCCTATCCAGACGTTCTTGGCCTACCATCATACATCCTTGGCTGAGGCACTTTGTCATTTTGTCGCTCCCAGACGTTAGCCAAGCACATGCCACTTCACCAGCAGAACGCAAGAGACACAGGGCAGTTTCAGCCCGTTCTTGTCTCCCCAGCTTCTGTTAACAGTGCCGGCAAGTGGCGAGTGCTTGGCCAATACCTGTTGAGTGACAGAGTGGTCTTTCACTGAGTAGAATGCATTGGAGATTCACCCTTGGTCTCACATCTAGCAGTGTTTTCTTCTATCCATGGGTGCTATTTCCACGCATGAATGTTTGTTTATCCCTTCACCAGCTGAAAGACCTTAGTGCTGTTTCCAGTTATTGGTTATACAGTGTTAGTCACTCAGTGATGTCTGACTCTTTGTGATCCTGTGGACCCCACCAGGCTTCTCTGTCCATGGGATTCTCCAGGGAAGAATAGCGGAGTGGGTTGCCATTTCCTTCTCCACAGGATCGTCCCAACCCAAGGGTCGAACCTGGGTCCCCTGCATTACAGGCAGATTTTTTACCGTCTGAGTCACCAGCATGGCCCAAGCTGCTATAAACATTAGGGTACAGATCTTTGCATGATTGTATGTTTTCATTTCCCTTGGGTAAATACCTAGATATGGGATTGCTGTGTCATACAGTAAGTATGTATTTCACTTGTTAGAATAAACTACCTGGCTGTCTTCTGAAGAGGCTGCACCGTTTTGCACTCCCGTCACTGGCTCCAGGATGTGTTTCTTCCTTGTTGTTTCAGCAGAATGCACTGATGTACACACTAGAGGGTGCAGAGGAGTCATGGACTGGAGTGGCTAAAATGCAGATTCCCCAGGCCCTACCCTCGCGGCATCCCTGGGTGTGTCTTAGACCTCCCCGCGAGCCCCCAGGAGAATCAGGAGTCCTTGGTGGGGGCAGAAAGAACCCCAGATCTTGACGCAAGCACTTGGTTTCAGTGTCCAGCTCTGCCGCTAGCTTCTGGGTCACCTCTGTGAATCATCTGTCGCCTCTGAGCCTCAGTTTCCTCATTAGTAAAATAGATGTGAAAATCACTGAGCTTCCTAGTTTGCTGTGAGGGCTTAATGCATTTACTGTGTGAAGGGTCCTGGTTCTAGGTAGGTATTCAATAAATGTTACTGATTTTGGTCAACTGCAAAGATTTTAAATGCTTCCTTCTCCCTTTAGCTAAAGGCCTTATATTTTAATGTTTTTATTGATGCGCAGCATAATGAAGAAAATGCACTGAAGACAAGTGTACAGTTCAGTGAATTCTCACACATAGAACTCATCCGTGACGCCAGCACCCCACCAAAACGGGACGTGGCCACATCCCTGGGGCTCCCCTCAGTTCATGCTCATCAACCGCCTTCCAGACTGACCTCTGCTGGACCTGTGACTGTAACGGCCTTGATTGTGAAACACTTTTGTTTTTCTAGTATAGCTAAGATGTGCTCAGTGAAGCTTATGTTGAAAACACAGAAGGCAGAAGCATAGAAACAGCCTGTTAACAAATTGAACAGCCTTTTAAAATGCTAATTTTTAAATTGAGATCTAACATAAGATTGCACAGGTTGTAAGCATAAGGCCCATACATTTTCACTGGGTGACCACCTCACGTTAATCACCAAACTGTAATTGAGAACAACACGGCAAGAACCGCTGTTCCAGGGGCATTGATCAGCTTTGCCCAAACAGCCTCGTTAATCTTATTTATAGTTTTTGATAATTTATTTTCCTCAAGGATAGTTGATTTACAATGTTGCATTAATTTCTGCTGCACAGCAAATTCACTTAGTTATACCTACATATACACATATATACATGTACATACATAAATACACACACACACACACATTCTGTTTCACGTTCTTCACCATTTGGCCCATCGCAGGGTGTTGAATATAGTTCCCTGTGCCATACAGTGGGCCCTTGCTGCTTATCCATCCTATAGATAATAGTGGGCATCTCCTAACCCCAGCTCTCGCTCCATCCCTACCCCCGGCTCCTCCTAGGCAACCACAAGTCTGTTCTCTGTGTCCATGAGTCTGTTTCTCAAATAAGTTTATTGGTGTCATGTGTTATTTTTTATTATTATTTTTGACATGTATTTTATGTATTTGGCTGTTATGGGGCTTACTGCAGCATGCAGTATCTCTTAGTTGGGCATGTGGGGTCTAGTTCCCTGACCAGGGATTGGACCTGAGCCCCCTGCGTTGGGAGTGTGGAGACTTAGCCACTGGGCCACTGAGGAAGTCCCCTGTTTGTACCATATTTTAGATTGCACAGTGTCAGCGAGATCATATGCTATTTGTCTTTGTCTGTCTGACTTACCTTCACTTCGTATGATAATCTCTAGGCCCAACCGTGTTGCTGACAATGGCATTATTTCCTTCTTTTTTATGGTTGAGTAATGTTCCATTGTATATATGGACCACGTCTTCTTTATCCATGCATCCGTCTGTCGACGGTTGTTTCCATATCTTGGTTACTGTGACTAGCGCTGCTATGAACATAGGGGTGCATGTATCTTTTTGGATTAGTTTTGTCTGGATATATGCTCAGGAGTGGGATTGCTAGATCATATGATAATTCTATTTTTAGTTTTTTGAGGAACCTCCATACTGTTTTCCACAGTGGCTGCGCCAACTTACATTCCCACCAACAGCATAGGAGGGTTCCCATCTCTCCATGCCCTCTCCAGCATTTGTTATTTGTTGACTTTTAAATAATGGCCATTCTGACTGGTGTGAGGTGGTACCTCATTGTAGTTTTGATTTGCATTTCTCTGTTAAAAAGGTGTTGAGCATATTTTCATGTGCCTGTCGGCCATCTGTATGTCTTCTTTGGAGAAATGTCTATTTAGGTCTCCTGCCTATTTTTTGAGAAGCCCAAATTAAAACTACAGTAACAGAGGTTTTTCCAAGCAGCCCTCGATTTGAATAGCAGACTCCTACAACTCAATAGCAAAAAACAAGCAAACAAAACCCAAAGAACCAGCTTTAAAAATGGCCAAAACATGACAGCAATAATAAATCCATAAGAAAATTTTGAAGGTGATGGGTATTTATTGCCTTGAATGCGCTGACAGTTTCATGGGTGTATGCAGAAGTCCAAATTCATCAGATTGTGCACTTTGATTGTGTGCAGGTTTTTTTTTTTTTTTGTATACTAATTATACCTCAATAAAGCTGGGAAAAAATGGGGTGTGGGGGTCTGACCACTCTCACGCAGAAGTTTCTATGTCGGGCCTGACCCTGACCAGGTCTGGAAGCCAGTTCTGGGTGGTACTTCCTCTCAGAGTCCTGCCACCCAGCAGCTGAGACTCGGCTTGTCCCCAGGGGACATGCACTTCTCTGAACAATATCAGGAAAGGAAGCCAAACTCAAAGCCTCTCAGGGGTTTTCGGCTGTTTTTGGCTGTGGGGGTGAAGGGAGGAGGCTGGCAAAGCTCTGGGGCAGGGCAGTGGGCCTTGGCCTGGCCACTGTGGCCACTGGCAGGGCGAGGAGGGCCAGGTTCAGAAGACCTACTCTCTAATCATGATTATTATGTGAGCAACTGCTACTTTATTGAAGGCTGTGTTGTGCTAAGCTGTGTTAGCCATTCATTCTTTAAACAGCCTTCTAAGGTAGGTTATTTTCTTTTTCAATAGCTTTATTAAGACATAATTCACATCACATACGGTTCACCCATCTAAAGCCTACAGTTCAGTGGCCTTTAGTATCTTCACAGAGCTGTTCAGCCATTGTCACAATCTATTTTAGAATATTTTCATCCCTCCACAGAGAAACCCTATACCCCTTCCAAGACCCTCCATGTTCCCCTCAGTCCCAGGCAACTACTAATCTACTTTCCATCCCTACAGGTTGCCTGTTCTCAGTATCCCAAAAGTAGGTTGAATGATGGGGAAATTGAAGGTTCAGAGAGGGTAACTGACCAGCTTAAGGTCACACAGCTAAGGAAGTGGCCTTGGAATTTGAACCCAGATCTCCATGTCCTCCAAATCCACACTTTCTCACTGCAGCATGGGCCTTTTTCTTCTTCCTTCCAATAACAATACTGAAAATAGTCAATCCTGATGGTTGAACTGTTTTGCCTGTTTTATCGCTTTGTTGTCTCATTTGATCCTTCTAATCACCCCTGGGAGGTAGGTACAGTTATTATACCCATTTTTGCAGAGAGGGAAACTGAGGCACAGGGTTGGGGGTGCTAATGGTCCCATACACCATGGCTGCTAGCACATGGAAAAGGGTTATGAAGAAAAACACGATCATCCTTGAGGACTGGTGGGGGACAGAATAGCAAGTCCAGACAATGCTGATTAAAACACAGTTTTCTTTCAGATTATTCCCTCCCTCCCCCTTCTTCTTTCTTTTTATATGAAAAGGAAAAGAAAGTTCCCTCCACCCTTTGAGGTCACTTCCTGACCCATTTGTGAATCTAAGCGGAGTGGTTACACGCGCACTTCTCCCCGCCTGCATTCCTCCTAGTAATGCTGGGGATGGGTCACAGGCCTGTGCGCCCATGGGCTCCAGCACCAGACAGACTCGGGTTCAAATTCTGCTTCCACCGCCCCCCACGCCCCCATTTAATGCCCTTGAGCCCTAGAATAGCTAACTTGTGATGGGGACTTTCCACCACATGTGTATCTGAATATACAGGGTGGCTTCTCCCCCCACCCCTTATGCCTTGGAGAAGAAATGTCATTTTGTATTTGAGCCTTCCCAGAACCAGGGCTACTATCTCAGTGACTTTATTCTGAACAAACGAGTTGCAAAAAAAGAGGCGATGTGGAGCCCCAAGCACTCCCATTCATCGCATTGGATTCCTTTAGCTGTTCACCTGAAAAAGTGAAAACCGTGAAAAAGAGGAAAAGCAATTAAAAATATGAAAAAAATCAAACTGCTATCTCAAACACAACAGACATTTTAACTCCAAAAATGCTGTAGGCTCACAAGAAAAGTAAGCTGAAGTAGGTGCTCCGTGTTCTTCTTTCTTGCTTGATTCCCGGGGACCAGGGAGATCTCCAATCAGCACCTGTCTGGACCGAGAAGAGGAGCCAGGGCTTCCCACAGTGGTTTCCAAAGCCAATTGCCTTTAGTTTCATCTGATCAGCAAGAAATTTAACATGGTCCACTACACACATGGACTTTGTAATAATAAATTGTACACATACGCGGTTGTACCACTATATCATGTACATTAGGTAACATGTACCAAAATAGAAATGATAAAAAGGATTGATGGAAATATAAACTGAAGTTCTTAAAAAAAAAAAAAAAGGCAAAGAAATTTAACCCAGATTTATCATTCCTGGGGAGGTGGTCCCATGGTTTCAAGTGGTTTCAAGGATTTCTTTAAAAAGCCGTGCAATAAGTGATCTATAGGAAATAGCAAGTGTACACCCCTGGGCTAGGAGCAGTGACAAATGAGTCCAGCTTGCCTAAAGTCAGCACACGAGCCCTGTGGCTTTAGATATCATACTGAAAATATGCCAGAGCAACATTCATAGATTTTTTAAAAATGCTGTAAGTCAAGTGGCTCAGGAGTAGAACCTGACGTGTCCTGACAGCTCTATAGGTGATAGAAAGGCTGGCTCTCGTCACAACGGACACGTCCAAGATGCATATGAAAGGTCTGAATGAAACAGCTCCGTGAAACAGGAAAGAGGAAAAGAGCAATATTTCTCAAAGAATATGTTACATCATACAATATGCGACTTGAAATAGGCTTGGTGTAGCTCAATGAATCAACTAAATCCCATCACTAGGCACTTGACGGTGTCATCTATATGCTTAGAAGTTTATAGAGTGAGCCATAAAATAATCTCCCATTGGGAAAACGAGAGGTCAGTTCTCTTGGTATTCCATGTTCCCTAGAACAAACTTTTGGGACTTTGATCCTGTCTGACAGATGAGGAAGCTGAGCTTAGGGTATTTGTGGTTTGCACCATGTAGTAAGAGGCGGTCAGACACCTGCGCAGACTCAGTGACGATCTCACAGTAGGACCATGAACTGCCAATTCACGGGGATTACAGGGGAGCGTATTGAATGCATGTGTGCAGTAAGCACACGTGTGCAGTAAGCGCTCCATAAATGCTGGTCCCTCTGGACGTTCTCGCTCCACCTTGCAAGAGACCTGGGGCAGGCAGGTGGATTCCCCTCCCGCTGCCTCAGTTTCTTCCTCCGCCCGCGGAGGCGCGGTCCCGAGGCTGGCCCGCCCTCGGGGAGGGAGCACGCGGCGCCCTGGGTGCTCTGAGCAGTGGGCGGCGCTGGGCCCGCCTCGGGGCCGGGGGTGGGGCGGGCCGGGGCGCAGGGGGCGGCCCCGGAGGAGTCACGTGGCGCGCGGCCGCGGCCGAAGGAGAAGTAGCAGCGCCCGCGTCGGAGGGCGTGCGCGGCAGGGAGTGCCCGGAGCCTGGACAGCGGGCGGCTGCGCGCGGGACCCGGAGCCCGGACCCGCGGCGGAGGCGCGGCCAGGTGAGTGGCCGGGTCGGGCGGGGGCGCCCGGGGGACGTGCGCCCGGGGGACGCGCGCCCGGAAAGCCGCGTCCAGGGCGGGGGTCCTGCGTGGGGCTCAGCTGGCGCGGGCAGGGGTGGGGCACGCCGCCCGGCCCCCCGCTCGCTGTGCCCAGCGTCCGGGCGGGGACGGCCACTTCCTCACCCCTGACCGGCGCCACTCCGTCGGTTGATGCCCCGGGGCAGCCCGGCTTTGAATGGGAACCGGAGGAAGCGGCGCGGCTTGCGGTCGGGGGTTCGCGCCAGCGCCTGAGTTCTAGGCTCCGGTGGCCCTGGGGGTCCCGCGTGGAGTCGGGCGTGTTTCCTGGCCACCTCTGTGCCCACGGCTTGTGGACTCCAGGCGCCGGCCGGCCCCTGGCACTTCCTCGCACTACACAGGTGGTTGCGGCTGGGTGGGTGGCGAGCGATACCAAGGAAGGCGCAGCCCCTTGCCCTGAGAGATTGAAGAGTTTTCGGGGGATCCAGGGTTCCCTGTCCTGCCCCACAGTGGTGTGCATAAGTATGTTTGTGCGACTGTGCGTTTTCCTGGTTATGTTGTGGAATCGTGGAGAGGTGGTTACCCCCACAGCAGAAGAATTCGAGGGAAAGACGAGCGGGGTGTGCACTCATGGGGAGGGGGTGTTGGCAGCTGGATTCCAGAGGGGGCCTGGGATGGCTCTTCTAGCACCCTGATCTTGAACTAGAGTAAGAAAGTGTGGGCTGGGCGGGTGGGGGTGACTCGCACGGGAAACAGGTGGCCTTGTCAGTCAACGTAATTAGAATTTCGGTTCCAGCTGTGTAACCTTGGGCACGTCGAAGACTCTCTGAGCCCCAGTTTCTTCCCCTGGATACTTGGGCCACCCAGGCCTGCATCCCGGGGCTATATGCGGAGTTGGGGCTCATCTGCCACTTCTTGACCCTCTGGTTAAGGGCCCTGCGTGGGGGCCCTGGCCAGCATCCGCAGCTACAGCCTTGCAGGCAGTCTTGAGTCCCTGGCCATCCCAGGCAGTTCTTTTTATTAGAGACGAATGCCAAGTGTGCACCACTGCAGGGTTCCCTGATGCTCAAATTGCCTAATGATGCTCACCCCCTTCCCCCCAAGCTTGTGAAACTCCTCTGGAGGAGGCAAAGCCAGGACCCCCATAAATGGCCCTTGGGCTGAGTGGAATTGGTGGAAAATTGAAAATGAGAAAACTTTTGAAACTGTGTCTTCACTTAGAAAACGCTAAAAACTCAAAGCAGAAAAGCTCATCCATTATGCTAGCACTTAAATCAGTCGTAAGCTGATGGTCAGACCCTTTACCTTCTCCCACTCTCCAAAAATAACCATTCCTCCTAGGTTTATAAGCAGACAGCCTTTAAAAAAAAAATCATTAAACAATTAATTTATTTTAATTGGAGGCTAATTATTTTACAATATTGTAGTGGTTTTTGCCATACATTGACATGAATCCGCCACGGTTGTATATGTGTCCCCCATCCTGAACCCCCCTCCCACCTCCCTCCCCATCCCATCCCTCAAGGTCATCCCAGTGCATTGGCCCTGAGCGCCCTGTCTCATGCATTGAACCTGGACTGATGATCTATTTCACATATGGCAACAGACAGCCTTTTTAAACATGTAATAATATTTATTAGTTTATAACTGTTTTTCATCTGCCTCACAAATCTTTCCAGATCACAGTACTTGTAAATCTTCCTCCTTCTTTTCAGTAGCTACTGAACATTCTTTAATGTGGGCTTCCCTGGTGGAGAAGGAAATGGCAACCCACTCCAGTATTCTTGCCTGGAAAATCCCATGGACGGAGGAGCCCGATAGGCTACAGTCATGGTCGCAAAGAGTCGGACACGACTGAGCGATTTCACTTCACTTCACTTCACTTCCCGGGTGGCTCAGTGGTAAAGAATCTGCCTGCCAATTCAGGAGACATGAGTTTGATCCCTGGATCAAGAGGATCCTCAGGAGATGGAAATGGCAACCCACTCTAGTATTACTGTCTGTGAAATCCCATGGACAGGGGAGCCTGGTGGGCTACAGCTTGTGGGGTCGTAAGAGTCGGATGCGACTGAGCAGCTAAACAACAATTCTTTAACGTGTGTGTCCCGTCATGTAAGGGATACCGCCCCCCCCCAACCCATTCATGAGCAGCTGAATTGTTTCCTGTTCTTTCCTCTTACAGATAATTTTGTGCATTTTTCTGCACAATGCTAGATCAAAGCAGATGCATGTTTTACGTTTTAATAGATGCTCGCAGGTTGCCCCCCCCAAAAAAAATGCAACTAAGGCACACCCGTACGTGCCATGGCTGACCCTGCTGAGTTCCTCCAGTGAGAATATGAGTAACCCTGTTTCTGCAGGTGGGTGTGACATGCAGTGGTAACACCCCTCCTGCCCTCAGAGGGGCTGTCCTCTCTCAGGGATGCGACTGTGCCAGGTGTCCAAGAGAATTGACTTGTGGGATTTTGTATGAAATCCTGCCCTGCTCTGACGTGTGCAGAGAGCCTTAAAGAGAAGAAAACTCTCCTGTTTCCTGGTTCTGGGTCCTTGCATTATTTTTTTTTAAATCTTTATTGGAATCTAGTTGACTTAAAATGTGTTAGTTTCTGCTGTACAGCAAAATGGATCAGTTATATATATACACATGTGTTATGTGTGCTCAGTCGCTTCCGTTGTCTCGACTCTTTGCCATCCTATGGACTGTAGCCTGCCAGTCTCCTCTGTTCACGGGATTTTCCATGGCAAGAACACTGGAGTGGGTTGCCATGTCCTCCTCCAGGGGATCTCCCCGACCCAGGGATTGAAGCCATGTCTCCTGCCTTGCAGGCTGATTCTTTACAGTTGAGCCACTGAGGAAGCCCATATATATATACATATATTTACTCTTTTTTAGATTCTTTCCCATAGAGGTCATTACAGAGTATTGAGTAGAGTTCCCTGAGCTATCCGGTAGGTCCTTATTAGTTACCTCCTCTGTGTATAGTAGTGGGCATGTGTCAATACCAGTCTCAATCTATGCTCCCCTTTCGCCCAGGAACCATAAGTTTTCTACATCTGTGACTCTTTATTTGCTTTGTAGATGACTTCATTTGTCCCTTATTCCACATAAAAACGATGTCATATGATAATTTGTCTTTCCCAGAAGTTTATTTCAAAGAGGAGAACATGAAAAGTAGGATCTTATTAAATCTCGGCCTCATTTGTGTTTAACACCGTAAGTCATTTTATAAAATTACCCAGGGAGGATGAGAAACAGGAACAAGAAAGGGATTTCAAGCCTATTTCATTTTTTTTTTTTTGAAAGCAGAAGCAAAATAGAAGTTGCCGGTGATGGCTAGTGCCCTCCTCCGGGGTCAAGGCCTTGGAGACCTTGTCTTAGTTGCTGAAGCGTTGAACCCTGAAAGCCCGAGTTGGGAGCTGGTGGACTTTAGTGGTTGACTCCAGGGATCTTGGGGTCGTAAGGATGCTTTCCTGGTTCTTAGAGAAGGACATGAGAGACTTGATGTTTATGGTTGAGCCAGTCCACTGGGCTTCTGAATGGGGAGTGACCAGAATCCTGGGAAGGTTAGTGCAGGGCCCTCCCAGAGTCAGAAAGAACCGAGGGTCGTGCTTCCAGGTCGGCTGGCTTACGTGGCGGTGTTGTGAGAGGTGGTATGTTTCCTATTTGCGCCCTGCTGCACCTGGGAGTGGGGAACTCGAGAGCATTGTCCTGCTTCTGACACTTTGCAGCTGTGTGACCTTGGACGAGTCCTTTGATATCTCTGCGCGGTTAGTTACTATCTGACCAGATTGTGAATTCCAGAAGGGGGTTGCTGAAGGAGCAGGGGCATGGGGTTCCCATCCTGATGTTGCCACATGTCTCCATGACCTTGATCACGTGATTTCACCTCTCAGGCCTTGAGTTTGCAGCGCCAGTATTTCTGAGATAAATGAGATGAATCTGATACGGCAGGTGCAGGCACCCGGGAGGGCCAATGAACAGCAGGTTTTCCAGGGCGGAGACCGGCCTCAGGCCCCTTGCTCGTCCCCTGACCTGGAATAGGGGGTGGTGAGGCGGGAGGCTCGGATCAGGCAGGGTTCCTGCACACCCTTGGCCCCTGGGCTTTTGTTTTAGCCAGTTCCTTCGACTAGAGCACCGTCCCCTTCCGCTTCATCTCTTTTAAAGATTGGATTCAGATCTGTCTTCCCCTAGAAGCTTCCTCTGAGCACTGTTAAGTTCCCAGCATCACCTTAGACTCAGCTGGGGACCCCTTCCTGCTGCTCCCTTGAGACCCCCCACGTCTCTGCTTCTGCAGAATCATGGAGCTGGCGTTTCCTGATGGGTGGAGAGCAGGTGTAATTCATGACTTTATTGCTGGGCTGTCAGCACACCTGGGAGGTGCCCCGGCTGTGGGTGGAGGGTAAAGGGGGCAAAGGACAGGGCCCGGGCCCGGGCCTCACCCCTCGTTTGCGTGCGAGTCCGCTGTCCATGCCTGTCGTGGAGGTGACCCTTGGTTAATGCTTTGATCAGCTGGCCGATTAATATCATCGGAGGCCCTGCTAGATGCTGTTTGTGTTGTTGTTCAGTCGCTCGGTCGTGTCCAACTCTCTGTGACTCTGTGGACTGCAGCACGCCAGGCATCCCTGTCCTTCACCATCTCCCGGAGTTGGCTCAAACTCAGGTCCATTGAGTTGGTAATGCCGTCCAAGTTCTTATCCTCTGTCATCCCCTTCTCCTTCTGTCCTCAATCTTTCCCAGCATTAGGGTCTTTTCCAGTGACTTGGCTCTGTGCATCAGGTGGTCAGAGTATTGGGAGCTTCGGCATCAGTCCTCCCAGTGAATATTCAGGGTTGATTTCCTATAGGATTGACTGGGGGCTGTACACACATTGTGGGGTCTAGTCCATCCAGAGCCCCTCGAGGGTGGTGTTATTCCCATTATACAGCTGGAACAGCTGAGGCCCTGATTTGGAGCAGCTTGGCACAGAGGCTGTGGGGAGGCCCAGGCAGCCCTGGCTGAACACCCAGCTTCTCTGCGAAGTAAGAACTGTGGGAGCCTAAAGGGGTTTGGAGGTGGGGACGAGATAAGAAAGATACAGGGATAGAGACGCAGGTGTAGAGAATGGCTGTGGGCATTGGGGAGGAAGGGCAGGGTGGGACGCCCTGAGAGAGCGACGCTGACACGTACACTCCCTACCACGCGTGGAATGAACAGCTCGTGGGGCACTGCTGTGGGGCACAGGGAGCTGAGCTCATGCTGACCTCCAGGGGTGGGGTGGGGTAGGGGGTGGGAGGGAGGTCCTAAAGGGAACGGATACACGGAATATGCACACGTGTGCCTTCTCAGTCGTGTCTGACTGTGCGACCCCATGGACTGCAGCCTGCCAGGCTCCTCTGTCCATGGGATTCTCCAGGCAAGAACACTGGAGTGGGTTGCCATTTCCTTCTCCAACATATATATATATATATATGAAGACTGAGCAACTTCACTTTCACTTTTCACTTTTATGCATTGGAGAAGGAAATGGCAGCCCACTCCAGTGTTCTTGCCTGGAGAATCCCAGGGACAGAGGAGCCTGGTGGGCTGCCGTCTATGGGGTCGCACAGAGTCGGACACGACTGAAGTGATTAGCGGCAGCAGCAGCATAGCTGATTCACTTTGTTGTACAGCAGAAGCTCACACAACATTGTAAAACAACGATACTCCAACATATATATATATATATATGAAGACTGAGTGGGAAAGGGGGAGAAAAGATACAGGAAACGGTGGACAGTAACAGGAGCTAAGCCTGACCTGTGTCCTCTCCGTTGGCAGGTGGAATCTTATCCACTGCACCACCAGGGAAGTCCCACTCTTGTTTTTGTTTTTTTTTAATTCATTTATTTTTAATCGGAGGATAATTGCTGTATAATACCGTGTTGGTTTCGGCCACACATCAACGTGAATCAGCCGCAGGTATGCCTACGGCCCCTTTCACTCTTCTTCTTAAAGCATCCTTTTGATTCCTGGTCTCAGAGTTCACTCCAGGGTCTGGGGTGGGAGCAGGCGGCCAGAGTGACCCACGTGTATAAGACCCCTGGAGGGAGCAGGGAAGCAGGGAGACCCACTGCTTTCTGGGTTTGCTGATGGGCTAGATATGGGCGTAAGAGGAGCCAGACAAGGGAGGCTCTGAGATCTGGGGCCCAGGCTCCTCTCTGGGAAGCTGTGACTGTTCAGGAGGATGAGGGGTCACCAGGGACACCCCCGGAAGCCGAGCCGCACACCAGGTGCTTCGCTGGTGGCTTCCTGACTGTCCCGGTCCGAGTTGGGCTCCCAGGGGTCACGCGGCCTGCCCAGGGCCACACGGTCAGCGGGAGCCTACACGCGGGGCTGCCGGGCCCTGCTGTTTTCTGCCCTTTCTGCTCCATTTCCATGCAGAGGTCTCCACGGACCCACTTGGAAGGTTTCTCTCTATTCCCGCCTCCACTCGGGAAGTAAAGGGGTGGTTCGAAGTCTCTGGGTGGGTGTCGGGGTTGGGGACAGGAGCCAGCCTGGGCTTCTTTGGCTATTCAAATATTCTACAGCATAAAGCTGCGTGGGGAGGGAGAGGTGGCGGCCAGGTTGGGGTGATTTGGTTATTCAAAGCCGGGATAACGGTTGGGTCACGGAGATCAAGGGCTCCACCCACACCTTGCTTCCATTTAAACGTCTGAGCGGCTGGTGAGCCCCCCTGCCACCAGCGCCTTCTCCCCAAGCTCATCCTGATGGGCATGAGACAGGTTTTGGCTTCTGAAGCTTCCTCCTGTTAACCGAAGCCCGCTCAGTTAACTGAAACCAGTTCCCCCTTGCTTCCTCCCTCCAGCCTCCTTGTTCACCCGCTTCCTCCTCGCCTCCCCCACTGGGCGGCAGACGATGGCGAGCACCATGGCCAACGTGGACAACCTCCCGGAGTACGAGAAGAGTCAGATCAAGCGGGCCCTGGAGCTGGGCACCGTCATGACCGTGTTCAGCTTCCGCAAGTCCACCCCGGAGCGGAGGACCGTCCAGGTGATCATGGAGACGCGGCAGGGGGCCTGGAGCAAGACGGCCGACAAGATCGAGGGCTTCCGTGAGTACCTCTTGCCTCCCCGCCCGGGCAGTGGGCCCTGCAGCTGTCGTTGGTTCGACACCTTCTTCTGGAAAGGAAAAGTGGCGTCGCTTTGTCTGGGTCTCTGATGGGGTTTGGGGCAGGTGGGGGATGTCAGCCAGGAAAGCCCTGGTGAAGGAGCGGAAGCGTGCGTGGGCCAGCTTGGAAATGACCTCCAGACAGCTCGCCTGGGCTGCTGGGGGCTGAGCGCACCATCTCATGGCGTCGGGGACTGTTCGGTCTGCGTTGATGGTCAAGCCGTGTGCCCTCTTGAGGGTTCACTGGCCAGAGCTTGTGGAGTCATCGCTTGGTAGCCAGATGTGTGTTTTAGTGCAGACAGCAGAGCGAGAGGCCTGTGCTTTACTCCATGTGGACAGAGCACATCGCTGAGTGTGTGGAGCCCTCCAGTGAAGCTCTGCTCCGAGTGGAGGCGGCTTCTTTTTTCCTCCCCCCTTACGTTGGGCAGTGGGTTCAGATCCTCAAGTTCCTAAGCCCCCTTTTTCACTCAGAGTCCAGAGACTTAAGCAATGTACAGTTGCAGAGACTTGCTTAAATGAGTTTTTATTGACTTCTTTTAAATTGAGAAATTAAAGCATACACTTGGGGGAAAATCAGACAATTCATAAATGAATGTCTCTCTTCCCCAGTCCCACCCCAGGCTCCAGAGGCCAGCTCCTACCCAGGTTCTGTGGTCTTCTAGATGTATTCTGTGCTTGCGTGATGTGTGTGTGTTGTTTTTTTACACAAATAAGTACCTACTGCACATACTTCTGCACTTCGATTTCTTTTTTAAATTTAATAGTTTTCTTTAAAACATTTTTTACTTACTTCTTTATTTTTGGCTGTGCTGGGTCTTCGTTGCTGCCTGGACCTTTCTTTGGCTGTGGCGAGCTGGGGCCACTCTCTACCGTGGTGTGCAGGCTTCTCCTTGCAGTGGTTTCTCTTGCTGTGGATCTCAGCCTCTGGGGCGCGGGCTTCAGCAGCTGTGGTCCCCCGGCTCTAGAGCAGAGGCTGTATAGGTATGGTGCACGGGCTTAGTTGCTCTGAGGCACGTGGGATCTTCCTGGATCAGAGATTAAATCTGTTTCTCCTGCACCGGCAGGCAGATTCTTTACCACTGAGCTGCCAGGGGAAGCCCCCTGGTAGTTAACCATTGAGGTGGTTTCTTATCAGCATATTGATCTGCCTTTGCCTTTCATCGCCACATAGCATTCTGGCTACAGTGTGACAGTTTAACCCCTAGAGATGGACGCTTTGGGTTTTTCCAGTCTTTTGCTATTAGCTGTACATGGATCCTTCTCTTCTTTTGCTAGCAGATTTATGGAGATACAATTCACATACCTTATAATTCATCCATTCACAGATTGGTATACTCCCAGGTATGTGCAGCCACCACAGTTTTTAGAACGTTTCATCACCCCTAAATGAAGCCCTGTACCCTGCAGCCATCCATCTGGCCCTCCTCCACCTCTCCTGCTCTAAGCAGCCTCTCATCTCCTTTCCATTGCCCTGTTCTGGACACTTCCTATGGAAGGAATCACACAGTGTGTGGCCTTCTGCGACTGGCTTCTTTCACTTAACAGAGCGTTTCCCACGTTTTCACGATCCATCCATGTTGTGTGTGTCTCAGGACTTCATTCCTTTACGTGGCCGGGTAATATTCCGTTCTACAAATATTCCACAGTTTGTTGACCCGTTCATCTGCTGATGGAAATTTGGGTTGTTTGCTCTTTTTGGCGGGTATGAATCCTGCCGCTGTGAGCTTTCGTGAATGAATTTTTGTGCGGCTGTGTGTTTTCGTTTCTCCTGGGTGTGTGCCCAGGGGTAGGGCTGCTCCTCAGCCAATGCAGGAACTTTGTTTGATCATTTTAGGAACCCCCCAGACTGCTTCCCAAGTGGCCGCACTATTTTACATTTCCACCAGCTGTGTGTGGGGGTCACCTTTGCATTATTCTTTCATGCACTCAGGTTGGGTTTATCTGAAGGATAGCGTCCTCCATGTGTAATTTCTGAGTTAGAGGGCACGAGTTATTTTTAACTTTAAAGGACGGTTGGATCACATCCCGTAGAAGCTCCTGAGGTGGTGGGGGCCCCTCTAGTTCTCCACATCTCCTCCCACACTGCCATGGGGTTCTGAACTTGGCGGTTCACAGGTGGACTCTGATAGTGTGACATGGCTCTTTGGTTTCTTTTATCATGAGCGAGACTAAATAGCTTCCCAAAAGGTTTCTCCTGACTCTGGAGCCAAGATGACCTTCAACAGCACTGAGCCAGAGGGCCTGCTTTGACAGTGCCCGGCCTTCCCCCTGATTTTGTTTACATTGGCCTCAGACCTCCCAGGTGGCCCAGAGACCTGTGGCAGCTGGGGCGGGGGCGGGGGCCTGCAGGGGCAGGACAGGCCCAACGGTAAACACAGGTGCCCCCCCGCACTGAGAGCGGATGGCCGGCCCGTGTCGGCCAGGTGGCCGAGCGCCAGAAGCACCTGGTGAGGGGCATTTGAAGGTGTGCAGGCCTCTGGAACTTTCTCCTGACGGTCCTGATGGTTGTGAGACAGGGTTTTGCTTCCTGAAATCCACACCCTATGGTTCTCCCTGGTTACCCCTAAGAGCAGTTCCTCCTCCTCCTTGGGGTGGCCAAGGATGACTGTCATTCACCAGGGTGGTTGGGATTCAGTATTTTAATGAGCTTCCCAGGTGATCCTCATAGCTAGCCAAGTTTGGTAGGTACTGCTCTAGCAACTCCCTCCTCCCACTCACTCGCCGTCCTCCCACCCCCGTGTCCTCCCACTCCCCGTCCTCCCACTCCCCGTCCTCGCACCTGCCCGTCCTCCCCCTCCCCTAGTCCTCCCACCTGCCTGTCCCTCCCACTCCTCGTCCTCCCACCCGCCCGTCCTCCTGCTCCCCGTCCTCCCACCCCTCCACCCTCCCCTCCTTCCAGCCTTCCTTCTTTACTTCACCGGTAGCTTCCCTCCCTCCTTCCATCTATCCACATTTGAATGCCTGCTCTGCCAGGCACTATTCTAGGTGCTGGAGATAACGGCAGTCATTGAGTTAGACCCCAGTCCTCACAGAGCTGCACTATTGGATTAGGTGCAGGCAGCGTGGAGCCTGACCCCAGCAGGGTTTGATGAGATAGGCCACGTGAGCGTAGGCACGTTCCATCCCCTGCTGAGATCCGGTTCTCCTGTCTGCAGAATGGGGATGATATTGCTGTCCACGCACAGGGTCACTGCTGCGAATGAACAGATGAGTTGCTGGATCAGAAGGCTGAGCACGGTGCGCAGCCCTGGACCGGTGCGAACTGCTGCTTTTGCTTTTGCCATTGTTGTGGATGACGAGCGGTGGCCAGCCTGTCCGGGGCAGCAGAGTCTTGCTTAGGTGTTTGGACTTTCTCCGGAGAGCAGTAGGGCTCCACTGAAGGGTTTTCAGCCGAGGGGTGGTGTGAACACCTTTGTGTTTTTGAACTGCACTGGCGAGCCTATGTGAGATGGCTGTGTGGTGTTTGTAAAGTGACACAGAAGCCGATTTGGGGGTAAATTGCTTTAAAAAGGTGCTCTCCTGACCACCTAGAGAGAACAGGCCTTTGAGCCCTGGACGGGGCCACTCAGCACCTCATTTCCAGCCTCTTGATATAGAGGTGGTGTCCTGGGGGCCCCAGCTATAGTGTTGCCTTAGGGGTCTGAGTCAGCAGGAGCCTGCAGGTTACTGTGGGGTCTGCAGAAGACAGCACCCGTGTGTGGCTCTGGGGTCATTGGAGGTGGCCTCTGGCCTCTGGACAGGTGTCACAGCCTCCTGTGTGGGCCTGGGTGAAGGCAGACGCCCATGGGTCTCACTGTGCACAGCAGGGAGTGGTTCTCAGCCGGGTGATCCCGTCCCACCCACGCGGGGGCATTCGGCAATGCCTGGAGATACTTTTAGTCCTGGTTATTTGGAGGGGGTTGCTTCTGGCATCTAGCAGGTTGAGGCCAGGGGTACTACTAAACATCTTACAATGCATAGGACAGCCCCCACCTCAAATAATTATCCAGTATAGAATTATAAGTATAGAAACCCTGGCCTGGGGACTCCCCTTGTGGTCCGGTGGCTAAGACTCTGCACCTCAATGCGGGGGTTGTCGTTGTTGTTTAGTTGCTAAGCTGTGTCCAGCTCCTTTGCAAGCTTGTGGACTGTAGCCCACCAGGCTCCTCTGTCCTTGGGATTTTCCAGGCAAGAATACTCGAGTGGATCGCCATTTCCTTCTTCGGGGATCTCCCCAACCCAGGGATCAAACCCACATCTCCTGAGTCTCCTGCGTTGGCAGGCAAATTCTTTACCACTAAGCCACCTGAGAAGCACAATTCCTGGTCAGGGAACTATATCCCGCATGCCACGACTAAGCCCTGGCACAGCCATGTAAAATTAAAAAAAAAATGTTAAAAAGGAAGAAGAAAAAGTGTATTTCTTCCTGAAAAATTAAAAAACCTTGGTCTGAAGTCATGTGTTTGCTTTGCTTAGAACCGTAAAATGTCACACATTCCCCCTTGGACCGTGTCATGACGGAGCTGTTCCGTGTGCAGTGCCACGCCCATATTTGCCATCATACCGGGCCCCCAGTTTTGCTAAGAGAGAGGAGGAAGGGATGGGGTCCCTGTCCTGGAGGAAACAGGTGAAATCCCACAGATAGAGGAGCCTGGTGAGCTTTAGTCCATGGGGTGGCAAAAGAGTCAGACACGACTTAGTGACTGAACATCAGCAACAACAGCTGGGTGGTTCTTCTCTCTGTGGCCTGGACTGAGGTGGTACTCGGCTGGCATGGCCCCTGGTCTGGAAGTTTCCAGAATCTTTGCTCCTGTGTCTGGTGCTGTGGTGATGATGGCCGGTAGCCCGGGCTCAGCTGAAAATGTTGGCTGAGCACCTACTGCGTGGCAGTCCCAGGGTCATCGGGCTCCTTACACGGTGCCTGGTATCCCCCCGGGATGTGTGTTCCAAGAGTCACAGGGCTTCTTGTGACCTAGCCTGAGAAAGTCACTTGTTCAGGTCCGCGGGGCCAGCTCAGGTTCAAAGAATGGGGAATCTCCTCTTGGAGAAGATGAGACCTGCCCAGGTGGGGAGAAAGTTGACAGCAGCCACCTTGGTGCCAAACGACCACGAGGGTCCAGGCTCATAGTTCAGATCTGCGCTCCACCACCTCCTAGGAGCTGTGTGATCCAAGGCAGGTTTGCTTGACCTGTCTGTGCCTCAGTTTCTCTATTGGTCAAGTGAGATGACAGTCAATGAGATAAGGGTGAGAAGCAAGTGGATTTTATTTAAGTATGTTTTTGTATGTATTTATATATTTTATCTGTATATAAAAGGTGCATATTTTAAACAGTAGGAGTCCCAAGGCCTGGCTTCTGACAAAGAAGATGAACTTCAGCCAGACACTCACGTCTTGGCCATCATTCTCCTGTTGACTTTCTGAGGCCGCTGGGCAGGATGGTGCACTGGGTTCCCTCCTGTGTGGGCCTCCTGCCAGTCTCTGGGTGTGGGGCGGGAGCTTGTGCTGGAAGTCCTGCCTCTCTGGTTTTTCTTTCCCTCCGGGCGCTAGGGGAGCAGACTCCAACTAGAAGGGAGTCCACCGGAGCACCTTCCTGAGGTGAGCTTTGGGGTCCGCTGGCACCTTGTCCGCTTAGGAGCGTGGCCTGGGACGTGTCCTGGGAGCCACAGTGGTGCCGCCTGCCCGCGGGGTGTGAACGGGGCTGGTTGTGTGATGAGCCAGCTGTGAGGCGTGGACCATGTCCATCTGACTGGATGGGCGCTGTTCTCAGGCTTTCACTTCTGCGTGTGCACATTTTCTCTATCTGCTTATTTTCGGCAAGTGGTGGCTGTCTGTGAGTGAGGGGTGCTCACAAACAGGGGCTGTTCTGCTTCCCTAGTATTAGGCTCTTGGCTTGCCTGCCTAATAATAAGTGCATGATGACG
Source organism: Bison bison bison (assembly GCF_000754665.1). NCBI lineage: Eukaryota > Metazoa > Chordata > Mammalia > Artiodactyla > Bovidae > Bison > Bison bison. The sequence continues at coordinate 7,699,711 of NW_011494867.1, forward strand.
ATGGTGATGATGTTGTTGGTGATGAGGGCTGCCTCTGAGTGCTCTCCGTGTCCTAGTCTCTGTGTGGATACATCACGCGTCACTGCTCTTTAAATCCTCACAGTGACCCTGTGAGCAGGAACCATACCCACTTTATTTATGAGGAAACTGAGTCCTGGGAGACTCGGTGACATGCCCAAGGCCACATGGCCAGGCAGGGGCAGCGCCCCAGTTTGCTTTCGTTCTACCTGCCTTTTGGAGTCTAGTGTCTTCTGTTCTGCGTTGCCTTCTCTTCCTGTGTGATCTCAGAGATGTCTGAGTTCTGTATGGGGTAGTGGGGCACCCTGCTGTGGACCGAAGGAGGATGGCCTCACTCAGCCTTTGTTACAGCAAGAGGGAAGGCACTGATTCCTTCTTCTCACAGAGGACGTGCCCTGCCCGGTGCTGAGATGCCAAGGGCAGGACACTTGAGAGGTGCCTGGCTAGCTGGAAGCCAGACGTGTCTGCTGGAGCCCCCACAGTGGGGACGAGTGTGGACCCAATGGGGGCGCTGAAATGGGCTCGTCCTCTATCTTGCCTTCTTCTGAGATCCATCTTTGAGCTACTTATCCACTTAAGAAAATGAGTATTTGGCAAAGTTCTTATTTTAACAATGTGTTTTTGAAACTGGAGCAGGTGTTGTTTCACCGGCATTTTCCATCCACAAAATCCATTGTCTGAAAGTGGTCCCCGAGCTCCATCAGTCAAGTGTCCCATCAGAAATAAGGTTCAGCCAGTACTCCCAGTGTATTACAAAGCAGTGGTTATAGGTCCTTGTTGATGCAGTGTCGTATTAATCTCAACCTCCTAATTTATCCCTACCCTCTTTTTGCCCTTTGATAGCCATAGCTTGTCTTCGGTGTCAGTGATTCTGCTTATAAATAAGTTCATTTGTATCATTGTTTTGATTCCACAGATAAGGGATAGCGTATGATACTTGTCTTTCTCTGTCTCACTTCACTTAGTGTGATCATCTCTAGCTCCATCCATGTTGCTGCAAATGCCATTCAGTTCAGTCCAGTTGCTCAGCCATGTCCAACTCTTTGGGACCCCATGAACTGCATGCAGCACACCAGGCTTCCCTGTCCATCACCAACTCCCAGAGCATGCTCAACTCACATCCATTGAGTTGGTGATACCATCCAACCATCTCATCCTCTGTCATCCCCTTCTCCTCCTGCCTACAATCTTTCCCAGCATCAGGGTCTTTTCTTTGAGTCAGTTCTTCGCATCAGGTAGCCAAAGTATTGGAGTTCAGCTTCACCATCAGTCCTTCCAATGAATATTCAGGACTGATTTCCTTTAGGATGGACTGGTTGGATCTCCGTGGAGTCCAAGGAACTCTCAAGAGTCTTCTCCAACACCTCAGTTCCAAAGCATCAATTCTCTGGCACTAAGCTTTCTTTATAGTCCAACTCTCACATCCATACATGACTAATGGAAAAACCATAGCTTTGACTAGATAGACCTTTGTTGGCAAAGTAATGTCTTTGCTTTTTAATATGCTGTCTAGGTTGCTCATCAGAGAAGGCAATGGCACCCCACTCCAGTACTCTTGCCTGGAAAATCCCTTGGACGGAGAAGCCTGGTGGGCTGCAGTCCGTGGGGTCACTAAGAGTCGAACACGACTGAGCGACTTCACTTTCACTTTTCACTTTCATGCATTGGAGAAGGAAATGGCAACCCACTCTAGTGTTCTTGCCTGGAGAATCCCAGGGACAGGGGAGCCTGGTGGGTTGCCATCTATGGTGTTGCACAGAGTCGGACACGACTAAAGCGACTTAGCAACTTAGCAGCAGCAGGTTGCTCATAACTTTTCTTCCAAGGAGCAAGCATCTTTTAATTTCATGGCTGCAGTCACCATCTGCAGTGATTTTGGAGCCCAAGAAAATAAAGTCTCTCACTGTTTCCATTGTTTCACCATCTATTTGCAAATGGCATTATTCCATTCTTTTTTATGACTGAGTAGTATTCCAGTGTATATGTGTGTTTGTGTGTGTGTGTTTGTGTAGGGGAATTAAAGGATTAAATGAAGTAATTAAAGAATTAAATAAAATAATCCCTATAATCTGCTCTCAGTCACACAGAGGAGACAGGTGCTCAAGTAGTCACTGCTCTCGCCAGCATCAGACATAAAGGGAAATGGCGTTGTGGGAAGGATGAGGTGGACTGTGAGAGTGTCCGTTCACATAATGAAATCGTTGTTTTCCTGCATCCGCATGGGTCGTCCTGCTCCCCTTCCCAGGTACCAGTTGTCCACGTGGAGCCTGCTGGTGTGAGGAACAGAACTGGTGTTTTTTTCCCTGACACTGATACAGACCTACCTGTCTGCCATTCAGATGAGGAATTGGTTTCTGTGACCATTCAAGCATTGTCTTCTGTCCTGGGTGATGATCACTTGACATCCTTAGAATTCATCCCTTTGTTGTTATTTTTTAAAAATGTATTTGGCCATGCTGTGTGGCATATGGGATCTTAGATCCTTGACCAGAAATCAAACCTGTGCCCCTTGCATTGGCAGCTCAGAGTCCTAACCACTGGACCACCAGGGAAGTCCCTGGTCCCTTCTTTGACTTAGCAAACACTCAGAGGATTGGTGTGTGTCGGATATGAGCCTTGTCACTGGGGACGCTGGGTGAGTGGGACGGTGGGGACCCCAGAGGAGCTTACGGTGTCACAGGAAAGACAGAAGAGGCCAGACTAAGCATTCAGGACTGTGTGGGATGCCAGGGAAGGAAGAAGCAGAGCGCATGACAGAGTAACCAGCAAAGAGCCAAGTGTTAGGAGTCAGGCCTCAGGGAAGCATGTCCATGGAGGTGACGTTTGAGCTGAGACTTGAAAGTGATAAGGGAGCCGTGGGAAGCTCTGGCCAGGGCCTGGGGGGAGCATTCTTGGCTGAGGGCACAGCAGTGAAGCTTCCATATTCGTCTGGGTAGACGAATGGCAGTGACAAATGTCTTCTTCTTTAAAATTACTTTTTAAATTTATTTTTAATTGCAGGATAATTGCTTTACAATATTGTGTTGGGTACTGCCATACATCAGCGTGAATCAGCCACATGTGTCCCCTGCCTCTTGGACCTCCCGCCCCATCCCGCCCTCTCGGTTGTCACAGAACCCGGGTTTCAGCTCCCCGAGTCACACAGCAAATCCCCACCGTCTGTCTGTCTCACGCCCTGTGGTGTGCATGTGTGCCTCTGCCGCGCTCTCCGCTCATCCCAGCCTGTCCTTCCCCTCGGCCCACAGGGCAGTTCACCGCATCTGTGTCTCTGTCACTGGCTGCACACAGGTGCATCAGTACCACCTCCCTAGACTCCGTTTGTGTGTTACTACATGACATTTCTCTTTCTCTTTCTGCCTTGCTGCACTTTGTATAATAGGCTCTAGGTTTGTCCACCTCGTTGGGACTGACTCAAGTGCATTCGTTTTTCTAGCTGAGTAACATTCCATTGTGTGTATGTACATAATTTCTTTATCGTCTCATCTGTTGATGGACATCTGGGTTGCTTCCATGTCCCAGCTATTGTACATAGTGCTGCAGCAGACGTTGGGGTGCATGTGTCTTTTTCAGTTATGGTTTCCTCAGGGCATGTGCCCAGTAGTGGGATTGCCCATTCAGGTATGACCTAAATCAAATCCCTCATGATTATACAGTGGAAGTGAGAAATAGATTTAAGGGTCTAGATCTGATGGACAGAGTGCCTGATGAACTATGGAATGAGGTTCGTGATATTGTACAGGAGACAGGGATCAAGACCATCCCCCTGGAAAAAAAATGCAAAAAAGCAAAATGGCTGTCTGGGAAGGCCTTACAAATAGCTGTGAAAAGAAGAGAAGTGAAAAGCAAAGGAGAAAAGGAAAGATATAAGCATCTGAATGCAGAATTCCAAAGAATAGCAAGAAGAGATAAGAAAGCCTTCTTCAGCGATCAATGCAAAGAAATAGAGGAAAACAACAGAATGGGAAAGACTAGAGATCTCTTCAAGAAAATCAGAGATACCAAAGGAACATTTCATGCAAAGATGGGCTCGATAAAGGACAGAAATGGTATGGACCTAACAGAAGCAGAAGATATTAAGAAGAGATGGCAAGAATACACAGAACTGTACAAAAAGA
>NW_011494867.1:7704906-7707075 GCF_000754665.1 Bison bison bison
TAGCATATTCAAAAGCAGAGACATTACTTTGCCAACAAAGGTTCGTCTAGTCAAAGCTATGGTTTTTCCTGTGGTCATGTATGGATGTGAGAGTTGGACTGTGAAGAAGGCTGAGCGCTGAAGAATTGATGCTTTTGAACTGTGGTGTTGGAGAAGACTGTTGAGAGTCCCTTGGACTGCAAGGAGATCCAACCAGTCCATTCTGAAGGAGATCAGCCCTGGGATTTCTTTGGAAGGAATGAAGGTAAAGCTGAAACTCCAGTACTTTGGCCACCTCATGCGAAGAGTTGACTCATTGGAAAAGACTCTGATGCTGAGAGGGATTGGGGGCAGGAGGAGAAGGGGACGACAGAGGATGAGATGGCTGGATGGCATCACTGACTCGATGGACATGAGTCTGGGTGAACTCCGGGAGTTGGTGATGGACAGGGAGGCCTGGCGTGCTGCAATTCATGGGTCACAGAGTCGGACACGACTGAGCGACAGATCTGATCTGATCTGATCTGATGGTAGCTTTATTCCTTGTTTTTTAAAGTAATCTCCATACTGTTATCCATAGTGGCTGTATCAACTTGCATTCCCACCAACAGTGGGAGAGCATTCCCTGTTCTCCACACTCTCTCCAGCGTTATTGTTTGTAGACGTTTTGATGATGGCCATTCTGACTGGTGTGAAGTGGTACCTCGTTGTAGCTTTGATTTGCATTTCTCTGATAACGAGCGATGTTGCGCATCTTTTCACGTGTGTCTTAGCCGTCTGTGTGTCTTCTTTGGGGAAATGACTCTTTAGGTCTTCTGCCCACTTTGTGATTGGGTTGTTTGTTTTTCTGGTGTTGAGTTGCATGAGCTGCTTGTATAGACAAATGCCTTCCTGATATAAATGTCTCACTCAAGTCGTGATCTAGTGGGATTGGGGGTCCTGTGACACCACCATCCCCTAAGGCGTCTGAGGCCACCGCAGGACCCTCTCTGTGCGGCCAGCATGTGGGGTAAGAGGAAGCGTGGAGGATGGCTTAGGACATTCTAGGGGTCAGGCCCGGAACAGTGTGCCTCTTCCCTCCCGCCTTCCGTTGACCAGAACTTAGCACAGGACTGGCTGCAGAGGAGGCTGGGAAATGTGGTCTGTTGTGTGCCAGGCAGGATGGACATGGGCGTGGTGGGCGTCACCCAGGCTCTTCACGGCCCCTCATTTTGGAGGATGCAGACGTGGCTGTAGCCCCACAGATGGCTCAAGAGTAGAATGATTGTAGGAATTTAGGGACTCCTGCAGGAATTCAAGGGGAGTGCAGAGCCTTTGCACTGAGCCTCCTGGGAACGGGAGGTGGTGGCATTGAGGTCTCTCCCATCCCGTTGTGGTGGAAACCGCTGTGGTCATGATGTCTACCTGTACAGACGGGCCTCGTTAGCCCTCTTAGGTTTCCTTGGAGCCGCAGTTAGACCGTCCCCAGCAAAGCCCTCCACCTTGACTCTGTCGCCCCATCAGCAAAGGCTTAGGTTTCCCAGCCTCCCAGTGATGGATGCCCGAGCGAGGCCTCCAAAGGCTGGGTCTTCTGAGCCAGCGCACGAGGCTTGGCTGCCTCTGAGAACAGTGTCCTCTCCAATCAGCTTCGATGTGGAGGCTGGATTAGGTGGGTCTCCTGCTGGAGAACACAGTCTGGCTTCTTCAGTGCTTCTGGGTGGAGGTGGGTCCCTGTTATGGGTGGACTGTGTCTCCCTTCCAAATTCAGGTGGTGAGGCCCTAACCCCCAGGCCCTCTGAATGTGGCCTTATTTGGAGATCTGGTCAGTGCAGAGGTGATTAACCAAGATGAGGTCTTACTGGCACAGAGTGGGCCGCTAATCCCATGCGACTGGTGTCCTTGTACAAAGAGGACAGGACTCCCCTGTTGCTCCAGTGGTTGAGGGTCCGCCTGCCAGTCCAGGGGACAGGGGTCTGATGCCTGGTCTAGGAAAAGCCACACGCTGTGGGGCTACTGAGCCCGTGCACCACAACGACTGAGCCTGCCCTCTGGAGCCCACGAGCCGTAACTCCTGAAGCTCTGGAGCCTGTGCGTCTCGTCAAGAGAAGCCTCCACAGTGAGAAGCCCACTCATCACATCAAAGAGTAGCCCCCACTCCCCAAAACTAGAGAAAGACATCATGTAGCAATGAAGACCTAGCACTACTACTGC
>NW_011494867.1:7707175-7708468 GCF_000754665.1 Bison bison bison
ATGTACACACAATATTAAAAAAAAAAAAATTAAGATCATGGCATCCAGTTCCATCACTTGATGGCAAACAGAAGGGGAAACAGTGGAAATAGTGAAAGACTTTATTTTCTTAGGCTCTAAAATCACTGCGGATGATGGCTGCAGCCATGAAATTAAAAGACACTTGCTCCTTGGAAGAAAAGCTATGACAAACCTAGACAGCGTATTAAAAAGCTGAGAGATATCACTTTGCCAACAAAGGTCCGTACAGTCAAAGCTACGGTTTTTCCAGTGGCCATGTATGAATGTGAGAGTGAGTGAGGGAGTGAAGTCGCTCAGTTGTGTCCGACTCTTTGTGACCCCATGGACTGTAGCCTACCAGGCTCCTCTGTCCATGGGGTTTTTCAGGCAAGAATACTGGAGTGGGTTGCCATTTCCTTCTCCAGTGATTGTGAGAATTGGACCATAAAGAAGGCTGAGCGCCGAAGAATTGGTGCTTTTGAACTGTGGTGTCGGAGAATACTTGAGAGTCCCTTGCTGCAAGGAGATCAATCCAGTAAATCCTAAAGGAAGTCAACCCTGAATGTTCATTGGAAGGACTGATGCTGAAGCTCTAATACTTTGGCCACCTGCTGTGAAGAGCTGACTCATTGGAAAAGACCCTGATGCTGGGAAAGACTGAGGGCAGAAGTAAACGACAGAGGATGAGATGGTTGGATGGTATCATGGACTCAATGGAAATGAGTCCATTGAGGATTGCTGGCATCACCAGAAGCCAGAAGGAAACTGGGGAGTTGTTTCCCTGTCACAGCCACAGAAGGAGCCACCCCTGCTAACTCCTTGATCTGAGCTGTGAGACAGTCCGTTCCTGTTGTGGAAGACAGTACGTTTTTGGTTGGGGCCATTTTGCTGCAGCAGCTGTAGCACACCAACACACTGCCCTTTAAGGGGCCCAAGGGACGGGAAGAGTGGTAAGCTTGGCAATTGATGTGTCCACGTGGCCGCAGAAACCATGGACAAGCTGGACTTTGTTGTAAAGGAATTTAAGAGCCCTCACTTTCTATTCCAAGTGTCATCTTATTTCCCGGCTGTGAGGGTGTGAGAGGCAGCATTGTATCCTGGTTAACTGCGGGGACTGGAGTGCCTCCTTGGGCTTGAATCCTGACCCTGTGGCTTGGGCCAGAGACTTTCCACTCCGTGCCTCAGCTTCCTCACCTGTAAAATGGGGAGAACGAGAGCGCCCAGCTTCGACGGTCTTCAGGAGGATCAGATGAGCTCCTGAAGGTGAAGCACTTAGAAGGGTCGGAAAGGGGA
>NW_011494867.1:7708824-7723040 GCF_000754665.1 Bison bison bison
CCCCCGGCCCCCCCCCAGAGGACGCTGCACATGTCTGGTTAGTTGTGGTCCATCCAGTTCTCCCACACACACCCTGGGAGTGTGGCCGGGATTCTCTTTCCCTCTGGGTTGTTGGGGATCTCAGTGTCCCCGCCAGAAGTCCATCTGGCTGTTGGAGAGGAGATGACAGGAGGAGGGGGCAGCTGGGCTGTGGACATATCTGCTCTGAGAAGCCTGAGGCCGCCCCGGGAGCGGCTGAGGGCAGGGCCAAGCCCTGGGAAGGCAGATCCCGGATCTCTTATGCATGTCAGACTAGGAGAGGGAGCTGTTAGAAGCCATCCTCTGCTGAATCCTTCAGGAAAGACCCTCCTGCTGCCACACCTCGGTCTAGCTTAGCTGTAAGTGAACGTTTTTGCATGTTGGGCTGATGAAGTAACATGTCTTTTTTTCATCTTGGGAGAGACCTAAGCACTGTGCACGTTGAAGTTGAAGCCAGAAATCTTGGTATCGACTGGCCCTGCCCCCGCACAATGCCTGGCCCTGGAGCCAGGCCCCCGGTGGCTGTCATCCCAGGCAGTGAGCTCCCAGAGGCAGGGACCCATTGATTCTGCCCACCAGGAGGAGTCCCACTCCTGGGCCACACCTGACCTGTCATTGGTGCTTCCCAGAGATTGGTCAGCTGGCGAGCCAGGAAAAGGCCCTGGCTACCGGAGATCAGCCCTGGGATTTCTTTGGAAGGAATGATGGTAACGCTGAAACTCCAGTACTTTGGCCACCTCATGCGAAGAGTTGACTCATTGGAAAAGACTCTGATGCTGGGAGGGATTGGGGGCAGGAGGAGAAGGGGATGACAGAGGATGAGATGGCTGGATGGCATCACTGACTCGATGGACGTGAGCCTGAGTGAACTCCAGGAGTTTGTGATGGACGGGGAGGCCTGGAGTGCTGCGATTCATGGGGTCGCAAAGAGTCAGACACGACTGAGCGACTGAACTGAACTGAACCCCCCTCTCAGCCTCTGTACCCTCCTCTCCCTAGAGACGGCAGCGTCTGCGCTTAAGGGAGGGCAGCTCTGTGACTTCTCTTTCTTGCTTGTATATTTCTTTTTGTTTTTACTTTTTAATTGGAGAATAATTGCTTTACAGTATTATGTTGGTTTCTGCCATACATCAACATGAATCAGCCGTAGATATTCGTGTGTCCCTTTTGAACCTCCCTCCCACCTCCCACCCCTCCTCACCCCTCTGGGGTGTCACAGAGCATTTGATTGGAGCTCCCTGCGTCATACGGCGTCTTCCCACCGGCTGGCTCTTTCACACGTGGTAATTTGTGTGTTTTCAGGCTGCTCTCTCAGTTCGCCGCCCCGCCTCCTTCCCACACTGTCTGCAAGTTTGTTCTTTTATGTCTGCGTCTCCATTGAGCCATGTGCTGTCACTTCAGTCGGGTCCAGCTCTTGGTGACCCCATGGACCTTAGCCTGCCAGGCTCCTCTGTCCATGGAATTCTCCGGGCAAGAATACTGGAGTGGGTTGCCATGCCCTCCTCCAGGGGATCTTCCATTGTGTCTCCATTCCTGCCCTGCAAATAGGCTCATCAGTACCGTCTTTCTAGGTTCCATTTATGTGTATTCCAAATATATGATATTTGATTTTCTCTTTCTGACTCACTTCACTCTGTATAATGGGCTCTAGGTGCATCCACCTCATTAGGACTGACTCAAATGTGTTCTTTTTTATGGCTGAGGAATATTCCATTGTATGTGTGTACCACAGCTTCTTTATCCATTCATCTGTTGATGGACATATGTTGCTTCCATGTCCTGGCTACTGTAAACAGTGCCGCAGTGAGCACTGGGGCACACGTGTCTCTTTCAGTTCTGGTTTCCTCAGGGTACCGCCCAGTAGTGGGATTGTTGGATCATGTGGTAGTTCTATTCCTAGTTTCTTAAGGACATCTCTATAGAATCTCTGACAGAATCTTACTGTTTTTTATAGTGGCTGTATCAATTTACATTCCCACCAACAGTGCAAGAGGGCTCCCTTTTCTCCACACCCTTTCCAGCATTTCTTGTTGTAGACTTTTTGATGATGGCCTTTCTGACTGGTGTGAACTTATACCTCATTGTAGTTTTGATTTGCATTTCTCTAATAATGAGCGATGTTGAGCATCTTTTCTTGTGCGTCTTAGCCATCTGTATGTCGTCTTTGGGGAAATGTCTGTTTAGATCTTGTGCCCACTTTTTGATTGGGCTGTTTGTTTTCCTGACATTGAGCTATATGAGCCGCTTATGTCTTCTGGAGATCAATCCTTTGTCAGCTATTTCATTTGCAATTGTTTTCTCCCATTCTGAGGGCTGTCTTTTAATCATGTTCATTGTTTCCTTTGCTGTGCAAAAGCTTTTAAGTTTAATGAAGTCCCCTTTATTTATTTTTGTTTATATTTCCATTACTCTAGGAGAGGGGTCACAGAGGATCTTGCTGTGACGCGTGTCAAAGAGGGTACTGCCTGTGTTTTCCTGTAATGACCCCTGCTTTAACCACACGTGATGGTGCTGGCCTCAGTTTTCTCTTCGGGGAGGTGGGTGGTGGCCGGGCTGCCTTGCAGGATGGTAGTGGGGATTATGTTTGTAAGTGCATCTGACGTTCATGGCGTGTGCCTGACATAGCTCATCTGTGCGCATTTGTGTCTGACTGGGGGTGCGGGGGGGAGGCTGTGGCGTCTCCCCCTGTGCAGAGGCTGGTCTCTTCTGGTGCACATGGGTAGGGTCCCTACGAGGTTAAGGTCCTCGGTTTGAGCCCGAGTGTCAGTGGGCAGCCCCAATCCTTGCCTTTGTCCTTCTGCAAGCCTGGGGAGGCCTGGCCTTGGAGGAAGAGCGTCTGCAGGGCAGCGGTGACGTCGTTTTGCAAACAGAATCAGTGTGGATGCCAGCTGAAAGCAGGGGGCCCTCTGCTATGCTCCCCGCACAGTGGGAAGAAGCGGGAAGATGCCTTCATCTTGCATGGTGTGCTGGTGGCCATGGTGGGAGTGAATGTTGGGGGGTGAATTGTCTGTGTGTGAAGGACTGTTTTCTAGGAAAGAAAAGTATGGGAGCTTGTTGATCCATAGAGTGGAAACTAGCGAAGTCAGCACAGCAGGGCCAAGAGCATGGAGACAGGCCAGCCTCAGGACTGGGGGGCCCGCTGGCATCTTCCTGCTTCAGCTTCTCTGATCAGAGTTTATCAGCTGCTGTCACCTGCCCACCACGCCTGGCCAGCGTCTGCTGGTGGTTAGCAGGCACCTGGCTGGGGAGGGACCAGTGTCCCTGGGGAGGCCTGAGCTGGGGTGGCTGATGGTAAAAGCTACACCAGTTTCCTGCTGAAGAGAGCCCTGAGCCAGGCTTTTCTGTCTGACCTGGTTTTATTTCCCCTAATTAAGCGGGTCTCCTTGAAGCAGCAACATGTGTCCATCAGTGGAAAGATTTTAAACTCTACAGTGAGGGTTACCCACCTGCCCCCAGAGCAATGTGTGTTCACACTTGGTATAACCCATCAAGATTTTTTTTCTTGCAAGACATAAGATACATTTTTACAAAATGTAACCATCTCATAATACTCTTTAGTTACTTGCCTTTTTATTTTGTGCTGTTTTGTGACCACCTTCTCTTTTTGAGTTATTTAGAATGTTGTGATTGGCATAGAGACGCCTTTGTACTTAAGAGCATGTCCTCTAGGGTCCGACTGCCAGGGTTCAGATCTTGGCTCTGCCACGTAGAGTCTTGTGACCATGGACAAATTTTTTAGCCTCTCATTTTCCCATCTATGGAATGGGGCCATAGTAATGCCCCCCTCACCACATTCTCATGGGGGTTAGGAGAACTAGCTATGTAGCACTCTTGGGATAGGACCTCACAGATAGCCCAGATCACTCAGTAACAGCTAGCTGCTGCTACTATACTGTTGTTATTTCTATGTACTTTGTGACAGCAGAATACTCCCCGCCCCCAGATATTCTAAGCCTCAGAACCTGCGACTCTGTTATCCTGTGTGGCCAAAGGCTCTTGGCAGGTGTGATAAAGTTGAGGATCTTGAGATTATTCTGGATTGTCTGGGGGGCCTGATGTCATCCCATGGGTCCTTAAGAGTGAAAGGGAGGGAGGAGGGGCAGAGTCAGAGGAGATGGGATGACGGAAGCGGAGGTCAGAGTGATGACATCAGTGCTTGCAAGGTGGAAGGGGTCCACGAGCCAAGCATGCAGGTGGCTCCCAGAAACTGGAAAAGGCGGGGAGGCCAATTCTCCCCTGGAGCCCCCAGAGGGAAGGGAGCCTTGCCGACACCTTGATTTTAGTCCAGTGAGACCAGGTTTTGACTTCTGACCTCCAGAACTTCGGCAATAATTGGCAGCACTGAGTTTGTGGTAAATTGTCACAGCAGCAGTAGGAAATGAATATGCCCTTCTCACCAAGCTAGACACATCTTAGTATTTGGTCTGGGTCTTTTTCTTTTGTTTTTAAGAAATAAGGTTTTACATTTAAGTCCTCAAGTATACCCCTTCTTCCCTGGAGAAACCAGTAGCATGCTTTGATAATTGTAGTTCTTGTGGATATGTTTTACCCTTATTTAAAACATGTAGTCTGCAGTTGATACAGCTCATTGTGTCAGTAGCTTCATCTGACCTGCCCTGGGCTGTTTCCTTCTGTGAGCGCATCTTGATACATTCCCCAGTCCTTTCGTTTCCGGATATTTAGGTTGTTTCCAATCGCAGAAGTCTTTCCATCCCAAGTATATGCCTTCCGTCTGCTTTCATTTACTTTTTGTCACTGTCGGTTTATGGGATCTTCGTTTCCCATCAGGCATCGAACCTGTGTCCCCTTCTGTGGAAGCTCGAAGTCCTGACCACTGGACCACCAGGGAATCCCCTCTTTTGTTTTGAATAGCTATGGTTTTCTACCTGATTTCTTAATGTTTTTTAATTTTTAAAATCAAATTAAAATCAATCTTCTACTTTTGGACATCTCGTACTTTATTATTTTGCCACGTCAAACAGTAATCCTAGGGACATTTTCATACCTAACTGTTAAGCAGATCCCTGGTAATTTCCCTAGGATACATTTCTAGAAGAATTTCTGAGGAGGGAGGACAGGCCACGTCACAGTCTCTGGGCACAGAGTTCAGTTGTCCCCAGGAAAGCTGCACCGATTTGTATGTCCACCCAACTCCCTTGCCAGGTGGTGGACATCGTGGGCTCTCACGTCTTTTGTGAAATTCACAGGATGATGAAGTGTTATCCTGAGTGTTGGGTGCCCATCCTTCTGCTCCTGGTTTGCATTTGTTCTTTCCCAGGACCTGACACCAGCAGCTTGATTCCCTGTTGGCTGAAGGCCATGGGTCTCGTCCTGACGTCATCATGACCACTTCAGATGGTGGTAGAAAACTTAGGAGCCCGTCCTGTGGGCCAGAGCTGCTGACGGGCCCTCACGATAGCCCCGTGAAGTTAGTAAGAGAGAATGTGGTGTTGAGGGAAGCTGAGGAACTTTCCAAGGTTGACAGCAGGGATTTAGTTCCAGTTACTCTCACTGCTCAGCTCACTCGCTCTACTAGCAGGGTGGGCTGTATTCTGGGACGCGAGCTGGGTGTCATTTTCCTGTCTCGAGAGTAAGGCGTCGGATGACCTCCCCTTTTGAAGTTGGTTCCAAAAATGTATGGCTGTGCAGAGTTGCTGACCAGAGTTGAGTCTGGAATGAAAAGACTGGACCCTGGTTCCTTGGGGTGGGGTGTGTCTTGTTGGTCTCTGTAACTCTAGCTTGTACCACCAGTTCGTCAGGAGGCGCTCGCTAAATGTGTGCCCTTGAGTGAATATTTCCACTATGAGCTACCACTGAAACATTTTGTATTTGTTTAGTTATTTGGCTGCGCCAGGATCTTCAGTCTTTAGTTTAGGCGTGGGGGGTTCTTAATTGTGGCCTGTGAGCTTCTTGTCTGCGGCATGTGGAGTATAGTTCCCCGACTGGGGATTGAACCCGAGCCCCTGCGTTTGGAATGTGGGGTCTGAGCCACTGGGCCATCAGGGAAGTCCTTTTTTTTGGGAGGAACTACTTTCTCTTCTACAGCCTTGTCTAGTTTGGACACTTTTTTAAATAGAGCTACAGTACTCTTGCCTGGGTAATTCCATACCCTGGTGGGCTACAGTCCACGGGGGCAAAAGAGTCGACACAACTTAGCAACTAGAAAACAACCCCAGAAATGAGCCATGTTACCCTTTTGCCCCTGATTACTTTCATTTAATGCAGCGTTGTCGGGGTTCATCCACGCCGTGGCATGCGCCAGCTGCACATGTGGCACGCGTCCTTTTTATGGCCGAGTGATACTCCCCCGTAAGGGTAGACTGTATTTTGTTCATTGCTTCGTGGACATTGGAGTTTTTTCCACTTTTTGGCTACCATGGATAGTGCTGCTGTGAATATTTGTGTACAAGTTTTTGTGTGAATATGTTTTCATTCTCTTGGATGTATCCCTAAGAGTGGATTTGCCAGGTCACACGTAGCTGTTGAGTCGTTTGAGGAGTTGCCAGGCTGTTTTCTAAAGTGGCTGTACCATTTTATATACCTGCCAGCAGTGTATGAGGGTTCCAGTTTCTCCACAACCTCACCACCACTTGTTACTGTCTCCTTTTTTTTTTTTTTTTAATATTTCTTTATTTGGGCTTCCCTGGTGGCTCAGACGGGAAAGACTATGCCTGCAGTGTGGGATACCCAGGTTCAGTCCCTAGGTCGGGAAGATCCCCTGGAGAAGAAACGGCTACCCGCTGCAGTATTCTTGCCTGGAGAACCCCATGGGCAGAGGGGCCTGGCAGGCTGCAGTCCACGGGGTCGCAGAGTCAGGCGGGACTGAGGGACTGACACTTCCAGTACTTGGCTGCACCGGGTCTAAGTTGCAGCATGCCGATCACCTAGTTGTAGCATGTGGGATCTAGTTCCCTGACCAGAGATTGAACTTGGGTCCCCTGCGTCAGGAGCTCTTAGCCACTGGACGGCCAGGAAAGTCCCTGCTGTCTGTCTTCTTGATGTTAGCCTTCTGTTCTCGGTGGAGGTAAAGTCCTCTGTCCTTGTGGTTCTGATTTGCATTTCTCTGATGGCTCATTGTTCTATTTTAAATGGAGCTGATTGTACGGTGTACTTTTGAGCTGATGCAGTGCTTTCCCATCAAATGCTTGCCTTCCACGGCAGCATCCAGTCTTACTTTCACTTGCCTAGGGTCTGGCATTGCCATCTGGGTGCTTATTACTACAGGGCAGGTGGACAAGAAGACTCTGAAAAGGCTAGCGTGGAGCACGTGTGGATGAACACTGGACATCAGGGTGCTATTCCTGCCTTTAGTCTTGAACCATACATTTTAACCATTACTTCTGCTTTGGGGGGACAAAGGACCGGTTTTTCATGGGGGTGGCTCATCTTAGCTTTCGTAGTAAATGTTCAAAGTCAGCACAGATT
Organism: Bison bison bison; assembly: GCF_000754665.1. Taxonomy (NCBI): domain Eukaryota; kingdom Metazoa; phylum Chordata; class Mammalia; order Artiodactyla; family Bovidae; genus Bison; species Bison bison. The sequence continues at coordinate 7,716,268 of NW_011494867.1, forward strand.
TACTCTCACGTCAAGACTTAATGCCTTGGCCCCAGGGAGCCAAGTGGGGCCCTTCCCTAGTGGAGAAGAGATACATAGTGAATCTCTTCACAGAACCCTGGAGGTGCCTCCTCCATTCTGAATGGTCTGCTCGAGCCCCTCTGCCTGCCATTTGGCTGCCAGATACCCCTAGGGGTATGCGGATGATACCACCCTTGTGGCAGAAAGCGAAGAGAGACTAAAGAGCCTTTTGATGAGGGTGAAAGAGGAGAGTGAAAAAGCTGGCTTAAAACTCGGCATTCAGAAAACGAAGATCATGGCATCTAGTCCCATCACTTCATGGCAAATAGTTGGGGAACAGTGGAAACAGTGGGAGACTTTATTTCCTTGGGCCCCAAAATCATTGTGGATGGTGACTGCAGCCATGAAATTAAAGGATGCTTGCTCCTTGGAAGAAAAGCTATAACAAACCTAGATAGCGTGTTGAAAAGCAGAGATGTTACTTTGTTGACAAAAGTCCATCTAGTCAAGGCTATGGTCTTCCCATTGATCATGTATGTTTGGGAGAGCTGGACTGTAAAGAAGGCAGAGTGTGGAAGAATTGACGCCTTCAAAACGTGGTGTTGGAGAAGACTCTTGAGAGTCCCTTGGACTGCAGGGAGATCAAACCAGTCAATCTTAAGGGACATCAACCCTGAATACTCATTGAAGGACTGATGCTGAAGGTGAAACTCCAGAATACCTGATATGGAGAGTTGACTCGTTAGAAAAGACCCTGATGCTGGGAAAGATCGAGGGCAGGAGGAGAAGGGGACGACAGAGGATGAGATGGTTGAGTGGTATCACTGACTCAATGGACATGAACTTGGACAGACTTTGGGAGACGGTGAAGGACAGGGAAGCCTGGTGTGCTGTAGTCCGCAGGATCACACAAGATTGGACGTGACTGAGTGACTGAACAGCAACAACAAATCCACAGTGTATAGGGCTTCCTAGGTGGTGCTAGTGGTAAAGAACTGGCCTGCCAACACAGGAGACTTAAGAGACGTGGGTTCAGTCTCTGAGTTGGGAAGATCCCGTGGAGGAGGGCCTGGCAACCCATTCCAGTGTTCTTGCCTGGAGACTCCCCATGGACAGAGGAGCCTGGCGGGCTACAGTCCACAGCATCACAAAGACTCGGACATGACTGAAGCAGCTCAGCACACGCGCACATCAGTAGTGTATGTACATCAATCCCAGTCTCCCAATTCACTTCCCTCCCCCAAAGACCAAGGTTTTGTGTTGATTGATTGAGGAAAATGTTGTGACCGGAGGCTTGCAGGAACCTACCTTGTGTTCCCCCCCGGGGTGATGGTTCATTATTTGCCAATTCAGTGTTGACATTGACTTTACAGAATGTGATGGTTGTGGAAGCCGAGACTTGCCCCTATATGTCAACACAGGAGTAAGACTGGTTCTGCTTTTGTCTTGGGCTCCCCACCTGACATTAACTCTAGAAGAGGGTCACCAGAGGCCAGATGATGACGGGTGGGAGCCTGTGCCTGGCCACTTCCCTGGGCTTGAGAGCATGTCTCCTGCCACGAAAGCCACCTACTGGGAGTCTCAATGTGAAACTCAGCCCCCCATCCTGCTTTCTAGAACCTTCTGCCTGCTCCTCCCTCAGCCGCAGGAGATCTGAGGTCTCTCAGGTCTGAGAGGGAAGAAGGTCTGCTTCTTTAGAATTAGCCTTTTCTACTGCAAGGTTGTGAAAGCTTTTTGGTCTCAAGGACACATCTGGGCCATGGCTTTTGAAGGCTGGTCAGGGAGAGAGGCCACCAGCCAACTGGTCACCTCTTTTATTCATCATTGCTGAATTCCTTCCTCTTATCATGCATTCATTTAATAACTACTTACTGATCGTTGGGCTTCCCCAATGGCTCAGCAGGTAAAGAATCTGCCTGTAATGCAGGAGACATAGGAGTTGCAGGTTCGATCCCTGGGTGGGGAATATCCCCTGGAGAAGAGCATGGCAGCCCACTCCAGTACTCTTGCCTGGAGAATCCCATGGACAGAGGAGCCTGGTGAGCCACAGTCCATTGGGTCACAAAGAGTCGGACACAACTGAGTGACTCAGCCCAGCGCACATGTACTGATCATCTACCAAGGATGGGGAGACTGGCTTCTGATTGAAATAGACACGGTCTTTAATGACATGGGCATTATTGTTTTGGAGGATGGGCAAACGTTGGTGGAACATACACGTGAACACGTTTGTAATGAAAATGGAGGTAAGTTCTGACACTGTCTTGGAGGGACCCCAGGAGGTTTTATATCTGTTCGGGGCCCAGGAGACAGCAGCTGAACTGAGCCCACTGTGGCCTGTCTGGTCCCAGTGGCTGTGCCCGTGGCTCCAGCCCAAGTCTGCCCTGTGTCCCAGAGGGTTGTGAGAGTGCACATCACACTCACACACATCACACATCACACAGGGGTGCCACTGGGCTGGTTGTTGGGCTGCAGGAGGTCGCATGACATCACATATAAGAGCAGTACTGGAGTACTCAAGCCTGGGCTTGGGTCCCCGCTCTGCCGCTCTGTCTGTGTGAGTTCCCAACTCAGGGTCTGCATCTGTGAAATGGGCACAGCCGTGGTACCTGCCTCGTGGGTTGGTGTGCAGACCAGAGGTCGCTTCCTGGAGCCTTTTGCTCGGGGTTAATTGGGTGCTTTTGTTCGTGTCATCAGTAGGGCATGGCTTGGCTTACCCAGGGTCCAGGACTCACACAGGGGCCAGTCTTCCTTGGTGTCAGTCTCCTGAGAAGGTGATGTGGCCTCTGCCCCCTCCTCCCCACTCCCCCAGCCTGGAGACTGGTTTGGGAATCCTGCTTCATTTCTCTATCGCTGTGTAACAAGCCTTATCCGAACTCAGGGCCTGAATTCTGTGGGTCAGGACTTTGGGCAGGACTCAGCTGGATGTGGTTCTGCTCCTGGGGGTTGACTGGACTCACCGGGATGCGGGAAGCTCCCAGGGGGCTCTCTGCTGGTGTGTGTTCTCCACACTCCTCCCTGCAGTCCGTCTGTCTGTCTGCCTGTCTCCTTCCACATGGCTAGCTTGGGCTTCCTAAGAGCGTGGTGGTCTCGCACTAGTTGAACTTCTTCCATTGGACTGGCTCCTGTGGACAGGGGCAAGGAGAGGGAACTGGGGGTCACCTTCAGGGTTAGGGTCAAAGGTTGGCCCAGTGTCACTTCTGCTGCGTTCTCCTGGTCAAAGCAAGTCACAGGGTCAGCCAGAGTCAAGGGGAAGGAAGTAGACCCTACCCCCTCATGGGCCATAAATTTGTGGCCGTCTTTAACCTCCAGAGAGAACCACCATAGTGGCCAGGGAGTCTCTCTGCTTTTCTGGGCCTTGACCCTGGATGCACCCGGGTGTCCCGGGGGCATCTCTGATAAGGGGGTATTTTGGCACCCCACTCCAGTACTCTTGCCTAGAAAATCCCATGGACGGAGGAGCCTGGTGGACTGCAGTCCATGGGGTCGCGAAGAGTCGGACACGACTGAGCGACTTCACTTTCATGCATTGGAGAAGCAAATGGCAACCCACTCCAGTGTTCTTGTCTGGAGAATCCCAGGGATGGGGGAGCCTGGTGGGCTGCCGTCTATGGGGTCGCACAGAGTTGGACACGACTGAAGTGACTTACCTTACCTTACCTTAGAGGGCCTCCTCCCCAGGGAGGGAGGGTGGGCTGGCTCTTTGCTGTTTGTTTTCTGCCCACTGTTCATGGCGCTGATCCCCTGGGCGGGTATAAAGTCTTAGGCAGGGATCTGCCTGTGAGGTGGAAAGGGGGCAAGGGTATATTGTAGGTCAGTGCACTCGGGAGTGGAGGACCTGCCTGGGGAGGTTGGCGAGGTGGGGTAGAGTGGGGGTCCGGCTGAAGGACGCCCAGTGGGAGATGAGGCACAGGGAGGCTGGAGAGCAGAGGCCCCGGCTCCTGTCAGGGCCGCGTGCTGCCTTGCGGTGTGGCCATGGGCCGTAGACTTACCCTCTTTGAACTCAGACTCTTTGTCTGTGTTCCGTGGGGATTCTCGTGGTGCCCACCGCACAGGGGTTGGCACGTGTGCTCATGCATGCTAGGTGTGCAGCTGAAGGGCTAGGCTCAGAGCAGGTGCTCTGTGAACGCTCGTCCCGAGGGTCCTGCCAGCATGCACTTACCTCTGCTGTGGCCGGGACTGCTTGCTTCAGAAGTCGTGCCAGCCCAACTGATGGCCTTCCGGGTGATTTGTTGCTGAGGTTAACTTTTAAGTTCTTCTCCCTCCCAGTTATCAAAGGAGTGCTGAGGACGGGCACTGGCCGGTTGCTGAGAGTGAGTGAAGGGAAGCTTTCTGAGGGGAGAGGCGAGGGGCTCTTCAGCTAGGGGGCTCTCCCTTGGGGGGCTGCCCAGGTTAGCTGGCAAGCCTCCCAGAGCTCCCCAAGGGGTCTCGGCCTGAGCTGGGGGGGGGCACTCAGGACAGCGAGCTGCTAGTGCTCGGCTGGGTCCTGGGAATCCCAGAATCAGAAGGTGCAGCCCCAGGGTGACCTGTCCCTCTGGGAGGAAGCCTGCGGACTGTGAGGCCACCCCCCAAGGCTGCCTTATTTGTTTCTTTAGAATTGCCACAGTCGGGGGCTACTTGGCCTTCTGCTAACCCCTGCGTGGGGTCTGCCTACTCACCCTGTTGCTCGGGGGTTCTCCTGGCTCTTCCAAAGGTGAAGGGTGCTCCGGAGCCACCTGCAACACAGGTCCCCTTCCAGCAGCTCTGGGTCTGAGCCCCTGAGGATCCCGTCTCCTTGGGGGGATCCTGCCTCCTCGGGGGGATCCCTGTCTCCCGAGTTGCTGGGCAAAACGCAGTTTGGGGCTATGAAAGGGCCACCTGACAGGTCTGAGAAGGGGACCTTGTCCCTGTTAGAGACGGCTACTCACTCCCAAGATGACGGGGCTCCAGAACGGAGAACCGAGAGTTGTGGACGTGTAGGGCGGGACCCGGACGCCCGGGCCGTGTGCTGCTTCTCTCAGCTGGGCTCTGCGTCTCCTCCAAGTCGGGTTCTTCGCTTCTGTATCCGTTGCTCAGCTGCCTGCTTAGAGCCTGGGAGGTGCACTCGATGTACTGGACGCTGGGTGAATTGGCAAATGGCAGGGACAAGGTCCTTTTCGTGACTCTTGTAGGCTGGTGGGAAGAGATGGGTGATGAACTGAAGACCAAGACCCATCCTTTCTAATGAAGGCAGCTCATTCATTAGAGCTGTGAGGCCGCCCACGGTGGGGGTGGCCAATGAAGACCCCTCTCTGAGGACATTGAGGTCTCAGCCAACCCATAAGTAAAATGGGAGTATTAGCGTACATATCCTTGGCAGCTGCAAAGATAGAATGAATTACGACCTAAGCATCTACCCCTTGAGTAAGCACAGAAGGCTTTTATAGGTATCAATATTTTTATTGTTATGCTAGAAAGGAGTCTTAGTGTTTCTCCTGGGAAACCTGAGAGAGAATGTGTGACTGTGAGTGTGTGTGTGTGTGTGTGTGTGTGTGTGTGTGTGTGTGATGCCCAAAGACCAAGAATGTGTTCCGGCCTGTTTCTGAAGCTTGGGCGTGAGCTGTGTCACAGAGTGGTACATGGAGCATGCCCTCTGCATATTTGACAAAGAAGTGGGTGGTGTTGATCAAAAGACAGATGGTGGTGTGGCTTTTCAGTTACCATTGCCGGGAGTGGTTAAGAACCAGGACCCTGGAAGCACGCAGTCTGTCCAGATCCTGGCGTGCTCTCTCTTCAGCTGGGTGACCTGGGGCACGTAGCTTCACCTCTCTGGGCTTTTCCCTCATCTGTAAAGCGAGGATAATCAGAACTGCCTTGCCGATCATGATGAATTTTTAGTGAGTTAATTCACACAAAGCATTTTGTTGAATTGCTGGCACCCAGAGAAGGCTGAAGAAATGTAAGCTGTTACTAGTTGTAGGGGATTAAGATCCTGAGCTTGAATCAGAGGAGCTGAGTTCAGGTGGTTACCGTGGGTGACCTGGGGTAAGTCACTTCACCTCTTGACTCTCTAGCTTCCCGTTTATGTGTAGCAGGGGAAAACATTACCCACCTTATCAGAATGTTGCGCTGATTAAATGAGTTAATGTACGAGTGATTAGAAGACTGCCTGGCACGTAGTAACTCCTGCATGGTCCGTGGTTTTTGTTGATAGTGGTCACAATGGTTTCAGTTAGCTGTGGTCTGTAACAAACAGCCCCAAAGCTCAGTGGCTTAAACCTGCGACGACTTGTCCTTTTGCTGGTTCTGAGGCTCCTCCTCTGCTGGTTGTTGGGGCCTCTCTCACATGGCTGGCAGGTGGTCCTGGCTCCTGGCCTCTGCTCTCCGTGTGGCCTCATCCTCCAGGAGGCCCAGCCCCGATCCTCACGTGGCGGTCTCAGAGAAGTGTTTTGAGAGGCAGAAGCGGCAAGGTTTCTTAAGGTCTCGACCCTGGACCTTGCACAGTGTCACTTCTGTCTTGTCCTGTTGATCAGGTCACGAGGCCCAGATTCAAGGAGAGGGGTGCGCTCCTTGGCAGGAGGAGCTGTGAGGTGGGCCGTGCTTCGCGGAGTCCTCTCTAGCCACGATCGCCACCTTGAGGGTCACTGTCTGCCCCCTTGTCCGGGGGCATCACCGGTTGCATGTCGCATGACCACAGCTTCGGTTCATACAGCTGCTCACAGTGAGGTTCTCAAGCTGCACCTGCTCTTCTGGGACACTCTAGACATGAATGCACCATTTCAGAGAGTAGGGGGTACTTCTTTCCCGTGATGCAC
>NW_011494867.1:7723140-7727280 GCF_000754665.1 Bison bison bison
TGATGCACTTCTTGAGTACTTCTGACAGCTCAGGCTTGGGCCAAGCTCCCTGCTCTTGGGGAGCGTTGAGTCTGGTATCCCTTACTCTGAGGGGAGGGAAGGAAAGAGAGTCAGTGAGCCTTCGGGGTTGAGAGCCAGCCTGAAAGGAGAAGTCAGGCTCTGGGAGGGAGGGGCGAGACGCGGAGTGCTGGGGGTCATCCCCCCCCCGCTGCCCCTTCCCGCCACGTGACCGCGCCCAGGCACTTCCTCTCCTCGAGCCCAAGCCCTCAACCTGTCAAGTGACGATTGCCGCCCTTGGTCGGGCGGTGGTGAGGATTCAGTGAGCTGGTGTCTGAAGCTCTTCGAGTTGTTCTGACCACTTCCACCTGCAGTGCCTTGGTTTCCTCATTGGTGAGGGCCTTTCTGACTCAGAGGACCTGAGTTCATTTGACTCCTCGCCTCCTGCCTCCCTGTCTGGTCTCTCGTTCCTCTGTGGGCCCAGCTCGTCGTTGTCCTTTCTGATTGCACCGTGGCCTCCTGCTGGGGAGCTCTGTCAACATTGTTGATGCTATGCTAAGTCACTTCAGTCGTGTCTGACTCTGTGCGACCCCATAGACGGGAGTCCACCAGGCTCCCCCATCCCTGGGATTCTCCAGGCAAGAACACCAGAGTGGGTTGCCATTGCCTTCTCCAATGCATGAAAGTGAAAAGTGAAAGTGAAGTTGCTCAGTCATGTCCATGGGATTTCCCAGGCAAGAGTACTGGAGTGGGGTGCCATTGCCTTCTCTGACATTGTTAGTAGTTACTCCTTATTTCTCTGCCCCCTCCATTTGCGTTAGCCCATGGCAGGGAGGGGGTGTGCTTGTTCTGGTCACTGCTGCAGTGTGCGCCACAATGACTAACGTACGCCAGCTGCACCGTAGACATCGTCTGAGTGGGTGAATGCCATCCTTCCCCTGCCCAGCCTGGGGATACCCTTCCGCTGCAGTGAAATGAAGCTCTGGAGGCCCGAGCTTCAGGAACCATCCGTCCAGCAAGGGCACTGTATCTGCAGGCCTCTGTGTGGTCTGGATGAGAGCCAGGCCAGAGCCACCCATCCGGACCCAGCCTCCATCAGCCTGCTTGGCACTCACAGGCAGAAGGAAGTGGCTTCACCATGAGGGTGCCCCTTGTCATGAGTTTCCATGGAAACTGAGGGCTGCCTATCTCATCAACCCTGGCATAAGGGAGGAGGATGGAGTTGGTGTTTAGCTGAAGCGTGAATGGGGGAGATTTGCTTCCCTTTCCATAAACTAGTGGGGACTCATTGAATTTTTTCTGGTGGGGGAATCTTTGAATCAAAAGTGAAAACAGGGACTTGCCTGATGGTGGTCCAGTGGCTAAGACTCCGAGCTTCTGATGGAGGGGGCCCAGGTTCGATCCCTGGCTGGGGTACTAGATCCAACATGCTACAGTTAAGAGTTCACGTGCTGCAACTACAGATCCTGCATGCTGCAAGTAAGACCCAGCACAGCCAAATAAATAAATTAAAAATAAAAGTGAAAACAAGCACAGCTTTTTAGTGGGAATTTAGGGTATACCCCGTACCATCACTGTTTCATTTTATTTTTCCAGCCCTTTCATAAGCAGGAATAACTCCTCTGATTTGCGGATGAGGATACTGAGGCTCAGGTCCAGTGACTTGTTGGAGGCCACACAGCCAGCGGATGGCAGAGGCGGGATCCAGTTCCTGGTTGGCCTGCCCCTGGGGTTTAGTGGGGGACGGCAGGGCTTCCGTGTGAAGCGCAAAGGCCTCTCTGGGTGCACGGCTGCTTCTGGGGACGCATGGAGGGTGATCTGTGGCCCTTTCAGAGCAGAGGGTTGGGCACAATTCTCAGGAGGGTCTCACATGAGTCCCCTTGTAGAGCCAGGCTCACAGAAATTACGGATCAGGCCCAAGACGTCCAGGAAGCTCCAGACTGAAGCTGGGACACCCCTGACTCCTCTCCACGCTTCCTTGGGGAAGGTGGTCATCCAAGTCATCTCAGGAAGGCTGGATGACCTCCCGCTTGAGTTTAAAAAATTACACTGAGGGTAGATTTATTTTCCATTACAAGTGAAGAAATTTTCGTTGTAGAACCTTTGGCAGATACAGAAAAACACAGATAAAAGAAGAATATCTCCCATTGCCTATGATCTAGGCGTCCGCTCAGGAACCAAGCTGGTATTTGGTTGCTTTTCTGTGAAGATACGATGTTTCATCTCTAAGGGTTATGATCTCTTGGGAGATAGTTGTGCCTGGTATTTAAAAAATGAACTTTATTGAGGGGTAATTTACACGCAATGCAGTACTCCCATTTTAAGTATATGGTTTGGTGCACTTTTGACACACGTGTCCACGTGTAATCACCACCCCAGATCACCCCAGAGAGCTCCCCCTCGTTCCTGTGCCGCCAGTACCCCCGCCCCAGGGAGCTCCTTGTCTGCCGTCCTTCCATAGCGTGCTTTGTGTGTGTGAGAATGTCACATAAATGGAATCCTAGGGATGTGCTCTTCGGTGGTCGGCGTCTTCCACCCAGCATGCTGTTCATGCATTGTTGTCGCAGGTCCTAGTAGCCTGTCTTTTTCTACTGATGAATGGTATTCCACCCTCCCTTCGATGGATGACCTTGGGCACCTCTGTTTCCCCTTCCGTAAAATGGGGGGAAATAGGTTCACTCTGCTGTGAGGATTTAATGATTCCTGTGGGTGATGAGAAGACCGCCTGGCCCATGGCAAGCGCTAAAGGACGGGGGTTGTTCCTGAGAGTAATGATGGTTTCAGTTACCTGTTGCTTGTAACAGACTACCCCGAAAACTGAGTGGTAGACACTGGGGGCGTTTTCAGTCTGAGGCTCTTTTGAATAATACGAAAGATTAAATAAAATCAGCATGCATCTTGGCGACAGGTTAACAGGCAGATGCTGCCACTTTGAACACAGGCCGGTTTTGTTTGGAGGTGGGTCCTGGGGGCTCTGATCTGCTCAGCACTGGCCGTGCTTCTTGCCCTGCGTCCTGCCCTGAGCCTGGCTCTGGCCTTGCTGAGCCGACCCACCAGCTTGCCTCATTTGGGCCTCAGGAAGTGGCCTCTGTAGAAAAAAAAAAAAAAAAGTATAAGCAGCGGGTGGTAGTGAGCTTTAGGCCAAGAAAGCAGATCACTGGAGCGCAAAGCCCCAAAATAGATCTTTCTCTGCTCAGTCTCTAAGCCAGTGGAGGCAGTGGTGAATGCTTTGCATAATTTCCTACCCGAAAGGAAAGGTTTTTACTGTGAACAACTTTTTGGGACCAAAAGAAAAAAAAAAAAATCTCAAGAAGAGCCAAGTTTTTTCTGAGAAGCCAAGAGTAAGAGGCCTGAATTGGAATCCCAGATGCACCATTCGCAAGCTGTGGGTTCTTGGGCAAGTTCCTTAACCTCTCTGAGCCTCACTTTTCCTCTGTGCTCACTGGCAGCGATGAGACCAGACTCTCAAGTGTGTAAGCAGAGCACCTTGCCCTGCGTTTGACACGTGGTGGGCTGCTGCAAATAAAAAGTATCCTTTTTTTTTGGATAATAAAAAAAGTGTCCCAGTACCTGTGCCTTGGTGTCTGTAAATGTGGTAGGTATGAGGGGGAGGGGTAAGCTTTGGCTTTCCTAGGAAAGTATTTGCAAGGGTGCCTTTGAAGTAATACCTTCCTCCTCTGCAGGTCACTCATAGGGAGAGTTGAAAGGCGGGGCTTGAACAGTGGCCCAGATGTCCCAGAACATGTGGACGTGTTCCTTTCTGTGGTAGCAGTGACTTTGCTGATGGGCTTGAGTTAAGAATCTTGCCGTGGGAATGTCATTCTAGACGATCTGTCTACGGCGCGGTGGGGATGGGGGTCCAGTGTCATCACAAGGGTCCTTCTAAGTGAGAGGTCAGAGTTCATAGAGATGTGGGAGGAGCAGAGGTTGCAGAGATGTCCTGGAGGAAGGGGCCACGAGCCAAGGAGTGCAGACGGCCAGGCCCCTGGATGCTGAGAACAGTGTGTGTAGATGGATTCTCCCCGAAGGCCCCCAGAAGAGACCAGCGCTGCCTATACCTGGGTAGCCCACCTTAGCCCAGTGAGGCTGATCCTGACCTCGGGACAGAAAGACAGTCAATGTGTGTCACTGCAAGCCGCTCCA
>NW_011494867.1:7727380-7733541 GCF_000754665.1 Bison bison bison
CGGCCATTTGTTACAGCAGCCGTGGGAGACTTGCACAGCCTGGCAGGTTCGTGCTGTGATGGTTCTGTAGGAAGGCGGCCTCCGAGGTGGTGGCCCCGTGCCCATGTGTAAGCATCTCCCTTTCTGACTGGGATGGACTGCTTTGGTCGGGCCTGTGGGACTTGAGATGCTCCGGCCTCTCCGGGGCCCGGTCTTGGCCTCTGTGGTCAGGTGGCCGCAAGCCCCCCCACCCCGAGCTGGGGGAGCTGCTGCAGACAGGCTTCCTCTCTCCAGCAGGAAGAGAAACGAGCCAAGCGGCGTCGGGGGCCAGGCTTCCTGTGTGCTGCCTCCGCCCGCCGGCGCGCCGGGGTCCAGGTGGGGTGGGAGGGCACACTCCGGTATCCTCTGACGCGAGTGCCTCTCTCTGCCCAGTGTGGGTCTGTGTGTAGTCTTTTAAATGATTGTTTTATTGTGATGTGGCACCACCCGGCCCCTGGAGGTGTGAGTGTCAAGGCCACCGCCAGCCTCTGTGGAGGCGCAGGAGTGGGGCTGCAGAGCTGGCCGCAGCTCTCTGCAGGGACCCTGTTCGGGTCAGTCTTGAGCGGTCTTGGCACTTTTCCTGATGGCCTGCTTGTGTGAGGTGCTAGGCCGTGGTGGGCATTCCAATGTAATTATCACCGTTCTAGTGAAGGAGCAGCCCCAAGGCTGAGAAATGAGGCGCGTGCCATGGCTGGGTCATCTCACTGGTTGTGGGATGGTCATCTTGTGACCTTTTGCCCTTTTGGTCCTTTCCAGGATACCCTGCCCTCGCCCCCACCCCTGAGTGGGCAGAATAGTGGTCCCCAGTGATGTCCAGGTTCTAATCCCCGGAACCTAGGGATACGTGACTGATGTGGCAAAAGGGACTTTGCAGGTGATTAAGTTAAGGCGCTTGAGATGGGAGATGATGCTGGACAATCCCCGTGGGCCCGTACCATCACCAGGATCTGTAAAAGGTGGAAAAGGGAGGTAGAAGGTTCAGAGTCAGGGAGAAGCTGAGAGATTCTGGCCTCTAAGGTGGAGGAAGGGTGCAGAGCCAAGGGATGAGGCAGCCCTGGAAGCTGAAAAGGGTGAGCATTCTGCCCAGAGCCTCCAGGAGGGGCAGCCCTGGCCACACCTGCTTTGGAATTCTGGTCTGTAGAAGCGTGAGATCATACATGTGCATTGTTTTAGGCCTCTAAGTTTGTGGTCACTTGTTAGAGCAGTAACAGGAAGTGACTGCTGCTGCTGCTGCTAAGTCGCTTCAGTCGTGTTCGACTCTGTGCGACCCCATAGACGGCAGCCCACCAATATCCCCTGTCCCTGGGATTCTCCAGGCAAGAACACTGGAGTGGGTTGCCATTTCCTTCTCTAATGCACGAAAGTGAAAAGTTAAAGTGAAATCACTCAGTCGTGTCCGACTCTTAGTGACCCCATGGACTGCAGCCTACCAAGGTCCTCCATCAATGGGATTTTCCAGGCAAGAGAACTAGAGTGGGGTGCCATTGCCTTCTCCAACAGGAAGTGAATACACTCCCAAATATGCATCGCCTTTCAAGCTTTTTCAGACTGGTCCACTTGGTAGAGATTTATCAATCATGTTTGAGACACTCTGCTGGGCATCGAGGTGAGCAGGTTGAATACAGCAGGATCCTGTCTCTCAGGGGTTCACAGTCAGCGGGGGAGACAGGCAACAGTTGATAACGCCTGTGTGCAGGGTGCCCTGGAATTGTCGGGGAAGACATGGAACCACCCCCGGGGGCGGGGGCATGGGAGAGTTCTGGTGAGAGTCATCGGGAGAATCCCTGAACTCGGAGTAGGAATTCTAGAAATGTCCCGTCATCTCTTGGTTATCGCTACTTGGACATCTAGTTAAGTCTTTTAAACTGAAACTGTTCAAGATGGAATTTGCCACCAGAAAAAAAGAAAAACCAACTTGAGGCTGCCTTCTTTTATTTCTTTCTTTTTGGCTACACTGGGTCTTTGTTGCTGCACATGGGCTTTCTCCAGTTGGTGAGTGGGGGCTACACTTTGTCGCGGTGGGTGAACTTCTCATCGCAGTGACTTTGGTTGCTGCAGAGCACCCGCTCTAGGCACACGGGCTTCAGTGGTTGCGGCACGTGGGCTCAGTAATGGTGACTCTCAGGCTCTGGAGCACAGGCTCAGTAGCCGTGGCACAAGGGCTTAGCTGCTCTGTGGCGTGTGGCATCTTCCCGGACCAGGGATCGAACCCACATCCCTGCATTGGTAGGTGGATGCCTATCCCAAGGCGGAGTCCTGAGGCCTCCTTCTTTAAAGCCTACTCCTTGTTCCCCGACCTTGGTGAGAGGTTCACCACACCCACCCAGCGGCCCACTCCAGACAACTGGAGTCCCCCGATTCTGCTCTCACCTTCACCACACCCACCCAGCGGCCCACTCCAGACAACTGGAGTCCCCCGATTCTGCTCTCACCTTCACCACACCCACCCAGCGGCCCACTCCAGACAACTGGAGTCCCCCGATTCTGCTCTCACCTTCACCACACCCACCCAGCGGCCCACTCCAGACAACTGGAGTCCCCCGATTCTGCTCTCACCTTCACCACACCCACCCAGCGGCCCACTCCAGACAACTGGAGTCCCCCGATTCTGCTCTCACCTTCACCACACCCACCCAGCGGCCCACTCCAGACAACTGGAGTCCCCCGATTCTGCTCTCACCTTCACCACACCCACCCAGCGGCCCACTCCAGACAACTGGAGTCCCCCGATTCTGCTCTCACCTTCACCACACCCACCCAGCGGCCCACTCCAGACAACTGGAGTCCCCCGATTCTGCTCTCACCTTCACTTCCAACACCAAACCCGCCCTGAGGGCTGTGGGTTTGTCCCCATCTGGAGATCCTTTCCCCTCCCACCAGCTGCACAGCACTGGGATCCAGGCTCAGAGATGGAGGCAATGGAGAAAAACCTCCCGTACGGCCTGCCTCCCTCATCGGGTAGCAGGAGGCCCCAAGGGTCATGGCCAGAAGGGTGGACCCCAAAGATGGACTTCCTGGGTTGAGACCCCAGCTCTGCACTTAGTATGCTTGTAGTCACTTGCTCGGTCGTGTCCGACTCTTTGCGACTCCCGTGGACTGTAGCCCTCCAGGCTTCTCTGTCCATGGGATTCTTCTGGCAAGAATACTGGAGTGGGTTGCCATGCCCTCCTCCAGGGGATCTTCCCGACCCAGGGATCAAACCCACGTCTCCTGTGGATTCTTTACCACCTCGCCACCTGGGAAGCCCGCAGTCTGCTTTTGAGGTCAAATCACTTCATTTCGAGTGCCCCAGTCTCCTCACTGGGATTATTAAAACGGTAATAAAAGCGGTCCTGATGTCTTGGAATTAAATGTGTTAAAATACAGAAAGCACTCAGAATGATGCCCTCCATAAATGGTGGAGAAGCACTGAAAATCCTCGCAGCAGTAGCCGCTTTCTAACTGTCCTCTGAGGGGTCTTACGACCTCTGTCCTCGGTGCCTGCATCAGCCCTCATCGTGCCTTTATAAAGCCTCCCCATTTCACAGGTGGGGAAACTGAGTCTCACAGAGTAGCATGACCTTCCTGAAGCCACTTAGCTGGTGAACCTCTGCTGTGATCTCTTCCAGTATGTCTCAGTGCGGCCTGGGACCACTTTCAGAACCTCTTGGGTTTTTTGAAGGTTTCTTCCAGTAACCACTTGGAAGTCTGGATCTTACTGGAGAGGAGCAAAACCAGGCTCCTGCTTCCTGTGGATCAGTTAACTGACACCAGGGAACTTGGCCCTGAACTCCTCTCTAGATGCCACCTCCTCAGTCCCGGAAGACAGCAGTCCCCAACCTCTTGTTAATTTAGTTGTTACCTTGGTGGGGGAGGGGTGGCACTCCCGTCGTTGCTGTGCACGTTTTCTCTAGTTGCGGGGAGCAGGGGCTGGTCTCTTGTTGCGGTGTGTGGGCTTCCCGTTGCAGTGGGGACCGCTGCCCTGAGGAATAGCTTCGTAATCGACAGACTCTCTGTCACCATGTTCGTGAGGTCTCCGGATGCATTTCCCTGTGACCTTGTGCTGAAATCAGACTCACTGGACGTTTTCCGGGACCTCATAGATGAGAAGTGTGGGAAGGAGCCTGGTGAATTCACGTCTACTGCAGTTAGAAAGGGTCTGTGTTGTTTGGGAACTCTGGCTACTTCTGTACTTCTGTGTCAATTAAGTTTTCAGACCCCAAAATAGAACTTTGCATTTATTCTTTTAAAATCCCACCCCCTCCGTTCCAGACGGGGGAACCAGAAACCCATCTGCCTGTAGGAGGCCGGGCAGGTGACCCACATGAAAGAGCGGGACAGGGTCTAGGGGGTGAGTGATAGGACGCCTGGGCTGCAGAGATGTGAGGGCGGGTGGGAACCGTGGTGCAGGGGCTGCGAGGTGGGCAGGTCACACCCAGTGCTGCAGGCTCAGGGTCGACAGACCTGCGGCTGAAAACGCTGGTCGGTACTGCAAGGTCAGCTCAGTTTTAAAAAGTGCCGACTCATTTAAAAAAATAAACAAGCAGCATGATCTTGACCTACCTAAACATGTCTGCAGCCAGATGCAGCCCCCAGCCAATGAATATAAACTCTGTTTTAGACTGCTGAGGGTCAGTTCAGTTCAGTCCAGTTGCTCAGTCGTGTCTGACTCTTTGCGACCCCATGGACTGCAGCACGCCAGGCTTCCCTGTCCATCACCAACTCCCAGAGCTTGCTCAGACTCATGTCCATCGAGTCGGTGATGCCATCCAACCATCTCATCCTCTGTTGTCCCCTTCTCCTCCTGTCTTCCATCTTTCCCAGCATTAGGGTCTTTACAAATGAGTTGACTCTTTGCATCAGGTGGCCAAAATATTGGAGTTTCAGCTTCAACATCAGTCCTTCCAATGAATATTCAGGACTGATTTCCTTTAGGATGGACTGGTTTAATCTCCTTGCAGTCCGAGGGACTCTCAAGAGTCTTCTCCAACACCACAGTTCAAAAGCATCAATTCTTTGGGGCTAAGCTTTCTTTATAGTCCAACTCTCACATCCATACATGACTACTGGAAAAACCATACCTTTGACTAGTTGGACCTTTGTTGGCAAAGTAATGTCTCTGCTTTTTAATATACTGTCTAGGTTGGTCATAGCTTTTCTTTAAGGAGCAAATGTCTTTTAATTTCATGGCTGTGGTCACCATCTGCAGTGATTTTGGAACCCAAGAGAATAAAGGCTGTCACTTTCCATTGTTTCCACATCTATTTGCCGTGAAGTGATGGGACTGGATGTCACGATCTTAGTTTTTTGAATGTTGAGTTTTAAGCCAGCTTTTTCGCAGTTTTTACTGTTGCACGGCAGGTGGTGCCTCCTCTATTTCAGCCACAGTTTTGATCAGTGTGTTCTTGGGGTCCACAGAGGAGCCTGGGAAGACATGCTGGTGTGACCTTAAGCAAGTTACAGATCTCTGAGACTCGGCTGGCCTGTACAACACTAGCCTTCCAGAGCTGCTGTGACGGCTCAACTTGCATGCTTTTTAGAGCATGAAAGGTGTGTTACATAGAAGGTGTCAATAAAAGTGGATTTCTTTCCCATCCATTTGCATTCCTTTTCTTTTCCAAGTTTTGGATTAAGATTTTTAAAACAAGGAGCCCACAATGGCCCAGAGCCCTTTTGGTTCCTCACTAGAGACCTCTTTTTGGGGAGACATTGCAAGTCGCCCGAGACACTCTGTGTGGGCTTCATGGTCTGTGTGTTGCTTGTGTTCAGACTTGGCTCCGGGTCTGGAGATGCCCTTGGCAGTGTGGTCTAAAGGGAAGAGTCATCGCTGCAAGGGAAGGGATTCTGAATCCTGGCAGGTGCCAAGGTCCCATGGCCAGGTTTTTAGTATGAATTGGTTGTGTTTAAATAAAAGAAGGGCAAAGAGGGCAGGGTGTTGATGAGGACCGGAGTGGCTGGAAGTGAGGTCAGTGAGCTATGGGCTTGTGGCCATTATAGAGACTCTTCTGCGTCGTCTATGTGTTTTTAAGCTTAAAAAAATTTTTTTTCTTTTTGGCTGCGCTGGGTCTTTGTTGCTGAGAGTGGCCTTTACTGGTTGCAGTGAGTGGCAGCTACTCTTCATTGTGGTGCACAGACTTCTCCTTGCAGTGGCATCTCTTGTTGAG
>NW_011494867.1:7733641-7740311 GCF_000754665.1 Bison bison bison
CGAATGGGCTTAGTTGGAATGGGCGGTGTGTGGAATCTTCCCAGACCAGGGGTCGAATCCGTATCCCTTGCATTGGCAGACAGATTCTTATCCACTGTACTGCCAGGGAAGTCCTGTAAGCTTTTTTTATTTTTTATACTTGAAATTGTTGTTGTTGCTTCGTTTCTCAGTCATGTCTGACTCTTTGTGGTCCCACGGACTGTAGCCCGCCAGGCTTCTCTGTCCATGGGATTTTCCAGGCAAGAATAGTGGAGTGGGTTGCCATTTCCTTCTCCAATTGGAAATAACACAGATTAATCATTTAGTATAATGAATGATTACAAGACAAACTACCACGTCACCATCAGTCAAATTGAGACCAAGAACATTGTGCTTCTGAGAAGTTTCCTGTATATTGTTCCGATCACCCCTCCTCCCTTGCCAGCTAGCTCTTCACTTTTCTGTATGGTTTGACCATCTATGTACACAGTGGGGTTTTAAATTTATTTAGTTATTTTTGCTTTTGTCACTGAATAATAGCTCAGGAAATCTCCAATTCAGTTGATACAGGCAGTCTAATATGCCCTTTTTACTGGCTGCATAATAGCCCACAGTGTGGCGGAACCACAGGTAAGCACCTACTACTCCACCTTTACTATGTGGTCAGGGTTTTGTTTTTTCCGCTAGCCACTGGAAATGTTGAGATAAAGGGGCCGTATTAGTACAAAAGCCTTACCTGCTTACAGCCAAGCTCAAACAATGCAAGGGAGGAAAAAAACGTGCTGTCCTTCTCCCGCATCTTGGAGATAACCAGTATTAACCATTTAGTGTAATTTTTTACGTCTTTCCTATGTGTGTATGTGTCCATATACACACTTATGTATGTAGGAGTTTTAAATGATTTATCTGGCTTTGTCAGGTCTTAGCTGTGTCATGCAGGATCTTCCACAGCGGGGCGTGGACTCTAGTTGTGGCGAGCGGCTCCGGAATACATGGGCTCAGCAGTTGCAGCTCCATGGGACGTGGGATCTTAATTCCCCAGCCAGGGATTGAACCCACGTCCCCTGCATTTCCAGGTGGATTTTCAACCACTGGACATAGGTTTATGTACAGTTTTCTAAGCAGAAGTAGGACCACACGATGCCTGTTCTCTGCGCCTTGCTCTTTCCCTTAACCGTGCTCTGGGCAGCTTTCGAGTCAGTCCACACAGGTCTGTTCCATTCTCCTTTCACGGCTGCCTGGTATTCCAGACAGTGGCTGCGCTGTCGTTTCTTTAACTCACGTGCCCGGCTGGTGGACAGGAGGGCGCCGTCCAGAAGAGAAACCCCCGTGCCAGCATCTTCACGCATCTGTGCTACTCTTTCTGCAGGGTGGGTTCTTGGAGGTGGAGTTCCTGGGCGTGCACATTGAGCATTTTCATAGATCGTGTCATGTTTTCTCACCAGCTGTAGCCTGGTTTTAGAGGGAATTCTCTGGTATGAACATTGAATCTCTTAACGGTGTCTAGACTCAGATCGTCACAGAATCTGGGTTTTAGTGATGCTGAGGCACGTGGCTTAGCTCTGCCCTTTTTCCTGCTTGTGTGCTTCCCATTCATTCATGAGCTTTGGTTTAATTATTTTAATAAATACATGTTTGAGTTTTTTTTTTTTTTTTAATATTTGTTTATTTATTCAACTGCCTTGGGTCTTAGCGGTGGCATGCAGCATCTCTAGTTGGAGTATGTGGGATCTGGTTCCTGACCAGGGATCGAGTCCTGGCCCCCTGCTTTGGGAGCATGGAGATGCTTTTTTATTAAATGTTAAAGGGCTATAAAATCAGTTCAGTTCTCCCAGAAATAACCATTTATGATGGTGTGTACCCTTTTATGTCTTTAACTTTCTATACCCTGGGGTAACTGGAATCACAGGCACCTGTGACAATTGACTTGTGTCTTTTAAAGGAGTCATTACCATTTGTATGAAATTTCAAACTTTTGCAGCCTTTTCCCTGCTCAGCATTTCTTGAAACTAAGCTTTTGGAATGACTTTTTTGAGGATGTGTTTTTAATTCATTTATGGCTCTGTGGGTCTTCGTTGCTGCTTGTGGGCTCTCTGCAGCTGCAGCGAGCGGGGGCTGCTCTCTGGTGCGGCTCGGGCTTCTCACTGCAGGGGCTTCCCTTGTTGTGGAGCTCAGGCTCTGTAGTTGGGTGCACAGGCTCAGTTGCCCCGTGGAATGTTGGATCTTCCTGGAGCGGGGACCAAACCCATGTGCCTTGCATTGGTAGGACCCCTAACCACTGGACCACCAGGGAAGTCGTGGAATATTTTTTGATATACAGATGAGTTGCAAAGATCCAGAGTGCACATGTGCCTTTCTCCCAGGCTCCCACCTTCTGTTGTGTGATGAATTTGCCCAAACCAAGAAATTAACATCAGTGAATGACTGTTAACTTCAGACTTTATTTGGATCTTACCAGCTTTTCCACAGATGTTCTTATTCTGTTCCAGAATCCATCCAGAGCAGCCTGTTGCATTGAGTTGTTTTGATTTATCCACATTTCTGTGTATAGGTCTGTTTTTTAATTGATGGAGAGGGATCCATTGATGATGAAAGCCCGTTTGCTCATATTTCCAGTGTTGAACATGCACACTGATTCTCTTTCCCTTCTGCAGTTGTGAGCCACACTGCCCTCAGCACAGGTAGGGTTTTGTGTGGGTGGATGGACCCAGGGAGGTGGAATCGCCAGGTGGGAGGGAGCCTGTGTTTCTAGTGTGGTCGCTGATTGCCAGGTCACTCTCCAGGGTCCTTGTTCTGCCTCTTGGTTGAGTTGCCTCTTGGTTGAGTTCCCTCTTTGGTGCCAGGCACTGAAAGCTGTGGATGCAGAAATGAGGGAGACAGCTTTTTAGTAGACGTCCATAAATCATGGCAAGACCACCAGTGTGGGTCGCAGCTGACCCCAGAGGACCTTAGAAGAGCTGGATGGACAGTGGAGAGGGCTGAGAAAGGTGTTGGGATGGGGCTCCAGGCAGGTGCGAAGACCACGCAGGTGTGTGCTCCGGGCAGGTGGGCTGACCGACTGTACCGAGGCAGGGCTGGTGTGATCGGACTGTCCAGGCGGGGGAGGTGAGGTGGGCAGGCACTGGGGGCCATCAGGCTCCGGGGGCACAGGCCGTGTGTCCTCAGCACCCTCCTGCTCCTCATGTCAAGAGCTTGGTGGCGTGCAGGACAAAACGCACCCAGCTCCCTCTTGGCTCCTTTGTGCTTCTGTTTGCTCTTTTTTTTTTTTTTTTTTAATTTAAACTTCTGTTTTATATTGGGGTATAGCCAATTAGCAATGTTGTGATAGTTTCAGGTGGACAGCAAAGGGACTCAGCCATACGTGTACATGTATCCATTCTCCCCGAGACTCCCCTCCCACATGGGCTGCCACATAGCACTGAGCAGAGTTCCCTGTGCTCTACAGTGGGACCTTGTTGGCTTCCCATTTAAAATATCCTATTTAAAATATGTCCATCCCCAAAACTCCCTAACGATCCCATGCCCCCATCCTTCCCCCTGCTGTTTAATCTGGACGTCCGCACGGATCTGCCCTCGCTTTCTTCGGGCCACAGCTTAGAGGGCATCTCCTTCAAGCTTCTCTGCTGCCCATCACCCACCAGGCCTCACTCTGAGCTTGTGTGCTCAGTCGTGTCTGACTGACTGCGACCCCATGGACTGCAGCCCACCAGGCTCCTCTGTCCATGGGATTCTCCAGGCAAGAGTACTGGGTGGAGCCGGTTGCCGTGCCCTCCTCCAGAGGATCTTCCCGACCCAGGGATCAAACCCATGTCTCTTGCGTCTTCTGCATTGGCAGGTGGGTTCTTTACCACTTCGCCATCTGAGAAGCCCTGGGCCTCATTCTGCTTTGGTTTAATTCTTGTAGCCCTTCTCACTAGCAGGCATAATGTTGTTGTTCAGTCATTCAGTCGTGTCCTACGCTTTGAAACCCCATGGACTGTAGCACTCCAGGCTTCCCTGTCCTCCATTATCTCCTGGAGTTTGGTCAGACTCATGTCCATTGATCTGTTGATGCCATCCTGGATGGCAGATATAATGTATGTGGATTTATCTGTCAGCCTCCTTAGAATGTCCTTCCTTGAGGGTAGGGATTTGGTCTGTTTGGATCTCCAGCCCCCACCCTGTGCCGGGCCCTAGACCCTTGGCACCTCTGCTGACGGGTGTTCCCCTTGCTGGGGTGACCTGAGATGACAGCAGCAGGCATTTAACACTGGGTCAGATGCAGCTCTGTGTCATGAGCTGTCTTCTCCTTCAATCCCCACATCCCCTCCATGAGCCCGACCCAACTTAATGGTGTCTCTTCTCTGGAGGTGGGGTTGGGAGCTGGTGGGGGTGTGGGTGGCGTGACTGTGGGGCAGGGACTTGGCCATCCGCTGACCCAAGCTCCAGCTGGGAGCCCAGGCCGACTCCC
Source organism: Bison bison bison (assembly GCF_000754665.1). Taxonomy (NCBI): domain Eukaryota; kingdom Metazoa; phylum Chordata; class Mammalia; order Artiodactyla; family Bovidae; genus Bison; species Bison bison. The sequence goes on from NW_011494867.1 coordinate 7,738,071, forward strand.
TGGCAGATGCTGCAAAGAGGAGGCAGGCTGTGGGTTTCCGTTCTGGGGTGTGAAGTCAGACAAGCGCTCATAGCCCTGGGCTGGACATGGGATCCTTGTGCCAGGAGGACGCAGGTGTACCTGCCTGGCCTGGAGTGCTGGGGGGACCCTCTTGCCCCCATCCTGCCCTCTCCGAAGGGGAAGGAAGACTCTCACCTTCTAGCTCGTTGTAACAGGAACTGCCACCTCCCCCCCCAGCCTTGGTTTGCAAAACTCTGAGCCTAGTGGGGAAATGAAGGGCTGGCTCGCTAACCACAGTGAAAACTCATTTGCAAAGGCAAAGCAGGGGCCACAGGCCCCTTCTCCGCCCCTGCAGAAGGGACCCACATCTGTAGGCAGCTGTCTTGCTGGGGCGGGTCATGTCCCACCATGGGGCCTGGGAGCCTTGAGATAGTTAACAGACTGCGGGCTTTCTTGTCTTTCAGCCTCAGTCTTCCCCTCCGTTAAACGGGAGTAATCACGATAATATGGTGGTGGTCCGATGGCTCCTTAGAGGAGGAGATGCACGCAGTGCCTGACACCCTGTTCCTCCTGGGGGGCTCTTAGCATCGTTCCTGGGGTGCTAACAGACAGTGGGCACCCCTCTCCCGGCCTGCGTTCCATGCGATAGCTGCTTTTTAGGAATAATCCTCAGGTGGAGCAACCAGGGGGTAAAGGAATATTTCCTGACACACGATTTCCTTTTCCTTTTTGAGCAGACCTGGCCAGTTTAGTCAGACTTCACGGGGCAGTCTGACATCGATTCAATGGAGGGCGTTGTGAGGGTCAGACCTCATGCCTGCAAAGCTGAACAGGGAGGCAGAACTGGGCTTCCCGTGTTGGGACTGGCAGGGGAGCCCACGGGTGCCTAGCGAGCGCCCCCACAGCCCCGCGCCTGGAGGTCCGGCATCCCTGCCAGTAACTCTCTGGAGGCTCCCAGGGGGCCCCGCTCTCCCGGGGCCAGGGCCCGGGTCAAGGCCATAGCAGTAAAGCAGAGCAGCGAGTCATTACCAAAAGTGTAGTGAGGACCAGGAAAGGGGAAGTTGAGAAGAGGAAGGGAAGGCCTCCCGGAGGAGGGGGCCGTCTACTCGGGGCCCAGCCAGATGAATGCCGTTTCCTGCTCCCCGGCTGTGTTCACCCCCTGGGGCCCAGGGTCGGCTCTGGGAAGAGCCGGGCTTTCCCTTGCAGGCTGCCCACGTCCCTTGGGGCCCTTCCCCTTGACTGTGGCTCTGTCAGTCAGGTCCCTAGGCATCTGAGCCCTTTTTGTCGCCAACATGGCCCAGGCCCTGCTGGAGACTGGGAGAGTGTTCTGCTGGCGACCCCTGGCTTGTCCTGATCAACAGCAGGGTGAAAAGGGGTCTCTGCCATCTCCTCCAGGGGCTGAGCTTGGCATCGGGAGCCCTGAGTGCTTCTGGCATCTCTCTCCAAAGCCCGCCAAGACTTGCCTTCAAAGAGCCCCCTTGAGTCTGTCCTGTTCACCCTAAAGGTTTTCCTAGAGACCATCATGGGAGCAGCCCACCCCCTGAAACAGAAGTGGGGAGAGGAGAGAGGCAGGCTCCTCTGGACGGTGGGCTTTCTCTGTGCAACACCCCCATTTCACATGTGGGGGGTCACGCCCTGTCTTTGACGTCACGGTCCGGCCGGCCAGGTGGCCGTGAGGGGATGACCTCACCTTCCCAAGTTGAGTCTGGAAGATGGGGGTTTGTTCCTGGGGTTGGGAGGGTTAGGGAGCCGGTGAGCTCAGCTCTGGCCCTAATAAAGATTTCCTAAGAAGGGTCCTGCCTGTCAACTGTCCAGCTCGGGTGTTTTGACCTTGGGTCTTGACCTTGGCAGGGCTCCCTTCTTCTGCTGGTGGAACTGGGAGCCTGCCTGGGGAGTGCTGGAGCTGCACTGGCGGGGCTTGGACCGGGTCGCCCAGCCTGCCGGTCTGTGTCCTCCTCTGCAAAACGGGGTGCTGATAACAGTAGCCACTCACCCCTTAGGGCTGCAGGAGGCCCCTCTGAGGTGGCGGACGCCGAGTGTCATCTGTGGCTGGTGGCTGGTGGATGATGGCCTGTCAGAGTTGCTGCTGCCTATATGTAGGGGTTTCGGAGCTGGGATCCGAGCAAGGGTGTTCCTGAGACGAAGGACCCCGAGGGACACAGCTGGGCTGGGGGAGATCTGAGCAGGCTGGGGGTCTTCCCAGGAGAGGAGCTGGCCTTCCCTGAGGAGTGGTTAAGACCG
>NW_011494867.1:7740446-7744193 GCF_000754665.1 Bison bison bison
CCAGGGTTCAAGTCCTGGCTGCACCAGGGTGGTGGTGACCTCGTTTGCTGCCGTTTGGTCACTAAGCCATGTCTGACTCTTTGCGAACCCATGGACTGTAGCCCACCAGGCTCCTCTGTCCATGGGGTTCTCTAGGCAAGAATACTGGAGTGGGTTGCCATGCCCTCCTCCGGGGGATCTTCCCAACCCAGGCATCAAACCTGTGTCTCCTGCTTGGCAAGTGGGTTCTTTACCACTGGGCTACCTGGGAAGCCTGGTGGTGGCCTTAGAAAGTCATGAGTCTCTTAGTTTCCCCATCTTTGGAACACAGATGACAATCTCTGCTCACACGCATGTGTCAGAATCTCTGGTGTGGTGCCTGGCCGGCCGTACTTGGTGTTTCTGTGAATGTGGCTTTCCTGTCCTTTTGTGCCTGTTGGATTTCCACTGAAGCCAAGAGGTCCCTGGTAGAAAGATGAGGGCCAGCATTTTCCACTGGAGGATTCAACATCAATCCACCTCGAGAATTTTCTCTACACAAAGTGGTCAAATTTGAGATAGTTGTGTATTCTCAGAACCTTTCTTTTCCTGTTAAAAAAAATGATAAGAAAAGAACCGTCTGACACAAAGGGTGAGCTGCCTGCCCGAGCCCATGGACAGAGGAGCCTGAAGGGCTACAGCCCATGGGGTCGCAAAGGGTCGGACACGACGGAGCAACTGAGCGTGCGCGCACACTGGTTGGACTGAGGTCGGGGAGGGGTGATGGGACGAGAGGCTGTTGTCACGGGAGTTCACGCTGTCCTTCCGCAGGTGCTGAGTGCTCGGGCTCCTCGCGGACGTTCACTGAAGTTGTGTTCTTGGCAGCCGTCCCTGGCCTTTGCAGAACGGGAGGCCCCCAGGCTGGGCCCCGTCGCGGGCCCTGCAGCCCACTTCCTCTGGGTCTGTGACTGGCTATCAGGCAGCCCCATGTGCCTCTATTTGTGGTCTGGCTAGAAATAGTATGGATCCTGGTGGAGAGAGGAGCAGTTCGCAGGGAGGGGTGAGGGGTGCTGTCCGCAGCGCCCCCCCGGGAGACTAACTCAGGCCCCGGGGGCGGGAGCCGGTGCTGGAAACACCCTTCCCTCCAAAGTTCTTTTCTGGTCTTTCTGAGCACGTCAAGGAGAACATCTGTGTGGTACTAGCACGGTTGGTTTGTTTCTTTCTTAATACTCTGTATTTTTAACTGAAGCTTTTATTGAGGTCTTCAGAGGATCATCTGTGTGTGGACTGTACTCAGTTTCCCCTAGGACTAATAACACCCTGCAAAGTTGTAATGTGACGTCACAGCCAGCACGCTGGCCCTGATCAGTTCTCGGCCCGTCTCACGCCGATGTCCCCAGTTTCCCTTTTATTTTTAATATTTATTTATTTGGCTGTGCTGGTCTTAGTTGCGGCATGTGGGATCTAGTTCTCGGACCAGGGATCAAAGCTGGGCTCCCTGCATCGGGAGCACAGAGTCTTAGCCACAGGACCACCAGAGAAGTCCCCTGGTCTTCCTTATACTCTGTATGCATTTATGTGTTAATTCTGTACAGTTTTATCCCATGGATAGATTTCTGCATCCCCTACCACAGACAAGACATCGAAGTTCATTGCCATCAGCATGCCTCTTAATAACCACACCTACCTCCATTTCTAAAATTTTGACACGTTTTATTTTGAAAGGCCTAAGTTTTCTTCAATAAGGTATAACTTAGCTATGGGAAAAAATGCAAGTGAGGTGAGCATGAGCTCAAATTTACACATGTCTAGCTCTGTGGTCACTGTCCCCATGAGGTAACCACTGCTCTGCTTCTGTGTCCTTCTGTGAGTCTGACTACGGTGAACTTGGCCTCACGCTGTCTAATAACTGCTCTCTCCTCTTATAACTCAGAAGCACCCAAGGGTTTGCTTTGGCATCAACTATTTATAGGCAGAATGTTAATAATATTGTCCGTTTCTACTGGCTGCATTATTTTACAGTTCCGATGATATACCACCCAGGTGGCTCGGTGGTAAAGAACCCGCCTGTCAGTACAGGAGACTTGGATTTAATCCCTGGGTTGGGAAGATCCCGTGGAGGAGGAATTGGCAGCCCACTCCAGTATTCTTGATTGGGAAATCCCATGGACAGAGGAGCCTGGAGGTCCATGGGGTCGAAAAAGAGTTGGACACGACTTAGCGACTACCACCACCATGATATGCATTGGATGGGACTGGTTTTCTTTTTACCTAAAACATAAACTCAGAATGCTGCTGCTGCTGCTAAGTCGCTTCAGTCGTGTCCGACTCTGTGCGACCCCACAGACAGCAGCCCACCAGGCCCCACCATCCCTGGGATTCTCCAGGCAAGAACACTGGAGTGGGTTGCCATTTCCTTCTCCAATGCACGAAAGTGAAAAGTGAAAGTGAAGTTGCTCAGTCGTGTCTGACTCTACACGACCCTGTGGAACTGCAGCCCACCAGGCTCCTCCATCCATGGGATTTTCCAGGCAAGAGTACTGGAGTGGGGTGCCATCGCCTTCTCCGGAAACTCAGAATACTCAGATGAAAAGGCAAGTTGATTTAAAGATAAATATTAGACAAACGGTACCAGCACCATGCCATACGGCAGACTTATCAGATGGCATTTGAGAAATAGTGTCAGAAGCACATATGGTTCCAAAAAACTCCAGACCCCAAGTTGGTCAGTGCAATGAGGGGAAAGATCTGTAGATAGTCTTGGTACAATCAAGGCCTTCTATGCAATTTTGATTCACAGTGCTGGGTTTATTTAAGATTCTTTTTGATGTGGACCACTTTTAAAGTCCTCATTGAGTTTGTTACAATATTGCTTCTGTTGTTTGATGTGGCTTTTTTGGCCATATGGGATCTTAGTTTCCTGGCCAGGGATCGAATCCCCACTCCCTGCATTGGAAGGCAAAAATTTAACCACTGGACCACCAGGGAAGCCCCAGTACTGGGTTTAAAGCAAAGAAAATTAAAATTTGATTAGGCCACGCACACATAAAGGAGTGAGCTTCCTTTTAATGCCTTAATGATTTTTGTCGTATCTTCATACCACCTGTTTTCTATACCTAATACATATTTTAAAATCAACTTTTTCAAACTTAAATTTGTGTAGAAGGAACTTTGAGCTCACAGTTTAGAGGCTGCTAGATGTGTTTCAATATGAATTGGAAAAATACACACCATAGTTAAGACATAAAAAGAACGTAGATACTGTTAAAGTCATCCCCCACATCAGACATGTGGGATCATTCTCGTTTCGTTTTCAGCAGGAGAGAGGAGACATCAAATTCAAGTGACACTGAAACAGTGAATACTGAGAGAGCTGTATTTGATGCTTGGTGTTTGATGTTTTGGTGGCCAGCTCATAAGGCTTCTCTTTCTGTCATCTCCTCCTGAGTTCGGACATGATTAAGAACTGACACCCAGGTCACTCATAACGGGCTATGGGAAGATTTGCTCTGTGTTTGAGCTGCCCCGAGAACCTGGTTTAGCACTGCTCTCTGACCCCTGACCCGCTCACCCTGGGCTCTGTTGGATGCCCACTCCGAGCCACAGGGAGTGGGGCCGGGCATGTGGTTCCTAGGGGGTGGGTTGGACCAGAGCTGGATAAGCAGCCTGAGTTGGGCAAGCCGGGTTCCTTCTCCCAGATTCTCCTGCCAGAGAGCGTTCCCTCGTCTCTAGGGGAGAGGGAGTCCCCGAGGGTAAGAGAAGGCCGGTCCGTTTCTCCAGGATCACTTC
>NW_011494867.1:7744293-7756175 GCF_000754665.1 Bison bison bison
TGGATGCAGAGCCTTCCGTGAACAGCCTGATGTTTGAGTGTTGTTTTTCTGGTAAAGTCTCCGTGGAAGCAGGAGGCGAATGTCCTCAGCTGGGTGTCAGCGCCATCTCATCCATTGCATGCTGCTTTCTTCAACAAGGAAGAGGAGAGCAGCCCCCCTCACTCCCCATCTCTAGCCTTTAAAATAATTTTTTGAATATTTATTTATTTGGCTGTGGTGGGTCTTAGTTGTGGCACGCGGACTCTAGTTCCCCGGCCAGGGATTGAACCTGGGCCCCCCGATGTTGGGAGCGCAGAGTCTTAGCCATTGGACTGTACCAGGGAAGATCCCAAAATAATTTTTAATATCAAAAACTCATCTTTTTGACATTTTACCAAGTTCTTTCAGGTATATCTACCTATGGGATGGATGTTATTTCCCCACTGCACCCATGAGAAGGTAGAGGCCAAGTCAGAATAAAGGACCCCTCCCCAGGCGCGTAGCTGGGGTCACAGCGTGGGAGCTGAAGCCGTGTCGCCTCGATTTTTGTGGAGTTGGACTCTTCCTGCGCCCCACGTGCACCTCCTGTAACTGCGTGTTCCGTGGTGCATCTCGGTTATTTATCAAAGTAACCCCGTGCCCTTTGGCTTTTTAAAGCAGGGTCCTTCACTGAGACAGAGCAACACTGAGACAAAGCGAAACCACCAGCGGTGGCAACGGTGTTGGTGAGAGATGCCGTGAAAGAACGTTCATCCCAGCAGCTCAGCTAACCCCGGCTCTGAGACCTCCGGGGGCCACCACGATGTGTGCTGACTGCCATTTCGTCTCATTTGCAGAGCAGCTCAGGGAAGGTGCTGCTGTTAGCACCGTGCGTGCAGCTGAAGGGAGAAGGGAGGTGACTCGCCCAGGCTCGCAGGTGTCGCTGGGGAGTAGAGCTGGGCTTGGAACCGGGGTCTCTGCAGTCCAGACTCCTTCCAGGGCTTCCCCTCAACCCCCTCACAGGATAAGTCCAGCCTTCAGAACTCAGCTGGGATGCTCACAGCCTCGAGTAGCCTTTCTTCCCCTTGCTGGGCCGAAGCCCCCGTGTAGACTTGATCTTGCTCCTTTGCGGTGTTTAGCTGAGTGGGAGGTTTACGCACTCATGTGCCAATCTGCTCAGGGTCTGTCCCTCTTTCCAGCCTCAGAGTTTCTGAGGACAGGGACTGTGCCTGTCGGTTTCTTCCCTGGCACTCAGCGGGCTGCTCACTCCCCACCCAGTTGGTTGAATGACTGAAAGATGGAAAGGGGGACAGTGGGCATGTGCAGGGAGGTGCCTGAGCCTGGTCTGTCTCTTTTCCCCTCTGTTACACCTGGAGCTTCCTTGAAGGTGTTCTGTTAACCTCGTTGGCGGGTGGTGCCATCTGAGGTCGGGTGAGGAGATGGGAGAAGGCCAGGTGAGGGAAGGAGGTTCCAGGCATGGGAGGCAGCCTAAGAGCAGCCCAGAGTCAAGAGTGAGAGGAGGAAGGAAACAGGAGTCAAAAAGCAGGGTCATGGGGACAGCAGACACAGGGCACAAAAACCCCAAGTGCAGGTGATGGGTGGGTAGTGGTGGCCAGACTTGGGGAAGACCCGGGGTGATGCCGGGAAGGGGGCTGTGCAGAGACCTCGCCTCTGTGGCTGTGTCATCTCGCTTCTTCAAGCAGGAAGCGCGGCTGCAGAGCCCGACCACATGAGCACCCCCGGCCCCCGGAGCCCACTCGGTAGTCGAGTCTGTGCTCTGCCTGAGCCCCTGGCCAAAACTCCCGCCCACGCAGGTCAAGGTCCCCCGGCCACCGGTTGCCCATCACCCTTCCTGTGAGTCACCCCTGCTGTCAGCAAATTGGTGGGAACCTCTCTTTTTTTTTTAAACCTCTTCTCACACTTTACACACACTCGCACACATACAAATAAAAGCACCTCTCCTTCGCCGAGCCTAGCGCATCCCTGAAGACGCAAAGGAGAGCGTCTTTCTTGGGATAGGGTGTTATGTCCTGTTACGTGAATGCGAGTGGGGGCGCATCACCAACAGCTTGAAAAAAACCCAACCATTTCCGCAGTATTGCTTAACACCCGTAAGCACCTAAAAACCAGCCCGTCAAATATTTCTGCAAGAATATAGAGCATCAACAGCAGCGAACACGGAATGATTTGATGCTCTGATGACCTTGTTACTCCTGTATATGATGCTGTACAGTGCTGGTTCTGAATTTTGATTTTTTGTTTCTGTCGTGTAACTACTTTGTAACTCAATAGAAGCGAGGGTGAAATCGCCTGTTAAAAATACCAAAGAGAGTATCTAAATTGGACTCTGGTTGGGAGTTGGCTTGCCAGAAGTAAACCCTGAGGTGGACTTGGGGTGGCAGGGCGCTGGTTTGCTGCATGATGATTTCCGCCACCAGGAGCGCTGGCTGTGCTCCTCTGCAAGGCAGACGGACGCGCAGGACACTCTCACAGGTGCCTGCCCTTGAGCCCCTCTGGCAGGCGTGCGCGGTCCAGGTGGTGTGTTTCAGGTGAAAGCCTGTATGTTGTTGTTCAGTCGCTAAGTCATTTCCGACTCTTCGCGACCCCATGGACTGCAGCACGCCAGGCTTTCCTGTCCTCCACCACCTCCTGCAGTTTGCTCCAAGTCATGCCCATTGAGTCGGTGATGCCATCCATCCATCTCGTTGTCTGTCGCCCCCTTCTTCTCTCACCCTCAGTCTTTCCCAGCATCTGCGTAGTACAGTAGATACTCACATGTGAGCGTTTGAATAGCAATAGGCACCTGTATACAGTATGTGCATGCACATGTGTGTACGTACGTGTGGATCCACACACAAGTCTCCCACACCTGGGAGACCCTCGGGGACATGTGGATTTGTATCCCTAGCACTGGGGTTTTATTCCCAGTGCAGGTCGGAAAGGCACTTTGGGGTTAACCTGGCTGAGTGCAGCCAGCGTTACCCACCTTGCTGACTCACACCCCTGAGTCAGTGGGACCACCCTTCAATAAGGAAGGTGCCCCGCTGCCCCATGTGATGTAAGATCAAGTGCTGGGCATGTCAACAAAAATGCCCAAAGGGCTCCTGCAGCCTCTTCAGTTCAGTTCAGTTCAGTCTCTCAGTCGTGTCTGACTCTGTGACCCTGTGGATTTCAGCACGCCAGGCCTCCCTGTCTATCACCGGCTCACGGAGTTTACTCAAACTCATGTCTGTTGAGTCGGTGATTCCATCCAACCATCTCATCCTCTGTCATCCCATTCTCCTCCCGCCTTCAGTCTTTCCCAGCATCAGGCTCTTTTCCAATGAGTCAGTTCTTCACATCAGGTGGCCAAAGTATTGGAGTTTCAGCTTCAACATCAGTCCTTCCAATGAATATTCGGGACTGAGTTCCTTTAGGATGGACTGGTTGTATCTCCTTGCAGTCCAAGGGACTCTCAAGAGTCTTCTCCAACACCACAGTCCAAAAGCATCAATTCTTCAGCCTTCAGCTTTCTTCACAGTCCAACTCTCACATCCATACATGACTACTGGAAAAACCATAGCCTTGACTAGACAGACCTTTGTTGGCAAAGTAATGTCTTTGCTTGTTAATATGCTGTCTAGGTTGGTCATAAGTTTTTGTCTTTTAATTTCATGGCTGCAGTCACCATCTGCAGTGATTTTGGAGCCCCCAAAAATAAAGTCTGACACTGTTTCCCACTGTTTCCCCATCTATTTGCCATGAAATGATGGGACCAGATGCCATGATTTTAGTTTTCTGAATGTTGAGTTTTAAGCCAACTTTTTCACTCTCCTCTTTCACTTTCATCAAGAGGCTCTTTAATTCTTCTTCATTTTCTGCCATAAGGGTGGTGTCATCTGCATATCTGAGGTAATTGATATTTCTCCCAGCAATCTTGATTTCAGCTTGTGCTTCGTCCAGCCCAGAGTTTCTCATGATGTACTCTGCATATAAGTTAAATAAGCAGGGTGACAATATACAGCCTTGACATATTCCTTTTTCTATTTGGAACCAGTCTGTTGTTCCATGTCCAGTTCTAACTGTTGCTTCCTGACCTGCATACAGATTTCTCAGGAGGCAGGTCAGGTGGTCTCATATTTCTTTCTCTTTAAGAATCAGACTCTGCAGATCACCAATAGAAAGCCACTCGCACTGGTCAGGGATTTCCTTCCTGGGGCTCCTGGTATTCAAGGGGTGGCCAGACAGTGGGTACCCCTGTGTCTCTGGAGGTGGCCCCTGCTCGCCCAGAATGCCTGGAAGGTGGTGGTGCCTGTTTTGAAGGACTTGGTGGTGGCTCACGGAGGCCCAGCCACCGGCCCACACAGACAGGTGACTGTCCACCTACGTGTGAGCCACTGCTGCCCCGCATTGGTGGCTGGTCAGCCTTGTCGTGTGAAGGGGGCACGTCACCATTACACTTACGGCCCTGAGGGTGTAAACGATAGGGGACCAGTTTCCGCTGCTACCAGACACCCAAGATCACTGAAAATAGGCGTTCAAACAGAAGCCTGCACGCGGATGTTCAGAACTGTAGTATTTACAACCCAAAGGTGGAAGAACCCAAATGCCCATCAGTGGACAAATGGTTAGAAAAGATTCGTATGATGGGATGTTATTCATTCATAAGAATGACACGTGCTGCAACATGGAGGAACCACGGACAGAAGTGAATGGAAAAGCCAGACCCGGAAAGAAGACTGTGTGTCCTCTGGTTCCGTTTCTATGTAACGTCCAGAACGGCAACTGTGTGTAGACTAAAAGTGGATGAGTGGTTTCCAGGGGCTGGTGGGGATGGGCTGGGGGGGACATGGAGCCTGAAGGGCATGGGCTTCTTTCCGTGGAGATGGAAACATTCTAACGTTGACTCCGGTGGCTGCACGCGTCTGTGAATCTACTAGAAGCCATGAATTGTTTGCTCTCAGTGGATGGCACGTGAACTATGGCATGTGAACTGCTCTTTTGTGCTGGGTCTCCTTGCCGCGTGCGGGCTCTCTCCAGTGGCGCCTCTTCCTGTGGTGCGGGCCTCCTCACTGCTGGCTTCCCTGGTTGCGCGCATGCTCCAGTGTGTGGTCTGGCAGCTGCAGCACACGGATGCAGTAGTTGTGGTGCGTGGTTCTAGTTGCCCTGCGGCCTGGGGGTTCTTCCCAGACCAGGGATCGAACTCCTGTGCCCTGCGTTGGCGGGATTCTTAACTGCTCTAGCACCAGGGAAGTCTTGGACTGTATCTTAAAAAAGCTGTTATTTTAAGAGAGTGAGTGAGAGAGTGCACTGATTTCTGTAGTTCAGGATACCTTCAGGGCTGCAAAATGTATAGAAGTGGTAACATCTCATCCTGTCTCCACGCAGCAGCTCTACTCAGGGAGCCCAGAGACGCTGTTCTTGTCAATAATTGGGGCCTGTCCACATCCGCCACTGTTCTGCTTGAACTGGAGACACTGCAACTTTGATGCATCTGATCCCCGAGTTCCATGAGGGTAGCACAGAAACTACCGGCTTCCCAGGAGGCTCAGTGGTAAAGAATCTGCTTGCCAGCGCAGGGGACTTAGAAGAGTCAGGGTCAACCCCTGGGTCGGGAAGATCCCCTGGAGAAGGAAATGGCAACTCACTCCAGTATTCTTGCCTGGAGAATTCCATGGACAGGGGAGCCTGGTGGGCTACAGTCCGTGGGGTTGTGAGGACACAATTTAGCAGCTGAGCACACACAGCGCAGAAACCACCGGATTGATAAGCTGACTCAGCAGAGGATGCTGTGGGCTGACCCTTATGCTAGAGTGGTCACTGATGCACATTGAAGGCACTTTGCTCTGAACACTGCAGCCCTTTGCTCAAGGCCTGGGGGGGTTAAGGCCTCCAGAAGCAGTCGTCGACCTATAGCAGGTGGAAGTTGGGGGATAGATACCCCAGCTCCCTCCCTCCTCCATGGGGCAGCCTCTAAGGGGGCTCTTAATCCCCGTGGGGTCAGCTCCCACTGCCCCTGGGGTACCAGCTTGGTAACATAGCAACTGCTTGCTTCCCCGTGCCTCTGCCGGTGTTCCCTAGCATCTGCTCCCGGGGCAACTGCATGTGCTCAAATCGCGGTCTCAGAATCTGCTTCTGGGGGAAGCCAAGCCAAGCCACCTGGGAGACCTTCTCATTTCTTGTGCCGCAGTCTGAGTCTGTGCTCCAAGCCAGGCTCTGACGCAGGCGGCCGTGCACAGGACGGACACGACCCTTGTCCTGCTGGGGCTTGGAGGGGAGAGCGGATGGGCAGTAAACAGATGAACCTGTGATTGCAGATGGTGCTGGTGAGGAGCTTTCCGGGGAACCGACCGATGACTCGTGCAAAGCACTGGCAGTGTGCCTGGCGTTATAGTGTGTGCTTTGGGAGAGCTGTATGTGATTATCATTGCTTGGATTTGTATTCTCACAGTTGAACTCAGTGTGTCTGTAAGACCGTTGGGGGCCAGGACTGTGTACATTCAGGGGATTGTCTGGCTGACAAAGTGTGATGAATCAATACTCCATGTTCATGGATAGAAAGACTCGATATGTCAGTTCTCTGCAACCGAGGGTCGTCAACACAGTCTCCATCAATATCCTAGCAGGCTCTTCTGTAGACAGTGACAGCCTGACCCTACAGTTCATATGGAGAGGCGGGACACCTGACAGCCAGTGCAGTGTCGTAGGGCAAAGTCAGACGGGGCTGCAGCCTCACGCTGAGACGTACAGTAAAGTCACAGTTATCAGGGCAATCAGGGAAATAACAGACCCATGGAACAGAAGAGAGAGACCAGAAATAGAGCCACACAAATAGTCAGCTGACCTTTGATAATGGACGGGAGGCTCCGATGGAGAAAGCATGGTCTTACCAGAAGTATGATGAATAGGCCAGTACTTATCTGGGCAAAGAGGGGAGCGATCAGGATGACGTCATGGAGGTGTCCAGTCCTGCTGATGAGGGCAGACACCTGCAGCCCTCTCCTGGGACAGGGCTGGCCTCCAAAGGGTGCTCCCTTGCAGTGAAGTGAGGGGCGGTGGTGCAGGGGTCATTGAGGCTGTTTATGTCATCAGAGTAGCTGTTGTATTTCATTCTCTTCCCATTTCCTGTTTTCTCTATCTTTTAAAAAAAAATTTATTTGTCTGGGTCTTAGTTGTGGCACATGGGCTCTGTGTTGTAGCCCTGTGAACTCAGTAATTTTGGTGCGTGGACCCCGGAGGGCATGGGCTTAGTTGCTCTGTGATGTGTGGGATCTTGGTTCCCGGACCACGGATTAAACCAGTGCCCGCTGCGTTGGAGGGCGGATTCTTAACCGCCGGCCCACCAGGGAGGCCCCTCTTTCTCTCTTTGTGTGTTGCGTGGTCGTCTCGCCCTCCCCGTCTGGGTAGCTTGTCTCCTCTCTGTGTGTGGTTGTCCCTGACCCTGGTTGACCCTGTTTGTGTGTGTTCATATCTGTGCGTGTCTGTCTCCCTCGGTCTCTCACTCTGTCCCATCTTGAGGTCTGTCCCATTGTCCCCATCACTCTCTCCTTCCTCTTTTTTTTTAAAAAATATTTATTCGGGCACACCATGTGGCATGTGGGATCTTAGTTCCCTGACCTGGGATCGAACCAGTGCCCTCTGCATTGGAAGGCCGATTCTTAACCACTGGACTGCCAGGGAAGTCCCTGTCCCCTTCCCCTTTTAACAATCGTATGTTTATTATAATTTTGCTGTAAAGAAAAAAGCTCACAGTAGGCCAGTTCAGAAATTCCCTCTTAGCAATATTTTATGGGGAAAGAGAATGGTTAGATAATCATTGCTAGACTAACTATGGGGGAAAAAAAAGAGTATTTGCTTAAAGTCGCTAGACTCTTGACTGGCTGGGTGGGTGAGTAACTGATTTCTGAGAACACACCTTAATACCTTAGATGTTCCCAGATAACCGCTAAAGCAGGTAGATCAGCCCTGCTGATCTGACCTCTCAGAAGGTGGTGGGTCTGAGCGCACACAAAGTCTCTGTGTTTTGTTGTTGGCTTTTGAGGAATGAGGATAAGAAGAAAAGATAAGATTCCCTGGTTTCAGGGTTGGATGAAGGGTGGGATTATACCTCCCACCTCTCTACCCCGCAAGGTTTAGAGACCCCTCCAATACTAGGGCCATTCATAATTGCTAAGTGTCTCAAAAACTTTTTTTTGGCTTGAAAAAAATTGTAGATTCAAATAACACAAAGTTTCTGTGTGCCATTCACCTAATTTCCTCCCATGAAAACATTTTTCATAACCATAGTTATCAAACCCAGGAAACTGAGCTGGTAAAATGTTCTTAAATCATAATTAACAATGGAGTATTACTCAGCCATTAAAAAGAATACATTTGAATCAGTTCTAATGAGGTGGATGAAACTGGAGCCTATTATACAGAGTGAAGTAAGCCAGAAAGAAAAACACCAATACAGTATACTAACACATATATATGGAATTTAGAAAGATGGTAACAATAACCCTGTATACAAAACAGCAAAAGAGACACTGATGTATAGAACAGTCTTTTGGACTCTGTGGGAGAGGGAGAGGGTGTGATGATTTGGGAGAATGGCATTGAAATACGTATAATATCATATATGAAATGAGTCGCCAGTCCAGGTTCGATGTACGATACTGGATGCTTGGGGCTGGTGCACTGGGACGACCCAGAGGGATGGTATGGGGAGGGAGGAGGGAGGAGGGTTCAGGATGGGGAACACATGTATACCTGTGGCAGATTCATTTTGATATATGGCAAAACCAATACAATATTGTAAAGTTAAAAAATAAAATAAAATAAAAACCATAATTAGTTACTTTTTTATCTTTTATTGAAGTATAATTGAGTTACACTGTTATGTCAGTTACTGCTGTACAGCAGAGTGACTCCTTTATACATGTATATACATTCTTTTTCACTGTGACTTATCACAGGATACTGGATGTAGTTCCCTGCGCTCTACAGCAGGACCTTGTAGTCATTCATTCTGTGTTACCAGTTTGCATCTGCTAACCCCAGGCTCCCAGTGCAGCTCTCTCTCACACCCCGCTCCTTTGGCAACACAGTCTGTTCTCTCGTGTCCCTGATTCTGATTCTGTTTCATAGAGAGGTTCCTTTGTGTCGTATTTTAGATTTCACATGTATGTGATGTGCGTGTGCTCCGTCGCTCAGTCATGTCTGACTCTGCAGCCCTCCTGGACTGTAGTCCGCCAGGCTCTTCTGTCCATGGGATTTCCCAGGCAAGAATCCTGGAGTGGGTTGCCATTTCCTCCTCCAGGGGATCTTCCCAGCCCGGGGATCAAACTGTGCAGTGTCTCCTGCGTAGCTGGTGGACGCTCTACCACTGAGTTACCGAGAAAGCCCATGTGAGTGATGCCATGTAGTATTTCTCTCTCTCTTTCTGATTTACTCCACTTACTGTGCTAATCTCTAGTTGCATCCAAGTTGCTGCAAATGGTATAATTTTGTTCTGTTTTATGGCTGAGTGGTCAGGCCATAATGAGTTTTCATCATTTTTTTATGTGGACTCAGTTTTGGTTTGTTTGAAGAGTTTTAAGGAATTTTATCACATGTATAGACTTGTGTAACCACCACCACCACACACAGAGTGCAGAATAAATGCTGTTTATTTAAAGTTTTTTCACTTTACTTCATGACTCTTGTCCTCCAAACTGTTTTCAGTCTGGCTAGATCCATGGTAAGACAGTGGAAAGCCTTTAGTTCATTCCACCCCTTCCTCCCCTAATTTAAGTATCTCGCCTCTTCTGCAGAGATACTGTAGAGATACTGCAGAGATTCTGTAGAAAATCCACCTACCAATGCAGGAGATGCAAGAGATTCAGGTTTGATCCCTGGGTCGGGATGATCCCCTGGAGGAGGAAATGGCAACCCACTTTAGTATTCTTGAGTGGAGAATCCCATGGACAGAGGAGCCTGGTGGGCTGTAGTCCACGGGGTCGCAAAGAGTTGAACATGACTGAGCACACACATGTCTCATTTTACTGTTATGTGTGAACAGCTTTGAACCTTTACTGCTACTTCAACTCTGACTCTAAAATGCCCTGGTTCACTTGGGTCTGTTTGCTTCTTGGACTCCAGGTCAAAGCTGAGGTCTCCTTCCTACCCTCTCATTTCTAGGAATACCTCTCTTTGCTGTTTCTCTGTTCAGTGCAATAACAGAGGTATATGTCCCAGGATTCTTATGGTTGCATGCGACAGAAATTTCCCACTAACCAAAGCTAAAAAGAATTGATTAGGTCACATAGATAGCGTATTCCAATGCAGAAGAGGCTTCAAGCCCAAACGGACCCAGGAGTTTGATAGTGCATCAGGGCTGAGTCATTTTGCCTTCCGTGTGCCCAGCAGCATGGACCCTGCTACCCCTCGACTCATGTTTCCTCAGCCTGCAGCAGCAGCAGGAGAAATGTGATGAATGGCTTTGGCCAAGCAAGCCCTGGGAGGATGCTGATGGGCCCAGCTTAGGCCGTGTGCTCCTCCCTGAATCCTGACCAAGAGGTGGGATGCCTTGGTCATTTCTGGGCCCCTGGGCCCCTCCTTTGGCCTGTTGTGGTGGGAGGGGGGTGGACCATCTTCATCTCAGGCGTGTGAAGTGGGTCCATCCCAGGAAAAGGTACTTTTCTGACAGAAGAAAAGGCGGAAGGGATCGATGGACTTGTCTCTTTGTGACACTCCTTAGTTCACTGGACCTCCTGAGATAGGAGCAGGGTCCCTCATGCAACAAACAGCCATCCTGTGAGGGGAGGGGCTCACCTTTGAGTCAGGGGCCGTCCTGACCTTTGCCCAGGAGAAGGTCGGAGTCCTGTGGCTGGGGTTCTAGGGAGGATGAATTTCCTCTTTTTCTGTCATCTAGGGCTTCCCCAGTGACTCAGACAGTAAAGAATCTGCCTGCAGTGTGGGAGACCTGGGTTCAATCCCTGGGTCAGGTAGATCCCCTGGAGAAGGGAATGGCAACCCACTCCAGTATTCTTGCCTGAAGAATCCCATGGACAGAGGAGCCTGGCGGGCTACACTGTAGTCCATAGGGTTGCTAAGAGTCAGACGCGACTGAGCGACTCAGCATTGCTGCACAACAGCTCTCCCAGCACCGAGTGCCTGAGAACCACACGCATTTCATTATTTGCACAGAAAGCTGTGAACGGGCAGGGCCTCGGGGCTGGTCGAGCTTGTCTTCACTCTGGACAGTGAAGAGCCGGGCGGGGTGTCTCTGGGGTGCAGGCACATGGCGGCAGCCTCAGATGGGGTGACGTCCAGCTTCTGACCGGCTGCTGTTGCTTTTCCTTCAGTGGACATCATGGAGATAAAGGAGATCCGGCCGGGGAAGAGCTCCAAGGATTTCGAGCGCGCGAAAGCGGTCCGCCAGAAGGAAGAATGCTGCTTCACCGTTCTGTACGGCTCCCAGTTTATCCTCAGCACGCTCAGCCTGGCAGGTGGGCGCCCGCCGCGCGCGTCCCCGCCCCGCGCCTCGGCTTCCTTCCCAGAGAGCGCTCCAGCGGGATGCCCACCCCTGCCCCCCTGCTAATGCATGTTTGGGGCATCCCGGTTTCGAATCCTGACCCTGCCTCTTTCTAGCTGTGTGGCTTTGAGTAAGCGACTCCACCTCTCTGAGCTACAGTTTGCTCAGCTGTAAAACAGGACCCAGTTCATCCTCGTGCTGACCTCGTGGAGAGGTTGAAAGGATTACCTTAAGGGCCCGTTTGGCTCA
Organism: Bison bison bison; assembly: GCF_000754665.1. Lineage (NCBI taxonomy): Eukaryota > Metazoa > Chordata > Mammalia > Artiodactyla > Bovidae > Bison > Bison bison. The sequence continues at coordinate 7,755,977 of NW_011494867.1, forward strand.
TGCTGTGCTGAGAACTGAAGGCAGGTTACATTTTTTTGTCCAGCCAAGCGTGGCCTGCACCATTTACTCGGCTTAGCTGATCTGAAGGAACGATCCTGAAACCTTCTGTCTCATACATGCATACATGCACACACGCAGTGCACACACATAGACACGGTCTGGAGGTGCGATGTCTGGTCCTCCTCGTGAATCCGCCAGA
>NW_011494867.1:7756275-7777815 GCF_000754665.1 Bison bison bison
ATCCGCCAGAAAGTCAAAGGGGACTTTGGCCGGGAGAAGAACTGAAAAAGCTCAGGCGCTTGGCTCAGGGGCAGAAGCTTATAGCTACCTTCAGGTCTAACCCCAGAATTTCTTGACTTAGAACTTGATATAAAATCATGGTGGACAAGGGAGAAAATAAATAGCATTAAAAGTAAACCAAAGTGAATGGAAACTGTGGAAGCTGAGTAGCATTAGGGACTTCTAATTTCAGGCCCGATGACTCTCATTGGTTTAATTGCTCATTCATGCTTTCATCAGGCATCTGTTGAGCATATGCTCTGTTCTGGGTTGTGCTAGATGTCCGTGGGGCTGTAATGAGACATAAGACCCAGTTATCACCTTTAAGGAGCTCACGGTCTACTTGGGGAGACAGACGTGTGGACAGGAACTTAGAGTTCTCTCTGATAGGAGCCGAAGTCCAAACGTAATACAGCGTGCTGGAGGAATACATGGTGCGTAACTCCCTGGAAGGCTTTGCTGGGGAGGTGACTTTTTAAACTGGGTTTTGAGGCATCAGTAGGAGTTGTGAGGAAAGAGAGAGGATGGTCCAGGGAGAGAGCATTGAATGTGCCAGGCTTGGAGGAGGGAAATAGTAAGCCAGATGTGGGAGGTGATGGGTGAATGTCTGATGGAGGGGGTGTGGCAGGAGGCAGAGACGGCAGGAGAGAGGGGTACATGACCCTGAACCTTCAGAGCTTTGTCCACTTCGCCCGGCTGCAGGCTGAGGCCTGGATGCTCTTCTTGGTAGGGAGGCTGTGAAAGCCCAAGCAAGATGTGGAGCCCAGGACGCCAGCCTGATGGGTGGATCCCGGCTTCTTCCCTTCAGCCTTCCTAGCTATACCTTTCTCTTCATCTGCCGGGAAGAATGAGAGCAGAGACCTCGGCATGCTCTCTCCAGGCTAACAAGGCCCCTGACGGTGTGAAAAGATGTTTAATAGCGGGACCAGGTGTTTGCATTGCCAGCTGCATTTTATGATGAGGAAATGAGGCACAGGGAGGTTGAGTAACCAGCTGAACATCACACAGCCCTGAAACACTACAGTGGGCCTTGGGGTTGATGCCAAGCTCTTACCCACCACTCATTGCTGCTTCCCTTACAGGCAGCAGCCTCGCCTACTCGGTGGCCCTCTCTCTGGCCTTGACGGGAAACAAGGGAGGTGCCGAGGGCTCTCAGGATTGTGGTCCAAGTTGTCCTGAGTTCTGCCTCTTGTTCGTTAGTATAGGACGAAAGCTAAAGCTCTACCGGCTTGTCGCTCCTGCTGTAGGAGGCTCACCATGGGCAAAAAGCAGGTCCCAGGAACCAACACAGGTTCCTCCCATCCCCGTGGTCTGTGTGGGGAGGGAGACTCCAAGCAGAGATCTTCCCAGGGAGTGACACAGCGTTTCTGGCCCCTCCTGTCTCCAGCTGACTCGAAGGAGGATGCCGCTAAGTGGCTGTCTGGCCTGAAGATCTTACACCAGGAAGTGATGAGCGCGTCCACCCCCACCATCATCGAGAGGTAATGGCTTTGCCCGTTTCTCTCCGTATTCGCTCACTCGGGCGACTGTTCTGCTCCCTCTAGCCGGTATGGCGAAAGGAAGGAAAAGGAGACATTTCATCTTGGAGGCTCCCGGAGTGCCCTGTATGCAGTAGGTGTCCTGTAGTGGCTGTGGACACTCCAACATCTTCCAGAAGAGCCTCCCATCTCCTTGGGCCTTGTTCTTCCTGGGTGAGAAGTGCACTGGGATTGAGACAGAAACTCATCCTGGTGTCGGGTCTAAGGGGAGGGCCTGAGGCTTAATTCTCAGAGGATTTAAGAGGAGATTAAGCTGACTGATGGGAGGACCTCGGCTCGAGGTCTGGGATTTTCCTCCTTGCTTGACGAGGGCCTTCTCAGGACTGTCTGTCAGTGTCATGGGTATGGGGTGGGACTCGTGTATGAATTGCTGTCCATCCAGCGAACTGGAGCCCTCTGATCTCGACCGTTTGTCTTACCAGCTTTTTGGGAGGTTAACAGAGAGCACCAGAGGGATTTAAAGAATCCAGCCTCTGGGAGTCCACGGGGCTGCTTGGCTCAGCCGGGCGACATTTCACCCACACAGAGAAGCTGCTGCTTCCCAGGTTGCTGGTGTTAGAAAGTGGGAAGACCTTCCTTTTCATTTCCAGGCTCTGTGTCCCATCCTACAGAAATTCCTTGGACTTGTGAGTCTAGCTTTCTGATTTTCTAACTCTCTCTCTGTCTCTGTCTCATCTCTCTTCCCAGCTGGCTGAGAAAGCAGATTTATTCTGTGGATCAAACCAGGAGAAACAGGTAAGATTCACTCGCATTTTTGTGGTTTCCTCCCGATCATTTTGGATCATCTCATTCTTTCTTGAAATATCCCAGTGGGGTTGGAGTGAGTTCTGTGCTGTGGAAAGGTCCTTGTGAAATCAGATTTGACTTAACAAGGCGGCGGACGCAGTGCTCAGTGGTGTGGGTTGTGGTGATAAAAATCTCCACCCATGTGGGGTCTCATTGCAGGGGACAGTGCCACCCCATCTGCGGGGAGGACTTTTCTGCTATGTGGAGCACTCGGACCACGTCACTTAGGCCTTCGCGTTTGAGGTTCTTCTGTGTCCTGGGGAGAAACAGGATCCCCATGGTGCCCGCCCGTCCTTTGTGGTGGAGATTGACCATCAGGAAGTAAACCCAGTTCGGGGGCGATGCTTCCAAGAGCTGGGTGAACACGAGGCAGGCGATGTGACAGCCTGTAATTCAGTGTCCCTGACTGGTTCGCTTAATAGCACGTCTTGGAGCGGTTCCCTCTGGGCACATACAAGGCTCTGTGCCACACATTTTTGGAACAAATGTGATTGGTCCTTGGATAGACGTGGTATAATTGCCATATTGATGGGAAACCAGTTCCTTCTCGATGAACATAAGGTTGTTTCTTTATTATAAAGCTATGAAAACCTTTAGGTCTCCCTTTTAAAAAATGTTATTGTTAATTATTATTATTATTTGTTTCTTTGGCGGGGCCGGGTCTCAGGTGAGGTCTGCAGGATCTCCCATCTTCGTGGTGCAGGCGGGGTCTTTAGCTGTGGCATGCAGGCTCTTAGCTGCAGCACGTGGGATCTACTTCCCTGACCAGGAATCGAACCTGCGCCCCCTTCATTGAGACTGTGCAGTCTTAGCTACTGGACCACCAGAGAAGTCCCTGGGCCTCCTTTTTTGTAAATGTGTGGGACACAGACACGAACAGGATAAGTTCCCACAAGAGGAATTCCAGAAGCCAGGCGTCACTGGGTCTGACAGTCTGAGGGAGGTGGTAGCAGTTCAGAGCATCTTCTTCACCGTGTCTCACCAGACTTCGACCTTCATTAACCTGATGGGTGAGAAGCAGCAGTGGGTTTTTGGCTTAAATTTGCATTTCTTTATTTAAGGGAGAGGTTGAACATCCTCTCATCAATTTTTTTTTTTAGGTTATGATCCAGTTCCTGTTAATAACGTAATGATAAAACCCACCATTTATGGAGCACCTAGCATGGCAGGCACCGTCCTCAGCACTTGACAATCACTGTATCGTTTTAGCCTCACATCAGACCTCTTTCAGCATTTTTAAATGTCTTTCCTTCCTTCCATTCTCCATTAAGAGATGTCAGCTTCATACACGAGGCAACAAGGAACCCTTGCAATGCTCCCCTTGTATTGCACAGCACATGGGAGCTAATTCCCCACCAGTGATTGAACCCACACCCCCAACATGGAAAGTGCAGGGTGTTAACCCCTGGACCACCAAGGAAGTCCCTGCCCAGCTTGTTGCTGAAAGGCTTTCCATCTTTAAGGCATTTTGGTGTCAGGCCAGTGTCACCCATCACTTGTCAATTTCAAGTGGTCTCTTGTACACATGCCCCGAGGAGTGATTTGCAAATGGTGTAACCAGGAAGAGGTGGAGAGTTAACTGCTCTTAGGTCAGCCAGCATCTCTGTGTCTTTCCATCTGCCTTTCCCTCCCTCCCTCCTCCTCCTCTTCCTCCTCCTCTCCTGCCAGCATCCTCTGTGGTCCCACACCCTGGGCTTGGGCCTGGTGTTTCAGAGGCAGATCAAACGAGGGGGCCTTTGTACACACTGGGCTCCTTCAGCCTCAGGGTGGAGCCTCCCATGACCATTTCCCTTCTCTGGCTGCCCGGTGATTCAGAGCTGAGGTTGGCACAGAGCGGACGGAGGGAGCCCACCAGGGCCCTGTCTCCACGAGGTGGGGTTTATGGCATCATCGGTCTGGTTCCAGAGTCTGCTCTCCGTCTTGTGTTGTCAAGACACGGAAGCCCGGCTTTCTCTGCTCGGAACGATTCTTAAAAGTCGTTCATTGAGAAGTGCTTTTCAGAACCTTCGGCAGGGAGCGAGTCTGTCTCTGGCCATGATGCCTTGTTCCCTGTTCCCTGTCCTTGCCCCACCCCGACATCCCTCCCTCCCTCCCTGTGGGCTGAGTCCTGCTGCTCTGTCGACATGTGGAAAATCCCACCTTTCACGTGGCTCTGTGCGGCCCTGAGGGAGCTTTTCCAAAGGGGCTTTGACCAAGGTGCCCGTGAAAGGGCTCTTGACTCTTGCCAGTTTCCCCTCCTTTCCTGTCGCCCACGTTAATCGCGTTTCCTGGAGGAAAACAAAGGCACAGCAGCGGGGCAAAGCGTCCTCTGGGCGGGGAGGGCCGGCTCGGCAGTGCCCGCTCCCAGGTTTTCCTTGGCCTGAACGTGTGTTTTCAACCTTTCGAGGGGCCAGATGGCAGCAGCTGGTGTTTGCTGAGAAGCGGCTTTGCGGCAGCCGCTGTTCTGAGAGCCCTCTGGACTTAGTAAGTTGGGGAGAGGTTATGGAACGAATGCTGGCAGACTGAGCAGCTAGGCATCCCCTGGGCCATTTAATGAGGATGCTGAGGCCACGAGAGGTTGTCATTTGAACAGAGCAACCCAGCCAGTGAGCTGTGGCTTATTGATCACTAAGCTGGTAAAAGGCAGAAATCTCTTCCTGCAGTGACTTCCTGTGACTGAAAATTACTCATTCATTGTGATGAACTATGTAACATAAAACACGACTTCAGGGTACATTTCTGTGCATTCACGTTGCCATGCTGCCAAAAACGTCTGTCTCCAGAGCTCTTCTCATCTTGCAAAACTGAAACTCTCTACCCATCAAACCATTCCCCCATTCCCCCCCTGCAGCCGCTTGGCAACCTCTGTTCTTCCTTCTGTCTCTGTGAATCTGCCTCCTACGGGTACCACCTCTGAGTGAAGGATGCTGTGTTTGTGACCGGCTTATTTTACTTAGTGTGATGTCTTCGTGGATCAGGTATGTTAACTATAGCGGGTGTCAGAACTGCCTTCCTTTTTAAGGCTGAGTGATGCTCCACGATCTGCACCTAACATGGTCTTCATTGCTGTGTGCAGAATCTTTTATTTTCTTCTAGTTGCAGCGTGTGATCTCTTAGTTGCAGCATGTGGGATCTAGTTCCCCAACCGGGATCCAGCCCAGGCCCCCTGCATTGGGAGTGTGGCGTCTTAGCCCCAGGACCACTGGAGAAGTCCCGACCTTGACAGTCTGGAGGAGTAGGTCTCGGGCACTCTGTAGCATGCCCTTCCGTCTGTGGCGATCTGGCATTTTCGTCATGGGTAGACTGGAGTTCAGGGGAACCTGAGGTTGTGTTTGGGAAGCGCTCATGGAGGTGAGCGTCCTGGAGGTGAAGGTCTATCTCTTCACCTCAGTCAAGGGGTGTCTGCTCTCACGTGGTCTGTCGAAGGTGATGGAAATCTTGACCATCTGGCCAAAGTGGTGTCTTCCAGACCTCTCCTTTGCAATGACCTCCACCCCCTTCCTGCCCCCCTGCCCCCCACTCACCCCCACTCTGTTTTCTGGGAATCAGTCACTAAGTCCAGCCCATGTGAAAGGGGGGTCAAACTGTTTTTTCACCTCCCCTTAAATCACAAACATGTTTACATTTCCTTGTAACTCTTTTCAGACCAGTATCAATGCCTACATTATAATTCAACCAATGGGATTTGATATCTTGCTTGAAAAGTTGGCTTTCGTTTGTCATTTGGTTTGTGTCTCCTGTTTCACAGTGGATGTACGAGGCGGTAGGAAGTGCCCCTCAAGAGCAGCACTTCTGGGGTCACTGTGGGATTCTGGCCTGAGTGCCAGGTTCTGCGGTCCCGTCTGCTTTCTGAGAATTTCGTCCTCATTGCTGCTGTTCACGTTGAAGGGGCTCCTTGAGGTCAGGGGTCTGGCTGGTTGGTCAGATGAAACGAAAGGCCCTCCCTTTTCATTCCTTCGTGTAACATCAGACAACTAGATCATTCCCCCTTTGGAAGCTTTCCTTATGACATCTCCAGGCCTGGGGAGATTGGGTCAAAGGCAGAAATGTTTTAACATTCATCCTGGCCAGATTTCTAGAAACCCCCTCTTTTTGAATCCGTGGAGTTTAGTTGCCTCTTATCTGGGAATTAGGTTTCTAAGGTCATTGCTTTAGGTGAAAACTTCTCCTGTCAAAATACCCCTTGAGAGCCCCTGGACCTTCTGGGACGGCCGCTGGAATTGCATCCCTCAGGGTGGGGCTCATCGGAGGGTCCTGCGGTGGGGCCAGCAGCCCTGAGGGTTGTGGATGTTTCTTTCCCACCTTGCCCTTGCCCCTTGGCCTGTAACCCTGACTTTGCATAAGTGCACTTCCTGTTCTTGCTCACCCGGGCCTTCGGGATGCGGAAGGGGCAGGCTCACAGGTGTGTAGTCCGGTTCTGTCTTCAATAGGAAGGCAAATAGGTTCCCTGTGATCAGCAGTCCTGGCTCCAGCACTACAGACAGCCTGGAGGGGGCTGTGCCTGCCCCACAGAAACTGCTTTTCTCTGTCTGGGTGGGGATCACAGATTTTCATTTCCAGCAGATTCCCAGCTGACGCTGATACTGCCGGTCCAGAGACCCTACTTAGAGGAGCAGGCTTCTATAGCTGCACTGTCCACATGTCACTATTTAAATCTAAATTGATTACAATTAAATAAAATTTAAGAAATCCAATTCCTCCGTCACCACTTGCCTTGGACAGCTCCGATCTAGAACATTTGCAACACTGAGAACATTCTGTTGGGCAGCACTAAGGTTTGAATCTCAGCTCTTCACACTTACTGGTTGATGAGTTTGGGTAAATTGCTCAATTTCCCTGTGCCTCAGTCTCCTAATTTGTGAAAGAGATCCTAGTTCCTACCTCTTGGGATTGGTGTGAGGATTCAGTGGGTTAGTACGTGAAAAGTGCTTGGCCAGTGCCTGGCTTGCGATGGTGGGTGTGGAGGTGGTTTATTCGCTCAGTCGTGTCCCACTCTTGCGGTCCCATGGACTGTCGCCTGCCAGGCTCCTCTGTCCATGGGATTCTCCAGGCAAGAATTCTGGAGTGGGTTGCCATTTCCTTCTCCAGGGATCTTCCTGACAGGGATCCAGACTGGGTCTCCTGCGTGGCAGGCAGGTTCTTTACTGGTTGAGCCACCATTGTTAAAATAAGCCAGGGATGGTGGGCCTGTTGGTAATCAGCCTCAGGGTGGCAGGGAAGTTTTCTGGGGCCATCAACCCCCGGGGTACAGTGTGGTGGGATCTGGGATCAGGCCAGCCTGACAGTGGGAGGGGCCCTGATTGTTTATTGCCTCTAGGGCAAGGAATCGTTTTTTGCCATCTCTCCCCAAAGGAATCGCCCCAGTTCCTAGCCCGCTTCACAGGCTGAGCCTTCAGGAAACAGAACGTGAGATGTGGGTTTGTGTGCAGGAAGCTTATGGAATGTGTAGGGGACCCGCACCCATGGAAGTGAAGGCCAGGAAATTGTTGGGCTTGTATGCCATCACAACCACAGCCTCAGTTGGCCCCCAGTGGAGCTCCAGGATGGCCCTGCAGAACTGCCCCAAATGGAGGCCAGAGGGCCGGACGTGATGGTGGCCGAAGCCCTCCCTTTCTTTGAAGACAAGTCCTGGACGGGGAAAGGGGTGAAGTTGGGAGCTGCTAGCTTCCTGCCCTCTAGTGGCTGGGAATCCGAGTGCCAGTCCTGGCTGGGGGTCAGGTGGGGCCTGACCACATGCCCAGGACAGGGAGGGAGGGAGAGGTCCCTGCACGGGAGCCCCGAGGAGCTCTTCAGGCCCCACCTTTCCCTGGAGGCTCACCTGTTCTGCTCTGAGGGGGCCCATTGGAGCAGGCGGGATCGGATGTCCCAGTGCTCAGATTCTCACGCTCCTGGAGGCTGTGTTTGCTTCCCTGGCCCCCCAACAGCTGCCCTGACTCCCGGCTCCCCAGTCTCTCCGTTCCCTGTTATGGGAGGATCTCTTGGCCCTGTTTCTGCCTGGAAGTTCTGGGTTCTGTAGGGGACTCTGTCCTCTTCCCTGGTCCTGGATGAGCCCCCGGGGTCACCGTCTTGGCTAAACCCTCACCCTGCCTTATTTTGCAGCACCAGCAGCCCCTCCAGCTCCTCTCCCTTCACCCCACTCCAGCAGGCTCTTCGTGGACACCCCAGGGCAAGGTGGGAAAGGGGTCTCAGCTAGTCTGCTCACTTCTCTGCCCGGCTAGCCCTGCCTGGCCACTGGGGACTTTGTGTGGCTCTCGCCATCGTCTTGGGGGAAGCCCTGGGTGCCAGCCCCGGGAGCAGGGGGCATAGGGGGCACCGGGCACATGATAGTCTCTGGCGTCAGGGAGGCCGTTAGATGAGAGGCAAGGATGCTGGGGGTGGGGCCAGGAGGCCGCTTGGCCGTCTCCCGGGGTGGCTGCTGGCTGGGACGTGCCGCTTCCTTCTGGGCGAGTAGACGGGGTGGGGGTAGCGGGGCCGCTGTCTGCCCACAGCCTGGGCAGACTTCCTTCCTGGCCGTGCACAGCCCCTGTCTGGTCTGACGTCTCTGAGAACGCTGCACAGTTTTCTTTGGCCACAGCCAGAGGCTCCCCAGGACCACCCTTGCTTGCTCTGCTGGGCACTCGGCTCTGCAGCCACAAGAGTCTGGAACGCATGCCCTCGACCACCTCCTCCCCAGTCTCTGTTCCTGCCATTCCCTGGGAGACAGTTAAATGCAGCGCTTACAGGCAGACCCAGAGGCCAGCTCCTCTGCAGTATTATCTCCCACATGCCAGCACCAAACCTCTCTGATCCCCAGTTTCTTCACCTGGAATGCAGAATAATAATGGTTGTTCTTGTTCAATCTCTTAAGTCATGTCCAACTCTTTGCTACCCCACAGACGGCAGCACGCCAGGCTTCCCGGTCCTTCACTATCTTCCGGAGTTTGTTCAAACTCATGTCCATCGAGTCAGTGATGCCATCCAACCATCTCATCCTCTGTTGTCTCCTTCCTTGTCTTGCCTTCAATCTTTCCCAGCATGAAGGTCTTTTCCAGTGAGTCATCTCTTTGCATCAGGTGGCCAAAGTATTGGAGCTTCAACATCGGTCCTTCCAGTGAATATTCAGGGTTGATTTCCTTTAGGATGGACTTGTGATATTGGTGATAACGATATCTGCCTTCTAAGGTCTTTAGAGCAGCTCCGATCTTGAGTGTCCCGGCCCCCACCCTCATTGCCTGTTCTAAATCCTGAGGGTTGAGTGTACTGAGGGGCAAGGTGACATCATTCCTTAGAGGTACCCAGGGCAGCCTGGCACATAGTAGGTGTTCAGATAAGGTTGCCTCTTTCCCTTCCTCATCTCTGGGCTTCAGTGACCTCCTCTTGGTTTGAACCCCAGTGACATTTCCTGTCTACCAAGGTCATCTGCAATGTTTCTGCCCACTCTGTGCATCTCCTGCATGACCCACATCCATGGCCAATCCCCTGACGATGGGGACCATCCTTGCACACGGGGTGTCACCCCCACCTTGACCTCAGGCTCTCTGTCCCCAGTTGCTCAGATCTGGTGGCAGGTCTTCTCGTTGAGGTGGGAGATGGTGGGAGTAGCCAGACCTTCCACTGTTGAGACCCCTCAAGGCTGACGGAGCTGGGGTCCCTCTCTTTTGCAGCATCAGCCTCCGGGAGTTGAAGACCATCTTGCCTCTGGTCAACTTCAAAGTGAGCAGTGCCAAGTTCCTCAAAGATAAGTTCCTGGTAAGTTTCATGGCTCAGCCTGGCGATTTTGTGAACCTGGGGTTATGCTTGCCTCCCCATGAAGCCACCACACGCCTTCAAGCACTGTTGCATGGTGTGCTCAGGAAAGCCCTCCGCCTCCAGACTCATCCGTCTTAGTCCGGACCGAGGGATCATGTGAAGATCTTAGGCCCGCGTTCTCCATCCCGACAGAGGATGTCATCCAGGAAGACCATGTTTACCGAGCTGCTTGGCTCGGAATTTTTCCATCAGTCTAACTTTCCTTTTCCCTCACCAACCCACAGCCTGTTTTTCTTTTAATAATATGAACACATGTGTTTCATTTGGAAAATATTATGAACGATTCCTTATGTAGGTTGCCAGGGAGGTGGCATTTTATGTGCAGGCCCTGACAGTGGAGCTGTCGGAGTTGGCTCTTCTCTGCCCTTCCCCACCTCCAGCCCACCCTCCACCCACCCATCCTTCCTTCCATCCCTCCTTCCGCCATCATTTCATTTCTGTTCCTGTGTAGCTAGGGCTGTTGGTAGATCTGGCGCAGGTTGTTCCATGAGTGAGCAGATAGCGTAGGTCGGGTGGGGCTCTTCTGAAGGGTGTAGGATGGAGATGACCCCTGGGCATCCTTTCTGGCCTTCACAGAGGTCCGGACTCTTGTCAAGGACCCCAACAGGAGTCCATCCCAGCAATCCCAGTTGGAGGCTCTCAGGGCCATGTCACAGGATTCCTCAGCTTAGGAAAGCTCATTCATTTTGTACCCATGAATTCCCAGAAGAGTTAACCCATTTTATGGCATATCTGGCCATCTTTTGGCCCACCCCCATCACTTCAACTAGTCCAAGAAGGCAAAACCAGAGAAGGGTGGGGATTGAGAGACGAGAGATGGGAGAAGCATTTACCACTGGCCACCCCGTAATTGGGATTTTGTCCCTTATCATGCCTTTACCAAGCAGGTTCTACGTGAATGTTACCTGGTATGGTTTCAGGGAAGTCCTAGTGGGGTAGTGGTGGTTCTCCCATTTTACAGAGGAAGAAACTGAAGTTCTGAGAGAGCTAAGTGAATTGGGACAAAGTGAAGCGAAAGCCGCTCAGTCGTGTCCAACTCTTTGTGACCCCATGGACTATACAGTCCATGGAATTCTCCAGGCCAGAATACTGGTGTGGGTAGCCTTTCGCTTCTCCGGGTAATCTTCCCAACCCAGGATCGAACCCAGGTCTCCCACATTGCTGGTGGATTCTTTACTAGCTGAGCCACAATGGAAGCCCAAGAATACTAGAATAAGTAGCCTATTCCTTCTCTAGCAGATCTTCCCGACCCAGGAATTGAACCGGGGTGTCCTGCATTGCAGGTGGATTCTTTACCAACTGAGCTACTGGGAAAGCCATGAAACAATTCAGGAGACAAGCCTTGACTGGAATTGAGCTCTATTAACTAAAGGCTCGGTACTTTTTCTTAAAGTACAGTGAAAGTCACTCGGTCATGTCTGACTCTTTGCGACCCCATGGACTGTAGTCTGCCAGGCCCCTCTGTCCGTGGAATTCTCCAGGCAAGAATGCTGGAGTGGGTTGCTGTTCCCTTCTCCGGGGGATCTTTCCTACCTAGGGATCAAACCTGGGTCTCTTGCATTGCAGGCAGATTCTTTACCATTTGAGCCACCTGGGAAGCTGTGCTTTTAAAAATGACCTGTGTGTACATACCCTATAAGTATGTCTAGATTTGAAAGTGTGTCCTGCCCCAAAAGGAGGAGTTCTGCATTATGCCTGTTGGAATTCTGGCTGAGACCCTTGCCTTTTGGGGAGTTGAAGGATCTTACCTGGGGTCCCTGGTGGGTATGTTCTCCAAGCAGAGCGGTTGGGTTAAGAGGAATGCAAGTTTGCGTTTAGCCAATGTTGTAGCAGAGCCGGCTATTTCTGTGAACAGGGAGGAGGCATTCTTGTGGTGGACACCAAAAATTGTGTGGTCACTTTTTTTTTTTATATTTACAGGAAATAGGCGCACACAAAGATGAACTCAGCTTTGAACAGTTCCATCTCTTCTATAAAAAACTTATGTTTGAACAGCAAAAATCGGTAAGATGATTCTCCTTTTCCCCATTCATTTTTTGAAGGTTTTGATAGTCTTGTTTGACCTTATTTTTTTAAATTGAAGTATAGTTGATGTATAATGTTATATAAATTACAGGTATGCACTTTTTAAAGGTTATACTTCATTTATGGTTATTTAGGTTCCACGTGTGAATGATATCATACGGTGTTTGTCTTTCTCTGACTTATCTTACTTAGCGTGATACTCTCTAAGTTCATCCATGTTGGATTTGGCAGTATTTCAAAGAAATAATGCAATATTTCATTCTTTTTATGGCTGAGTAGTATTCCATTGTGTGTGTGTGTGTGTTTGTGTGTGTATCACATCTTTATCCATCCATCAGTTGACGGACATCTAGGTTGCTTCTGTATCTTGCCAGTTATTAATAATGCTGCTGTGAACACTGGGCTCATGTATCTCTTTTAATTAGTGCTGTTGCTCCTTTTGGATATATATGCCCAGGAGTGGATATGCTGGGTCATGTGGTAACTCTGTGGTTAGTTTTTTTGAGAAACCTCCGTACTGTTTTCCACAGTGGCTGGGTCGGTTTATATTCCCACCAACAGCATCTGAGGGTTTCCTTTTCCCCACATCCTTGCCAGCACTTGTCATTCGTGTTCTCTTTGATGATGGCCATTCTGACAAGTCTGAGGTGATACCTCACTGTGCTTTTGATTGACATTCCCCTGATGATTAGCGATGTGGAGCATCTTTTCCTGTGCCTGTCGGCCATCTTTAAGGGTAAGACGATTCCTAAGCAAACGATCAGCTGATGCTTCTGTTTCCCCTGGGTTTCGAAGTCTGTCCCGTTCCTAAGAGACCCATGAGAAGCGTTCAGTCTCCCTTCTAGTCCAGGAAATATACAATGGGAATGACAGTGACGCCCTGTTTCCATCTGTTAGATGGGCAAAGGTCTTGAATAGGATAGAGTTGAGGGGACAGGGTGGGGAAATGACCATCTCCTACCTTCTTGGTGGGAATGTGAGTGCCTGTCAGTCTGATTGGAATTCAGTCTGAGACTATTAAAGTAAAAAGGTTCAGCTAACTCTACTGTGTCAACTTGTTCTGGAAGGAAATTTACCAAAATATTAATAGTTAACTACCTCTGGGTAGAGGGATTATGTGTGTGTGTGTGTTGTTCTTTTTACAGTGTTGTTCCCATAATGAGAATGTTTTTGATTACAATAATGTGCTATTTTAAAATAAGGATGTGCCTGCATTTTGACCTGGCAGTGGCATCTGGGGGCTCTGTTTGAGAGAAATGAGAGCACTGAGGCCTAGGGATGTATCACCAGGCCGCTCATTGCAGCATTACTCATGCTGGCCAAATATCTGGGAGCCACCCGAATGCCCCTCAGGAGAGTAACAGCCGGGTCAGTTATGGTCCAGCCATACGATGGGACGCTGCAGCTGATTAAGAAGCCTGAGTTCATTGGGTTTCTGTCCTTCTGGAGGGCTGTTGATGGTATTTTGTGAGGAAAACCAGCAGCAGAAATGAGGAGCCAGGTCTGACTTTTGGGTAACAAACAGTAATCCTCCTGTATACGTTTGCATGTGCTTTTATGAACAAGGAGAAGAGTACACACACCTCACACTTAATGTTGATTTTCTGCATGTCCTGGAGGGATTTGGGAAAATGTACCGGCAAGATAATTAAATTTTTCTTTGCATCCCTCAGTTTTCTTCAGCTTGTTCCAAGAAGCACGCTACTTTTGCAATGAAAAAAAAAAGTCCCATTAAGCATAAGACATAAAAAGGGAGGTGCTGGTGCAGTGCACGGAGCGCTGTGCCTGCGGGTGGCCGCTGCTGTTGGGACAGGGTTCTGCAGGCGGCCGAGGTGGGTCCGGAGCAGAGAATGGGTAGGACTCTGTGTGATCTCGGGCCAGCCACTGACCCCTCCGGCCTCAGTCTTCCTATCCGTGCAGTGGGGGTGATGAGTCTCACACCACCGGGCTCTGGGGAAGATGGAACGACACACTGGCTGCAGGGCCACACCTCTTGATAGGCGACCACTGGCTGTGGGACTTCGACGTATCTGAGGCAGAGAAATGGAAGAAGCATTTCTTGTCTGCCCAGATTGGGGGAAAATACATGACTGTATAGAGTAAAAGACTGAGTTGCAGTGTGTTCACTTTTTTACCCATGTAGTAGTTAGTGTTTGGTTTGCCAAGTAGAGTAGAAAGAAATGGTGGACTTTGGGAGTTGAAAGAGTTAAATTCCAGCCCCCAGGTGGTTTGGGGGGAAGCCGTCTTGCTCCGTCACTCAACCTCCTCTATAAAATGAAAGTGTTAAATTAGGTCATCAGTTATACAACTTTTTAAACTATCCAACCCCCTCTTCTTTTTTATATGAAACCTTAATTAAGACAATTCTGCTGCCTAAAAGCTGATCAAAACACTTTTTAGATTTAAATCTGCAACTTTCATTTATAATCAGTTCTTGAGAGCAATGAAAATGTTGTGATAATAGTATATAAATGAAGTCCAGAATAATGACAATTGCTGTCTTAGGCAGTTGACCAGGACTGAGAAAAAGTTGATTCACTCATGATAAGCAGTTGCAAAAAAACAGTACTTATCATTTGCCATGACATTTCAAGCTGCTGTCTCATCAGATGGAAGGCAGGCAACGCTTAGGAATACGTTTTTGCATAAAAGCTGTCGTACCTGCCAGTACAGGCCACCCACTGATAGTCTCCACCGTGATCAAATTCCACGTAAGAGAACTTTTCATTGTGGTTCTTTTTAAAGAGAATGTTTGTATGTTTGAGAGGGAGAAGGGAGAGAGAAATTTAAGTCAAATTTCTGCATAGTCCATGAGTCCCAGATGGCCAGTATTTTTTGGGAAATGTCTGTACCTATCAGAGGTTACCCCTGGTGGCCAGAATACCACGTTCACCTGGCATTCGGTTGGTACTCAGCCTAGTGGTTTAAATGTTTTTTCCATCCCAGTACTAACCAGGTCCGACTCTGCTTAGCTTCTGAGATCAGATGCAATCAGGCGTGTTCACGGTGGTATGGCCATAAACTAAATGTTTTTTTAAATGAATTGCCTGTATTTAAAACTTGGAAGATTTCTCATTAATATCCAGATTTTTTGCTTCTCTTGGGAAAAAAATATCACATTCTGGCTATATTTGGCAACCTGTGAGTGGAAGGAAGAATGCTTTCTGGTTTGTCCTAGCCCTGCCTCCCACCCCCATGCAGCAGCTCTCTTTACTAATTTAGGGGCCAGGGTCACCTCCCTGGTCCCTAAGACTTTTGGGGTCAACAGCCTCTTCTCTCTTTCATTGGCAGCTATAACTGTCCTGTCTGGCCACTGCATGTTTTAATTCAGTGACTTGGAATTTGATTAACAAAGCCCCAGGCTCTATAGATAGTTACTGGTCCACTTGAGAAGCCTCGCTGCTCTTGTGTATGTAAATGCCTCTCCCCCAACTGTCAGCAGGCTTCCCTTGCGGCTTGGCTGGTAAAGAATCCGCCTGCAATGTGGGAGACCTGGGTTCCATCCCTGGGTTGGGATGATCCCCCGGGGAAGGGAAAGGCTGCCCACTCCAGTATTCTGGCCTGGAGAATCCCATGGACTGGATAGTAGAAGGGGTTGCAAAGAATTTCAGTTTCACTTTCCAGCTGTCAGCATATCATTTACTTCCCGAGTGCCTCGCTGGAAGCTCAGGGCAGAGAAAAGTGTTACCTTGGTGCTCTTAGGGGTTCAGCTGGTTTTCTTGGGGTCCTTGGGGTGACAGAGCGGTTCATGATGGTTGGTGATTCCCAGACTTAAGTCCAGGGAGTGGAGTCTTGCTTATCAGTAGCTATAGGTTTCCAACTTGAAGTTGCCAGTTCCTCCTCCTGTCTAACTACCTCCTTACATTGCTGCACTCAAGCCTCGAAGCTTCCAAAAGTTTGGCAGCAGCAGGAGAATAAGAACTTAAAATTTCATGTATGTCCTCCCTTGGGAGAGGGATATATCTCAGACTAGGTTGTAATAATGGTGTTACGAATAAAGATCACAACTAACATTTGCTAAGTGTAAACTCTATGTCGGGCACTGTGCTATATGTCTTACATGGATTTAATTCTCCTCAAGACCCTGAAGGATAGGAACTCTTATAATCCTCATTTTATGGACCGAAGATGCTGACACTCAGTGAGGTCACTTGCTGGAGGTCAGGTGGCTACTGCAGAGCTAGAGCTTCAGTTCTCCTTTGCTCAGCTTCACTGCCCACCCACTGATACTTCTTTTTCTTTTTTATTATTTTAAAAATACTTACTGTTGCTTCCATGTCCTGGCTATTATAAACAGTGCTGTGATGAACATTGGGGTACACGTGTCTCTTTCCCTTCTGGATTCCTCAGTGTGTATGCCCAGCAGTGGGATTGCTGGATCACAAGGCAGTTCTATTTCCAGTTTTTTAAGGAATCTCCACACTGTTCTCCATATTGGCTGTACTAGTTTGCATTCCCACCAACAGTGTAAGAGGGTTCCCTTTTCTCCACACCCTCTCCAGCATTTATTGCTTGTAGACTTTTGGATCGCAGCCATTCTGACTGGTGTGAAATGGTACCTCATAGTGGTTTTGATTTGCATTTCTCTGATAATGAGTGATGTTGAGCATCTTTTCATGCGTTTGTTAGCCATCTGTATGTCTTCTTTGGAGAAATGTCTATTTAGTTCTTTGGCCCATTTTTTGATTGGGTCATTTATTTTTCTGGAGTTGAGCTGTAGGAGTTGCTTGTATATTTTTGAGATTAGTTGTTTGTCCGTTGCTTCATTTGCTATTATTTTCTCCCATTCTGAAGGCTGCCTTTTCACCTTGCTAATAGTTTCCTTTGTTGTGCAGAAGCTTTTAAGTTTAATTAGGTCCCATTTGTTTATTTTTGCTTTTCTTTCCAATATTCTGGGAGGTGGGTCGTAGAGGATCCTGCTGTGATGTATGTCAGAGAGTGTTTTGCCTATGTTCTCCTCTAGGAGTTTTTTAGTTTCTGGTCTTACGTTGAGATCTTTAATCCATTTTGAGTTTATTTTTGTGTATGGTGTTAGAAAGTGTTCTAGTTTCATTGTTTTACAAGTGGTTGACCATCAGCAGATGAATGGATAAGAAAGCTGTGGTACATATACACAATGGAGTATTACTCAGCCATTAAAAAGAATACATTTGAATCAGTTCTAATGAGGTGGATGAAACTGGAACCTATTATACAGAGTGAAGTAAGCCAGAAAGAAAAACACCAATATAGTATACTAACACATATATATGGAATTTAGAAAGATGGTAACAATAACCCTGTGTACGAGACAGCAAAAGAGACACTGATGTATAGATCAGTCTTATGGACTCTGTGGGAGAGGGAGAGGGTGGGGAGATTTGGGAGAATAGCAGTGAAACATGTATAATATCATGTATGAAACGAGTCGCCAGTCCAGGTTCGATGCACGATACTGGATGCTTGGGGCTGGTGCACTGGGACGACCCAGAGGGAGGGTATGGGGAGGGAGGAGGGAGGAGGGTTCAGGATGGGGAGCACGGGTATACCTGTGGCGGATTCATTTTGATGTTTGGCAAAACTAATACAATATTGTAAAGTTTAAAAATAAAATAAAATTAAAAAAAGAGAGAAAAAAAAACCTTACTGTTTATGTAGCTCTGCTGGGTCTTAGTTGCGACGTGCAGGATCTAGCTCCCTGACCAGGGGTGGAACGTGGGCCCTGCAGTGAGTCTTGGCCACTGGACCGTCAGTGGTCCCCGTTGGGGGGTGTGTGTGTTAGTTGTTCAGTCGTGTCCAACTCTTTGTGACCCCAGGCTCCTCTGTCCATGGAATTCTCCAGGCAAGAATACTGGAGTGGGTTGCCATTCCCTCCTCCAGGGGATCTTCCCGATTCAACCTAGAGATGGAATTTGGGTTATTGCAGCCAGATTCTTTGCCATTTGGGCCGCTGGGAAGCCCCTCCCATTGATACTTTTTAAGTTTTTAAACTTTTGTGTTAAGGGAAATTTCAAACATAGACAGGCAGAGATAATAGTGTAACAAACCCCTTTGCTTTCAGTCTGGTCCTTTCTCTGTACCCCAAGGGGCTGGTTCCTACAAAAATGTTCTGCCTCTGTGCACAGGCTTCTGGGGTTCAGAAAGTGGGGTGACATGAGACAGAAAGCAGGCAGAGGGACCGGGAAGCTGGGGTGTGTCTCCCGGTCTTTGCTGGCTCTGGAGTCACCTCTGAAGTAGAGGCCCCCGTCCTTCATCCTGGCTCTGCGTGTGGCTGGAATGGAGTGGAGCTTTTTCTCCACTTCACTGCGTGGCGAGGAAGGGGCTGGCTTTAAGTAAGGACCACGTGGAGTGGAAACACTCGGAGGGGAGTCACAGGTGGCCTTCCTCCAGATGTGGGGAATCCAGTCTCGGGGTTTGGGTTTGAGAGGATCTGGCCTTACGCCCCAGTTGACCCAGCGATGTAAGGGCCGAATGAGTCCAGATGGCAAACAGCATGCCCTCCCTAAAATCCTTCCTCCTTAAAGAAAAAAAAATAGCCATGCTCTAAATCAGGGATTCCCCAGCCTCCGGGGTCTGATGCCTGATGATCTGAGGTGGAGCTGGTACAGTAGTAATAGAAGTAGAGTGCACAATGAGTGTGATGTGCTTGAATCATCCCGGAACCGGCTCCCCTCCCCAGTCCTCGGAAGAATCGTCTTTCACAAAACCGCTCCCTGGTGCCAAAAAGGTTGGGGACCGCTGCGGTAAATGACATGTACATGAAAGGAAGTCCTTCTAAGTCTTTCTAAAAGAGTGACTCCTAACCTTTTTTGGTGACCTACCTCTTTGAGATGCTGATTAAAGCTACGGACCATCTTTCCAGGAAAAGGAAAAAAAAAGTACACTCACAGACTTCTGCAGACCTCCTGAGGCTTCCCAGAGGCCAGTGGCTACCTTTTCTAGAACACTGATTTTCCACATGTCATCCTGGAGCACAGGCTGTTTGGCAAGACAACGAGGGCATCGAGGGCAGGAGTCATTTTAAATTGTTAGCATTTATAACCTGCCAGGAGCTGCATCTGTGTCCTGAATTACTCCAGTGCTGATCCAATCACAGTGTTGTTAGAGACTGTTCCAGTCATGCTGCCTAACTGGAAATGGACGCGGTGTGGGTGTGCATGCATATATGTGGCATGTGGGTGTTTGTGCATCCATGCCCATGTGTGTGTAAGATGCCTGGCCAGGGAGCTGGTGCAGTGGCGGCTGGGGGCGGGGGTGTCCCCGCTCCTCCTTGGTGGAGGGGCTCGATGCCCCTCATCAACAGCTGCAGTACAAGCAGGCCATGAAGCCTTGGACTAGAGCTCCCGATATTTTTCTTTCTCTTGAATTCAAGGATGAGCAATGAGCCCATTGAAATATTAAGGATTGGAAATGTAGCTGTGAGGGTGCAGAAAGGGGTGTGTATTTTCTGCTGGGTGTGCCAGTCGGGACACGTGTTTAGAGAGGACTCTGGTGAATCTGTGAACGGTGATGGGCACACCCTGTGTCCTGGTGCTTTCCCACCCAGGAATCCACCCCAAGGAAATGCTGGCACAAGTGGGCGAAGACAGATACGTGGGAACTTTCTGTGTAATGCTGGATCGATGAGCAGAAAGTTGAAGGACAGACATGGAATGCAGTGTGGGTTTTCAAAGTAGTGAGGCAGGGTGATTTGAAGTTGCTAAATAACAGCTAAAGCGTGAAACAACAGCAAAAAAGTTGGAAGACATAGATGTAACATAAGATGATAAGATATAATTTGATAAGATATAACTAATGGAATATCCGTAAAATGAACTCAAGGTGGAGAACTGCCAAATTATTATGAGTGATTGCTTCTCAGGAATCAGGCTGTGAAAGAGGTGAGGAAGACTTCCACCTTTTGTGTCAAGATGTAAATATTTGAATATTTACAAGGCACATAAACGACCATGGTAATTTAACAAAAACTCTGTTTATTTTTGTTGTCTTGACGTGTCTAATTTTCTTGTTTTGTGTGTGTGTTCTATTTTCTGTTTCAGATCCTTGATGAATTCAAAAAGGATTCTTCCGTGTTCCTCTTGGGGTGAGGCACCTTTGCTGGGTTGTAGTTCTGGGCGGCTGTGCCAGGCATGGCGCCCTTGTGGGTCCTCCCAGCCCAGCCACCTGACCTCCAGGAGGTCACCTCTCTGGCAGGCACTGGTCTCCACAGAGACGGGGTCCCCTTGTTGGGGAACTGACTATCCTGACACTCAGTTCAGTTCAGTTGCTCAGTTGAGTCTGACTCTTTGCGACCCTGTGGACTGCAGCACGCCAGGCTTCCCTGTCCATCACCAGCTCCCAGAGCTTGCTCGAACTCATGTCCATTGAGTCATGGACTCCAATCAATCCAATGCCACGAATAAATGTGCACAGCAGCAGGGCTTGTGGAGTGTTGGGAGGATGGCCCAGAAGGTCCTGTAGAGAAGCCTGCTTGCTTCAGGACGTCCTGGTTAAGCAGGTTGAACCGAATTAAAATGAGTCGAAGCACATAAAGTGTTTTATGTGGTGTGTGGCAAGGCTCATAAATAGTGGTGATGGTATGATGGCTGAAACGTAAGTGCTGCAGGACTTGTGAGGCCCTTTACTGAACTTCCTGATTCCCCAGGTGGGAGGTCTTTAGTGAGCTGTGTCTCCCAAGCCTGTCTCCCTGGGAGAAAGGTTTCCTGTGGCGTAACAGCACCTAGAATGTGATTTGTGGCCTGCTGACCTGGGCCTGCTTTTCGGAACCAGCCCTCATTGATGCAGATGCCCTGGCAATTGTTCCTCTGTTGAGTTCTAAACCAGAAACCCTGAAAACTCCAAAGTATTCATCCATCTAAATGGATCTGGTTTGTTTGCAGTGTTTTACTGAAAAGATCAGTGTTGGACCATGAGGCTGTTAAGAAAGAAGGTTGGAAATACACTCAGAGACAGCAGACTTTTGGACCCTGAGTGTTTAGTAAAGGGAGAAAACTTAAAGCATGTTTTATCTCCTGTATTTAAAAAAACACCCTCCCACCCACACTGCAGATGCTCAGGGAAAAGTATGCGTTTCCCTGGAGAGCCCTGTTTTACGGGACGTACCTCTTGTAGCCCTCACGGTTGCTTGGACCAGCGAGGTTCTTGGTCCAGTTGAGCACCCTTTCCAGGAGGCCAGCAGGCTGCTGGCCAAGGAGGAATCTCCCGTTTCTCAGGCTGAAGGATTCCCTGTCTCAGGCGGAAGATTCTCCCAGCAGAGGCCCTCCACTCACTCCCTGGCCCTGGTCTTGCATATTCCAGCAGGTTCTCCCTGCCCGCCCAGAGTCGGGGCTTCATCCAGGCCCCTCTCCTGCCTCAGAGCAGGCTCTGGGGTCACTTCTCCAGCGTTGCCACCCGCTAAATGCACTCC
>NW_011494867.1:7778186-7778325 GCF_000754665.1 Bison bison bison
CTCTAAACACCATCTCTTTCCCCGAGGGCAGCAACACCGACCGGCCGGACGCCTCTGCTGTCCACCTGCACGACTTCCAGCGGTTTCTCTTGCATGAACAGCAGGTGAGGGGATAGCAGGGCGGGGGCGCTGGGTGGGC
>NW_011494867.1:7778624-7792173 GCF_000754665.1 Bison bison bison
CCCCGGCTTGGCTGGGGGGGCCCTTCCACAGGAAGCCATCCCTGGCTCCAGGAGGATGGGACTCAGGTGGACGAGCCTGCGGGTCCTCTGAGGGATGAGGCAGCACGCTGTCCTCAAACAGGTGACCCGTGGACGTCTGTTAGGGTGTTTGCATGTGGGCCCCGAGCTGGGGGCTGAGTAGGACTTCATGTCGGGCAGTGGTTTCTTATGGGGCCATCTGGGCAGGCGCTGCACACTCAAGTCAGGGCTCCTGGCATCTAGTGTGGGGAGCCCAGGGCTGTTGCGAGGCGACCACACCCCATGTCCGCCCCATTCCCGAAGCAAGGAGTTCCCCAGCCCTGTGTGTCAGGAGTGCCTCAGCGGAGACGCCGAGCTAGAGTGAGAGAAGCCTGCTGTCCTGTCACGGGCTGTGTGACCTTGGGCAGGTGGTTCGACCTGTCCGTGCCCCGCTTTCCTCCTCTTGGAATGGGATGAGAGCCCTGCCTCTCAGAATTATGGGGTTCAGAGAAGATGGTGTTGATCTTTGTATGTGTGGGTGTGTGTGTACATACATAGTCACGTTGTCTATTCAAAAATGTTATTTCTAATCACTGGAGTTTCACGTACTTTTATTCTCTTCAGTTGTTTTTAAAGATTTTAAAAGCCTTTATTGAATTTTTACAATACTGCAGCTGGTTTGAATTTTGTATTTTTGGGCCCTGAGGCACGTGGGATCTTAACTCCCTGACCAGGGATTGGACCCTCACCCTGTGTGTCAGAAGGTAAAGTCCTAACCACTGGACTGCCAGGGACGTCCCTTTTTTTTTTTTTTTTTTTAAATAGACTTCTTAAGGGCAGCCTTAGATTCATAAGGATATTCAGCTCATTTGCTTTAAAAAATACTTTGTATTGTAAAGCATCTCAAACATACGCAAAAGTAGACAGGCTGGAATCATAAACTCCCGTGGACCCATCACTCAGATTACAGGATTATGAACGTTTTGCCACTTTCATTTCATCCCTCTTCCATCCCCACACCCATGTGTCTCCCTTCCCTTCCCTCCTCCTTCATTTCTTTGCTGGCAAATTCTAATGGAAACCCCAGACTCTGTATCATTCCATTTGTAAATACTTCAGTATGTCTCTCTCGTGAAATGGAGTTGTTTTTTTTTTTTTTAAACAAAACAGGACAATAATACTCCTGTTAACACCTTTTGCAGCCAGCACTAACTTCTTAGTGTCCCCACCCATCCGGTGTTCAGATGTCATTGGTTTTAGGGAGAATGATGAACAGAGACACTTGGATGAGGCTGGCCGTAGGAAGGTCCAGGCAGAGCGGGTATCAGCAGTGGTTCATAATGAATGGTGATCAGGATGCTGGGGTGCATGGGAGTGACCAAGAGAAGTCTTACCCACCTGGGACTATGACCGAGGGCAGATGAAATGAGGGGATAGATGAAGTCTCTTGGACCCAATTACATGTAAAGTGCTGAGCTGCCCAGAGATTGAAGCAGAGAGAGAGGCACCCATGCTGCCTGCTTTTCTCCGTGCTCTTCCTTGCACTGAATTACTCCCTGAATTTGTAGGGAGATGTTGGAGTTAAGTGGTTAAACTCCTGGACAACTCACCGTGTATCCTGGATCCACCGCCTCGTGCAGGGTAATGATATTCCTGGGACAGTCCCATGCTTTCCCCACACTGGCCCTGTCACTGGGCTGCCCTCAGAGGTCAGGGTCACGGGCCAGCAGCAAAGTGCAGGGAGTTAGGATCCCACATCTGGGAGCTAGGACGCAGGCAGCCTGCATGCACCCATGTGAGTGTGCGTGGTGGGAACGAGGGGTGAGGCCAGGGGTGGGGCCCGGGCCGTCAGTCTGGTGGACCCTGGATGTCTCAGCCCCCGGTGCTCTGTGGGACGCTGAACCGGTCACCCAGGGCCTGGAGGCTCATATGTGAAATAATCGCTGCAGCACTTGGTGTGTGAGTTAACACAAATTTTTTAGAAAACACTTTGGGCAAAATGCAGTTAATATGAAAACTTTGAAAACAGCCTTCTGTACTTTAATAATTGCTCTCCTAGGAACTTATCCTAAAGAAACGACAGCAGCATTTTTTTTTTTGGAGGTAAGGTGTATTTAATACAATCAGAAATATTTCAAGTATAATTTACATGAAACATAACTTGGAAAATATAAATGCTATGATGCATATATTTTAAAAAGCTTTATGTAAACCTCATGTCAGGAAATGCCCATTCGTTATTGAAGAAGGAGGGCAAAGAGATTATATACAAAAGTATTTTGAGGGACTATCTTATGCTTCATTAAAACAAAGGTTCAGGTTGTTTGAAGTAATTAGTTAACAGATAGGAAATCTACAGAAAAAGAAAGCAATCAGAATGATATCCACCAGATAAGATTTTGAATATTCCTTCGCTCTGAATTCTTTGCCAGTTAAAATCATTTTCTAGATCACTCCAGTTTCCACGGTGAGACTTGTTTACATTCGTTATCGAAACTAATGATGACATTTATTATTTTGGTTTCACTCTCCTTTTGGCGTTTTCACATTTCTTCCGACAGTCCATTATGCAAGTTGTTTGTTCTGATCTCCCAAGAATTCCTGCTAATACTACTTCCCACTTCTCTCCAGAGTTAGTCGGAACCCTGAGGTCTCTCATCATTCTTAGAGAAAAAGAAAAATCTAGTAGTCTCTTTCTCAGGTAATGATACTTCTTCAGGGCTGTGCTTTTTGTCATCTGTCTCTTCAGTAACATCTTCCTCTTCTGAACCTGCTGTCTTGGAAACTAGGGTCTCCCTGCCAGGCCGTCTTCCCAGGCTTGACTGCTTCAACTCTATAGGTCTCTTCCTTTTCATCTTCGGCGTCAGACTCAAAAAAGGAAAATGTGAACCCGTCGGTTTGTTCACCCCAAATCATCAGAGCTGTAGGGTCCTGGACCACCTCAGCTCTCTCTCCATCAGGGTCCACATTCCAAGGTGTGTTGTCTTCCTTTACACTGGTATCTTTTACAGTCTGGAATATTTGTTTTAAATCTGTAGCAATGTTATAATCCTATCACTTATGGCAAATAGATGGGGAAACTATGGAAACAGTGACAGACTTTATTTTTGGGGTTCCAAAATCACTGCAGATGGTGACTGCAGCCATGAAATTAAAAGATGCTTGCTCCTTGGAAGAAAAGCTATGACCAACCTAGACAACATATTAAAAAGCAGAGGCATTACTTTACCAACAAAGGTCCATCTAATCAAAGCTGTGGTTTTTCCATTAGTCATGTATGGATATGAGAGTTGGACTATAAAGAAAGCTGAGCGCCAAAGAATTGATGCTTTTGAACTGTGGTGTTGGAGAAGACTCTTGAGAGTCCTTTGGATTGCAAAGAGATCCAATCAGTCCATCCTAAAGGAAGTCAGTCCTGAATATTCACTGGAAGGACTGATGCTGAAGCTGAAACTCCGATACTTCGGCCACCTGAGACGAAGAACTGACTCATTTGAAAAGACCCTGACGCTGGGAAAGATTGAAAGCGGGAAGAGAAGGGGACAACAGAGGATGAGATGGTTGGATTGTATCACCGACATGATGGACATGAGTTTAAGCAAGCTCCGGGAGTTGGTGATGGACAGGGAGGCCTGGTGTGCTGCAGTCCATGGGGTTGCAAAGAGTCGGACACGACTGAGCAACTGAACTGAAGGTTATAATATGTTTCTTTAGACACCTCAGGTAGTTTCTCAGCTTCCTCCCTTTTCTTCTTTTGTTTTGCTTTACTTTCTTTGGGTTTATCATCTTGCCTTCTTTCATAAGTGGCATGGTCATGCCTCACTGAATCATAATGTATGATGTCCTTAAATTTCTTTGCAGCTACTGATTCTTTGTAGAATTGCTTAAGCTGATCTGCAAAATGCTCTGCACAACATGCAGGGCTTTCAGCTTTTCTGCAGCAAGTTCTTCCTTCTCAGCAGTTTTCTTTTCATTTATTTCTTTCTGTTCCTCTTCATTATCACTTTCTAGAAATCAGGAGTCAGTGCCAAAGTGAGACTGCAAATTCATGAGCTGTGCCCTCAAATTGAGGTTTAATTCTGAACCTGTTATTGTCATCTTCGGAACAAGATTCCTCGTCATCACTGCTTTCAAAGAGCTTCCCAGAGGCTCTACCCGTGGACTCTTTTGCCAGTTCCTCTCCTGGGTGGCTTTGCTCCTGAGTGACTGTCTCCTCTTTCACTTTCACTACTGGAACCAAAGATGATGTGCGTTGGCTTGTCCTCTGGATGACCGTCCAAATTTGCCAGAGCATTGTGAACCGACTTCTTTTGAAGTTCTTTGGCTTTCCGCCTTGCCTCTAAGGCTGCCAGACGTTTCTGATTATCTTCAGCATGCTTATCCTTAGCACTGACACCTGATGAACTCTTAACAGAAAGTGGGAAGTCAGTGTTGCTCCCCTGGGAGTCTCTCCTTGGGAAAACCTCTGGTGGTTTCTCAGGGGTCTTGGAGCTGCATAGATCAGGCCTCCGATCAGAGCCCTCTCCTGACTTTCCAGTCCTGTGGCAAGAGTCTTCATCAAGGCCTCTGCTGCGAGTCTTAGCACCAAGACTTCTTATCTTTTAGTGGCAACAGACTAGAAATAGGATTCCTGCTTCTCTTTTCTGAACTGTTAGGGGACACCTGCTTTGTGACCCTGACTCTCAAAAGAAGCCTGTCTCTTTTGAGGCTGAATTTGGTTTGAGTCATTTGCCTCCTTTGCATGTTGGAAAGGAGTCTGTTCACTTGATGGGCCATTAGCACACAGGGACCATTTTTCCATGGACATGTTCCTGGGTTCCTCAAGTTTCAAGGAAATTTGATCTTTATTAATATTGTTAGAGGCGACACTCTCTTGCAAGGGTTTTTTTTTTCATTGATTCCTTTCCATAGAGACAGCCCACTCCTTTGAAAGCCTGAAATTTTGACTTTAAGGTATTTTCCTTTGGGTTCTGTTTTCCACATGGGTTCTCTTTTCCTTCTAAAAGAGAAGCCACAGTCTCCTTGGGATGACTACCCTGCTGGCCTCTGCGGAGGTCACCTGGAGTCCTTTGGCTCTTGGAGGCCCCGTCACGCTTGGCAGTGGTTTCCTGGCCACTGCTCTCAGTCTTTTCTTTTGGAGCCTCCTGGTTACCACCAGCCGACTGTTCCAAATCAGCCAAAGTCAGATCCACACGGAGACAGTTTTCCATCAAGGTGCTATACTCCTTACGGCCTTCAGACTCAGTTGATTCTGATACGGAATCAGCGTCTTCACTGCTACTGGACTCAGTCAGAGATTTACAACTAAGAGCCTTAACTCTGTGACTCAGGGCTATCTCGGCTTTGTTTTTTCTTTTTTGTACTTTAATACAGTCATCAGAAAGATCCTCCTTTTTTTCTGTTTTTCAAATGAGTGTTCTTGTTCATAGACTTTTCTATCTGTGAAAAATCCACACTGTTTTTGATCTTACCAGAACTTTTTTCATTGCAGTGATTTCATCTGTATCTCCTGAATCAGAGTCACAACCATTTTCCATAATGTTATTTTCACTGTTGAGGCAAGAGACATTGTTTCTGAGGCCTAAACCTGTTGAAGTGTGAAATTTGTGAAAATCAGATTTAAAATCATCCCTTACAACTTCAAAGGGATCATTTTCAAATTCATTGGAGGACCATGTCATTTTCTCTGTTTTCCTGTCTTGCAATCATTAGTCTTAATTCATCTTCAGAATCAATATCATCATCAAATATGCTATTTCTGTTTTTGGTAGTTTCTAAACCAGAAGTCTGAAAAAATACATTTTAAAATTTCTGACGATCATCATCAGTTGTAGAGGGTGATTTAGGAGGAATGGGATTATGAGGTGTGTTTTATGCAAATTGTTGTATTAAATGCGGACTCTCCGTTACACTGCTTGGTTCTGATCTCATGGTTAGAGACGCAGCGGAACCCTCATTCTTCTGCACTTGTATTGTCTTCTTGGCAGGGCTGTGAAAGGCAGAGAGTTATCACTGTTTCGTACTCATAGGATCATTCTCTCCTTCCGGTTCCCAAGTGAGGTTGGGTACAAGGACAGCATTTGTGAAATCCTCCCCTATCTTCTTTAAGTTGTGGCAGTATTTTGAGGGATCATACTTTATGATTTTACATTTACACTCATTCTTTACATGAAGGACAGGGAAGCCTCTTCCAGTTTTTGTGCCTGGTACTTCTGTTCCTGGCACAGTTTTCACAGGGAAATCCACCGTCTTCATCTTTTCTAACAAGTTGGTGTGATGGCGGCATTTTAATAGATGTGAGGATTTCAGAGAACCCATCTGAATTTCCATCTGGGGGCTGGTCAGGTGGGCTGCAGTCCAGCCCTGGGAGGGACAGGTGACATGAACTGACCCGAACCTGATGTGTGTGGGTTGGTCTAGGACTCACTGTTGGGTCAGCTTATTTAATGACATGAAGCCTCAGCTTTCTTATTTATTTAACTGGAGAATAATGTTATACGTATCTCCCGGGCTTATGTGAGTTCAAAATGAGCCACAAGGTTGAGGCTCAAGGTTGAGGGCAGAGCCTGGCATGCCGCCCCTGCCCAGCACAGACCACCTCACCGCAGTTGCTTCTCTCCTCACAGTCTCATCATTGCCATTATTGCAGTTGCCCAGCACAATACCCCATGCCACAGAGACACGTTTTTTTCCTTTTCTGGCCATGTGGCATGTGGGATCTTAGTACCCTGAGTGGGGATCAAACCTGTGCCCCCTGCATTAAAATGGTAGAGTTTTAACCACTGGACCACCAGGGAAGTCCCACCAAGTAGAAACATTTACTAACCCCCTAGGATATTCAGGTTTTAAACTCCTTTAGGCAGATGATTTCTTATTCACCGCTATTTCAGTTCCAGGTTATGTCGGCTCAGTACCCATGATTTTTTATGCAAAAGCTCTACAGGAGAAGGAAGCAGGAAGCTCCTGGCCTTTGCAGGACATCTAGGCCTGGCAAGGTGTTTGCATTAAGTATCCTACAATTTGAGTTTCCTGTTCTGGTATTCAAAGGTTGTAACACCCTGTACACAAATGAACCAGCTGTTCCCCTGGCTCCGGGCTGTTGGGTGTCCTTCATCCAAGGCGATTTGCAAGAATCAACAGTGAGGCTTGTTGTTGCCTTGCACCTACCTGGCTTGTGTCTGCCCGTGCGCTTTACCTCTTTCAGACTTCCTGCTCTGACCTTCCCATCCAGCCATGCGTCGCCGCCAGCACACCTGGTTTTATTGTTCCTACAGATAGAGGTTTTAGAGTACTAGGGATCCAGAAAACATGAGCCAAAATTGAATATCTGGGTCATGCTTTATCCTTTTGTCTAGGAATATTTGGGGATTTAGGGTTTGAAGAGAAAACAGTGAAGTTCTT
The DNA here is from genome assembly GCF_000754665.1 of Bison bison bison. Classification (NCBI taxonomy): domain Eukaryota; kingdom Metazoa; phylum Chordata; class Mammalia; order Artiodactyla; family Bovidae; genus Bison; species Bison bison. The sequence goes on from NW_011494867.1 coordinate 7,786,023, forward strand.
TTACATTGTATGTACTTTTTTCTAAAGGGCTTCTGAATTTCTGAGACTGTGCAGAAGCTGTCTTTGAACTGGTCATGTATCTTTCAGACCTTATTGGTGTCTGAGTAGCAATACTTTGCTGATCTTGACTGATTCTGTGTTGGTTTTCCAAAGTTATTTGGAAGCCTAGCTCTCCAGATTACTAGCTGTGTGAAGTTGGGATCGTGTGATGTTCTGAGCTTCTGTGTCCTTGTCTCTAAAACGACAGTGACAGTATGTGACCTGCAGAGTTGTCTGGACAGGATGAGATGTCACAGGAGGATGACAGTCGACCAGTCATGTTGCTGTGATTGGAGTGCCTTCTGTGTACCAGGTGCTGTTTTAAGCACAGAACTTTTATTTCATCCAGTCCTTCACAGTCTGTGTGCTTAGGTATCATTATTCCCAGGTAACAGACCAGGAGCTCAGAGAGGGTCTGTGACTTGCCCACCATCAGCCGGGGGAGTGACCGTAGTTGTCTGACATAACTGTGCTCCCCTCCTCTTCATGCTAGCAAGTGTAAGGAACTGGCTTAGAGCAAGGGTTGGCAGACTATTACCACAGACCGCATCTGGCCCACAGCTTGTTTTTTACAAATAAAGTTTTATTTATAAACACAACCATGGCCATTTGTGTGCCTGTTGTCTGTAGTTCTTTCTGCACTATTATAGAAGAATTGAGTTGTTGTGGCCAAAAGCCTACAATGTTTACTCTGTGGTCCTTTAGGGAAAATCTGCTGTGCATAGGGTGAGGCCTTGATGGTATGTGTGTCCAGAATGCATCCATGTTTCAGTCTTTGACTAAAACTGGGTCCTGGGAGGTAAAGAATTTTGCAAAGTCCTCTTTCTGATGATTTCATGTTCTTTTTATCATTCTAAGGAGCTTTGGGCTCAGGATCTGAACAAAGTCCGTGAGCGGATGACGAAGTTTATTGACGACACCATGAGGGAAACTGCTGAACCCTTCCTGTTTGTGGATGAGGTGAGTGAGCTCCCTGTCCTGTGCGCATGGCTTTTGGATTGATATTGCTGTCCTCCAAAGTGTATTTTCTAGGCCTCTTCCCTTGGAGGGCTTTGCTGCTAGATGTCCCTAGACTGACTCTCTCAGTCAAGAGCTGTTTTTTCCCCCCGGTCCCAAACCATCATAGCCTTTGATTTTTCTCCTCCTCCTCTTTTAGATCACGTAGGTGAAATCTTCTCTTTTGCCGCTAGAGGGAGGTGCTGCTAGTGAGCCTTAAACCGTTACAAGCACAGCTCTAGAATTCCGAGGTCTACGTGGCTCTTGCAAGATGTGGAAATGGGTGCACTTGGCCCAGCGTGAGGCAGCAGGGGCTGAGGGGAGCTGGGAAGCGCCCCTCGTCCCATGCAGGGTTGTTCCCAGGAAGTAGAGTGTCACTCAGGCTTCTGTTTTCTTTTTTAAGGGGTCGGGAACTGGCATATGAAATTTCCTGCCTTTTAGGTATCATGACACTGGCAGTGTTCTGTCCCTCACCTCGGATGGTGCGTTCACAAATGCTCATGGTATTATTGTCCCTAAACACTTGTATATGGGCAGCACGTACTCTTGTAGCCTCCAGTACTTAAGGATACATATTGCAAAGGAAATTAACTGTATAGGTCAGCAAAGCGTGTGTTCATACAGCCTGTTGCAATCCGAGTTTTCTGCTTTAGCAACTTGGGTAACTGAGGCCAGGGGGCCGTGTGTTGAATCTTCACGTACCGTCTCCCCGAGTTGACACAGGCCTGTAAGAACCAATCGCCACCCGTGTGCTGATCCCTCCCTGTGTTTGTGACTCTCCTAGTTCCTCACGTACCTGTTTTCCCGGGAGAACAGCATCTGGGACGAGAAGTACGACGTGGTGGACATGCAGGACATGAACAACCCCTTGTCTCATTACTGGATCTCCTCGTCGCACAACACGTGAGTCTCCCCGCCAGCCTGCGGCACGTCGGGCAGGAGAACGGTGGTACGGAGGGCGCTCTGGGGCGCTGCTCTGGCAGAGTGTGTGGGCAGTGGGCAGAGTGCAGGCCCTCGCTGCTCAGACTGGGATATATGGAAACTTCTGGAGGGGAGGGGAGATGCCTCTGTCTCTCCTAGTTGGTATTGCCATAGTAATCCTTTTCCTGTGGCCCTAAGGAGCAAGTCAACAAAGCAGTTTGGGCATCTCATTCGTAGTTGTTGCTGTTGGGTCTCTAAGTCCTGTCCGACTCTCTGTGACCCCAAGGACTGCAGCACGCTAGGCTCCCCTGTCCTTCACTATCTCCCTGACTTTGCTCAGACTCATGTCCATTGAGTCGGCGATGCCATCCAACCATCTCGTCCCCTTCTCCTCCTGCCTTCAATCTTTCCCAGCCTCAGGGTCTTTTCCAGTGAGTCAGCTCTTTGTGTCAGGTGGCCAAAGTATTAGAGCTTCCCCTTCAGCATTAGTCCTTCCAGTGAATATTCAGGGTTGATTTCCTTTAGGATGGACTGCTTTGTTCTTCTTGCTGTCCATCAGACTCTCAAGAGTCTTCTGCAACACCAGAGTTCGAAAGCATCAATTCTTTGGTGCTCAGCCTTCTTTATGGTCCAGCTCTTAGGAAGGCAGTTGAATTAGTCACTGAACTGACATTTACTGAGATTGACCTTGCTCCAGGCCCTGGGCTTGCATGTCCACTGCAGGGGGCACGGGTTCAATCCTTGGTTGAGAAACTAAGATCCCACATGCTGCACAGCGGGGCCAAAAAATAGGAAACAATTGGGCTGGGGGTAGGATCAGCCCCTGTCCTCTGTGTTTGGAGGGGGAAAGGGCCTCCTTTGAGTCTTAGCAATGAGCGGGAGTTGGTGAGAGAAGAACAGGTGGCGAGGCGAGGAGGAAGAGGGCGTCAGACACAGGAACAGCACATGCAAATGTCCGGGGGTAGGAGGAACTGAGCGGAGTCTAGTAAGACTAGAGCACAGACCCTGGAGGGAGAGTGGCAGGAGACGAGGCCAGGAAGAGTCAGCTTGAGTGGAATCTTTGAAGCAGCAGGGAGGGCAGTGGGAGTCCCTTCTGATGGCTTTTAGGCTGGAGAACAGCACACTCAAGTGTGTATCTTTGGGAGCTTGCCCTGATTGAAAAAAAAGGGCAGACAGGAAGGGAGAAACAGATGTGCCACTCAGGCTCTCATCCTCCGTCTGCTGTACAAGGTGAGAGGGTGGAGGCCTTCGGTCCTGGGCTGTTGACTGGTACTTTCCCGAGTGTCGGTCCAGACAGGAGTTGGAGAGAAGGCCCTTAGGTTTGTCTCCAGGCATTTTGGAAGACACCTTCCTATTCAGGGGCAAAGGGACTTCATAGTTCTTGTCCCTACCTTTGACTTGAGTATGTGTTTTAGAATGGCAAATCCTGCCAAACCCAGAAGATAGCTGAGCAACACAGACTCTTAAAGCGGGGGACATGGGTGGTAAGGAGGAGAATGATAAAAATTGGTCTTTCTGCATCAGTTTTGGTGGACACAGTTCATGGGGTAGCAAGTTCCATTTATCCTGAGCCCGGCCTGGGGCCCTGATGTGAATGATGGCCCACCTCTGCCTTGTGTAGCCTGGGGGCAGCCGTCAGGGGTCGTGGGTTTATCATTGTCCGTCAGTCTCGCTCCTGACTCCCTTCGACCACGTTTTCCTCATAAGGACACATGTTCTCCACCCCACCCTTGGGTTTCCAGCATGGTTCCCTTCACCTCCCACGACCATAGCCTGAGTCTGAGGCTCCTGACTGTGTCAGCCACAGGATTGCCTGTGTCTGGCCCAAATCCTAACTGGGGGATGTGGTGAGGGGGGATCTTTATAGACAGGAAGAACTCAGGGCATTGGGGGCCCAGGCTGAGAAGTTCCCCAGGGGCGCCCCGAGGTGCAGGCCTGCCCTTACAGGGCCCCTTCTGCAGGTACCTCACGGGGGACCAGCTGCGGAGCGAGTCGTCCACGGAGGCCTACATCCGCTGCCTGCGGATGGGCTGCCGCTGCATCGAGCGTGAGTACCTGCCCACCGGATGCTTCACGTAGGGGCCCGATGGTGGGGGGTGGGCGGGGCAGCCTGGGGGCGGAGCCAGGTACCCTCAGCATCTGGGGTGAGTGAGGCGGCCCCCAGCAGCCCGGGGGCTTTCCCCCGAAGACGGGGTCCCCCACGACAAGGAGGGACGTTGGGCCTGGCCAGGTCGGAGCCACAGCAGCTTGGGCAGTGGTCTTCTTGTCTGGAAGGTGTCCAGATACAGCGGAGGGGCTGGGAGGCCCGTCGCAAAGATGGCCTTCCTGTCCTGCCGTCCCTCTGGGCTGTTGTTAGAGGCAGGCGGGCGCCCTGCGCGGTTCAGCAGGGGTCCCTGAGCGCCTGTGCCTGGGTGCCCGCAGCTGCCCCACATAGGCGACTCCAGGCCCCCGGACGTGGCTGGGAGCGGGTGCTTCCTCCTGACCCCCCAGCCTGACTCAGTCAGAGGCTCATGGCTGTGCCAGGCTGAGGAAAGGCCCAGAGCACCGATGTGGGCTCCATTTTAATCAGAAACATTCATCACGGTATCAAACCTTAACGGCAGTTCCTCCTACAGAGTGCTGCCTAATTTATGCCTTTTTCCCTGTTAGGGAAAAAGCAAATGTGAAAAAAATTTAGTTTGAAACTGTCAGCTCCTGTCTCCTCTGCGGGTTAAAAATATAGAGGCTGTTCACCTTCTACGTAACCTAGTTCTGTCTGAACATTTCACCATGAATCTTGAAAAATAAATCTCTCACTGCCCTGTAATGTTCCCTCTAGCAGAGAAAGCAAGGCAGTGTTTAGACAAGTCAAATCAGAAGATAAAACGCACGATGAATCTATTAAAAAAATTTGAACGAATGTCTTTTGGACGGATGTGTGGCATTACAAAGGGACCTTTAATTAGGCCACACAGTCTTCCTGTAATGACGCAGGTGACATGTGTGTGCAGGTGAGGCGCGTCCTCAGGCTGGTGGCCCCGATCTGGCCGGGTCTGGCCCCGGTGTCCAGGTGATGGAGCCGGCACTGGGGCGGGGGCCGGGGCACGGCTGGCACAGCTGGCACGGCTGGCACGGCTGTGGACTGGGGGTTGAGGGGGATGGGCGGGAGCTCAGGACTCCCGGTTCTGCCTGCAGTGGACTGCTGGGACGGGCCCGATGGCAAGCCCATCATCTACCACGGCTGGACGCGGACCACCAAGATCAAGTTCGACGACGTTGTGCAGGCCATCAAAGACCACGCCTTTGTCACCTCCAGGTCGGCAGCTGATTTCCTGGTGGTTCACCTTCAAAGGGAGGCCACTGGGGTTGGGTGGACAGACACACAGACATACTCCCCACCCCCAGACACCCCACATAGACACACAGACACACTCCCCACCCCCTGACACACCCCATATAGACACACACACACACACACACACACACACTCTCCCCACCACCCCAGACACACCCCACTGTATATATACACACATACACACATGCATACTCCCCACCCCCCAGACACACACACCCACACACTCGCCACCACACCAGGCATACCCCACCACAGACACACATACATGCATGCATACTCCCCACCACACCAGACATACACACACATACACACATAGACACACACATTCACCACCACCCCAGATGCACCCCACAGAGACACACACAGGAACAGACACTGTCTCCCAACAGATACACACAGACACTCCCTTCCCCCCAGTGCACACACTTATACACACAGTACACATAGAATCTCACAGATACACCCCCCACATAAGACACCCACAGCACACATAGACACACACACAGACACACCCTGAGTAGTACCCCACCACAGACACCCCTCCAGCAGGCACAGACACACCCCCACCCCATACTCTCCACACATACACGCCGACGCCCCTTTCCCCAGCACACACACACACACATACACACACTGACACCCCTTTCCCTAACACACACACACACACTGACACCCCTTTCCCTAACACACACACACACACACACACACACACACACTGACACCCCTTTCCCCAGCACACACACACACACACACACACACTGACGCCCCTTTCCCTAACACACACACACACACACACACACACACACACACACTGACACCCCTTTCCCCAGCACACACACACACATACACATCACTCTTAGT
>NW_011494867.1:7792412-7793208 GCF_000754665.1 Bison bison bison
TTTCCCTAACACACACACACACACACACACACACACACACACTGACACCCCTTTCCCCAGCACACACACACACACACACACACACACACACACACCCCTTTCCCCAGCACACACACACACACACACACTGACGCCCCTTTCCCCAGCACACACACACACACACACACACTGACACCCCTTTCCCCAGCACACACACACACACACACACACACACACACACACACACTGACGCCCCTTTCCCTAACACACACACACACACTGACACCCCTTTCCCTAACACACACACACACACACACACACACACACACTGACACCCCTTTCCCCAGCACACACACACACACACACACACACACACACACACACACTCACGCCCCTTTCCCCAACACACACACACAAACACACACACACTGACACCCCTTTCCCCAGCACACACACACACACACACACACACACTCTGACACCCCTTTCCCCAGCACACACACACACACACACACACTGACACCCCTTTCCCCAGCACACACACACACACATACACACACACACACACACACTGACGCCCCTTTCCCTAACACACACACACACACACACACACACTGACACCCCTTTCCCCAGCACACACACACACACACACACTGACACCCCTTTCCCCAGCACACACACACACACATACACACACTGACACCCCTTTCCCCAGCACACACACACACACATACACACACTGACGCCCCTTTCCCTAACACACACACACACACTGACACCCCTTTCCCTAACACACACACACACACACAGTGAGTGA
>NW_011494867.1:7793308-7819308 GCF_000754665.1 Bison bison bison
CACACACACACTGACGCCCCTTTCCCTAACACACACACACACACACACACACACTCTGACACCCCTTTCCCCAGCACACACACACACACACACACACTGACACCCCTTTCCCCAGCACACACACACACACATACACACACTGACGCCCCTTTCCCTAACACACACACACACACTGACACCCCTTTCCCTAACACACACACACACACACACACACACACACACACACACACTGACGCCCCTTTCCCTAACACACACACACACACACACACACACACTGACACCCCTTTCCCCAGCACACACACACACACACACACACTGACACCCCTTTCCCCAGCACACACACACACACACACACACACACACACACACACACACTCTGACACCCTGCCGCCTTGCTGACCCCTGCCGCCTGCCCGCCCGCAGCTTCCCTGTGATCCTGTCCATCGAGGAGCACTGCTGTGTGGAGCAGCAGCGCCACATGGCCAGGGTGTTCAAGGAAGTGTTTGGAGACCTGCTGCTGACCAAACCCAAGGAGGCCAGTGCCGACCAGCTGCCGTCGCCCAGCCAGCTGCGCGGGAAGATCATCATCAAGGTAGCGGCTCGGGGCGTCACGCGCGCGGGGGGCTGGGGTCCCGGGCTCGCCATTCTCGCTGACTCCGCAGCCGACCCGGGCAAGGTCGCTTAACCTCCCAGCGCCTGTGTGTCCTCGCTGTCTGGGGGCTCACGATAGAACTCACACTGTCAGTGTGCCGTGAGTACAAATGCGAGAGTGTGTGTGGAGTGCGTGGAACTACCCTGCCCCACAGCAGAGCCCCGGACGCGTTCACTCAGTGTCACTCACTCGTTTCTTGGCAGCTCTTCACCACGTTCCTCTCTCTCAGGCCCTCGCGATGTGCTGGGGCTGTTCCAGTGAGACCCAGGCTCCATCCTTGCCCTTGGGAGCTCCCAGGGTAGCTCGGGAGGTGGACTGGAGGTGGACAGCTGCCCCCAAAGGACTGTGTGCACTGGGGGTGGCAAGCTGGGTGCTGTGGGAGGGGGATGAGTGACAGCCATGAGCACCATGGAGGGGGTGACATTTGGGTCAAGAGACCAGATGGACAGTGGCTTAAAGCATGGCAGTTCAAGCCCTGTGTGCAGGAGAGTGGACTCTGCTCCATGAGGTTGTCCAGGGACCCAGGACCTTCTCCCCTTGTTCTGTGCTCTCCCAGGGAAGAGGTTTTCAGGTGAGGGCCTGCAGAGCCCCCAAGAGCCCACAGGTAGAATTCGGGGGGACGGCATGGTGGCATGTGAACTTGGGGCAGAAATGTTGCCTCTCTGTTAACATGTAAGCAAAACTTAGCCTTTCCTCCCATCATCAATGTTGGCAACGAGCCACATGGGGCTTTGTCACCAGCAGAAATCATGGATATTTTCACATCACATTTGCAGTTGTTGCAAACATCTCAAAGTAATGTGTGCTCATCATGCTGTTGAAATTATGACGGTTATTAGATCTGCCTCTAGATATTATATGAGGTGTTAATAAAGAGGCATGTCTATTAGTATGTTACAAGGATTTTTACTTACTGTCTTAAGAGTTGTATTTCAGTATTATGGTTTCTCTTATAATTTTACGCATTATGAGTGTTGTTCTGAGGAAAGGATCTGTACTCTTCCCCAGACTTCAGAGGTGAGGTTCATAGCACAGAACTGGCCAAGCCTGCCTTAGGGCACCATCCTTGTGTGGTTGATGCCAGGTCGCAGGCACTTGGAGATCTGGCTCACAGAAAGGGGAACGCGAGGGGTCCAGGGCGAGGGATGCCTGGTAGGCAGGCGGGACGTCAGTGGGACAGGCCTGGCCTCTCCTGGCCTGGCCTGAGAACTTGGTCACGTGCCCACCCCGCCTGCAGGGGCACTGATACCAGCAGGAAAGCATCGGTGGAAGAAGCGACGTGGATTTCGGTGACAGCCAGCAGGTCCGTGGGAAGGACGGACAGGGGTTTGCCAGGCAGAGGAGCGGGAAGGCCCTTCAGGTTCGGGGTGGGTGGTGCACGCGGTGTGTTCCCTGGATTGTCACCGGGCCACGAAGACGCACTGGGGACATTCCCTACATGTCGGGAGGTCCACAGTCTGGTGGGGAGACCAGCCTCTAAGCGGAGGAGAACTGAGCAGTGAGGGGGCTTCAGCTGAGGCCCATCCAGAGGGGAGGACCCTGGTGTGCCCTCGGGTCAGAGCAGTAGCGTATTTGGAGGAATTGGCTGAGATTTTGGGGTAGATTTCCCTGAGACGTCCAGGGAAGCTTCTAACATTCCAGTAGAACGAGAGGCAGAGGGGGCTTGGCCGGGGAGCGTCCATGGCTTCTCAGGTTTGGTCGGTGATTCTTCGGGGGGCCTCGTTGCCTCTCTCCGTGACTTCCCTCTGTGTCCATTAGGACAGCTCTCTGCCTGTCTCCAGGGATTTCTGGGCTCTCTTTTCACAGTGGGAAGTAGCACACAGCCTTTTAAGGAGGAGTCGTGGGCTCACCCACAATACCTTGTGGCTCACCGCTCTCAATTTCAGGGAAAGGGGGTGGAAATAGCGTCTGTGACCCAGTCAGTGAGTGCTGCACACTGGGCTGGTTCACACTCATAGATGGTACTCAGTCTCATGACAGCCCTGCAGGACGGGTCATCTGGGCCCCCAGCCCCCTCAACAGGGGAGGCCTCAGGTGCAGAGGTTGACTCGGCGGAGGGTGCACGGTTCCTGCCAAAGACGTCACTCAGGGCTGTTAAAGTGGGGCGTTTACACCCTGCCACGGCATGTGTCCCACTTGGCCACTGCCTTACGGGACCCGGCAGGGCTCTGTCACCCCCATTTTACAGGGGAACTTACTGAGACAGATTGTCACGCGGCCAAGGCCACCCAGTGAGGAAGGCGATGGGCCCGGGTCTGACTCCCCATCCAGAGTCCCCTCCACCAGGCCGCTGCTTCCCAAGGCGTGTGCGTGTGATGTGGGTGGTCAGCACTCACCCAGGTCTTCGTGATTGCCCTCTTAGTCTTGCCGATGGACACGAAGGTTTCAGAGCAGCGTGGCCACCTGCCCTGGGTCGCACAGCTGATAAAGCAGCAGCAGGGCTGTTTGCACCCAGGTCTTCTCAGCCTACCTCCCCAGTGTGCCCGCCCCTGCCCTGCATAGCCTGTGCCCACGGACGCACTGTGGGCTTGCCTCTCCCTCTGTGTGCTGGAGAATGTGGGCACGTCACTATCTGCTAAACTAGCTAAGGAAATTTAACAGGGAACAAAACAAAGTCCCTGCCCTCGTGGGGCCTGTATTCTAGCAGGGAGGACAGCGGACAGTTAGATACGTGGCTGCACACAGGGCTGGAGGGCATGAAGGTTCGCTGAGGAGTATGAGGGTTAATTATGTCCAGGGGCTTGAGGTGACAGGGGCGGGAAAGGGGCGTGTGGGCAGTTTCATGTCATGTAGACAAGGGAAGCGCCTCTGGGCCGGTGACGCCGAGTGCAGAGCTGAAGGCGGTGAGAGAGAAGCCGGGCAGAGAACCGGCGTGCAAAGGCCCTGAGGCGGGTCGGTGCAGTGGGTGCTGCGCTGACGGGGTGGAGGTGTGCCGGCCCCACCATCCTAACTTTGGGGCTCAGGGAGACGGGCTCTGTGTGTTCTTCCCTCAGCATAAGAAGCTGGGCCCCCGCGGTGACGTGGACGTCAACATGGAGGACAAGAAGGACGAGCACAAGCAGCAGGGCGAACTGCACATGTGGGACCCCATCGACCAGGTGCGGCCTCTCGCGCCCCCGCTCAGGGCCTCGAGCGCAGCGCCCGCCGCCGGCCGCGCGAGGCCAGTCCTGTCTCACTCTCAGCTCGCTCTACGTGAACTGGCCAGTTTTAGGAAACAGTGTTTTCTTTGGCCTTATGAATGTTTTATTTTGAAATAATTTTATATTCAGTGTAACATACTATAGATTCTCAGGCAGAAATGTAGACACACACACACACACAGACACATACTGACACCCCTTTCCCCCAACACACACACACACACACACACACACACTCTCTCCTGATACATCCTTCACCCAGTACACACACACACACACACACACACACACACACACACACTCCTCATACATCCTTCACCCAGTACACACACACACATACACACACACACACTTCTCATACATCCTTCACCCAGTACACACACACACATACACACACACATACACACACACATACACTCCTCATACATCCTTCACCCAGTTTCCCCAAATAACAACATCTTGTCTAACCAGAGTGTAATTGTCATAACCAGGAAGAGGGACACTAGCTACATTACTACGGACTGACTTGCGGGCCTTATTCCAGTCTGTCCTCTGATGTCCTTTTTCTGGTCCAAGGGATGCACTACTGCAGTTAGTTGTCCTGCCTCCTTAGTATCCTCCAACCTGAGACAGTTCCACTGGGAACATTATTATTATTATTACTGGCTGTGCCACACGGCTTGCAGAATCTCAGTTCCCCCACCAGGGGTTGAACCCAGGTCCCCTGCGTGGAAGCACAGAGTTCTAACCACTGGACTGCCTGGGAATTCCCAAAGTAACATTGTTTTTTGATAAAAATGAGGCGTTTTGAATGCTAATGCCACTTCTCGTATCCCTTAACCTAACACGGCAGTCCATTTGAGTAGGTATTGATCAAATGGTTGATTGAAGTATGTAATCGATATTCAGTGTTGTATTAGGTTCAGGTGTATAGCAAAGTGATTATTACAGATTTCATATATATATGTAGTATTTGTTTTTCTGCAACTATTTGAGTATTTTTTACGTATCTGTTCTTATAGCCTAGAAATAAACCTCAAAGATGGTTAAATGAAGAATTAAGTCATATTTAAATGCTGAAGAAAGGGTCTCTAGACAGACTGGCTGAGAAATCATGAAATTTTTAAAAGGTAGATGAGATAGAAAAAGACAGTTATGAAGACACGCACAGAGAAAACAATCCCATCATTCATAAAAGGCTTCAAATTAAGTGACTGTGATATTGCGTTGTCTACTTGTACACATACTGAATAAAGAAGTCCTCAAAATGCTAAAAGAACCCCAGGATAATAGGTGTTTTAAAGGAAACATCTCACAGGGGCTCTAGTTCAGTGAAACCACCATAAATGGCTACAAAAGTGGGAAAGGCAAGTCCCCGGGGTGACGCCAGGCAGGAGTCTTGGGCCTCAGAGTTGATGGAGCAGAGATTTTGAGGGGAGACCTAATGCTGATCTTACTTTGTAGAAATGGACTCGGCACTACTGTGCCGTTGCTGATGCCAAGCTGTCCTTCAGCGATGACATTGAACAGACTGTGGAAGAGGAGCTGCCCCTGGTAGGTGGAGACCTCCTATACTGCTCCTCTCATCCGGTTCAGGCCTGGACATGCTCAGCCCATCCATGGAGCTGCCTCTTTGGGTACCAAGGCTTGCCTGGCTCTTCTCTGATTGGTTGGCTGGCCCATGTGCTTAGCCAATGAGGCGTAAGAGTCTTTCCTGCTCTCTGAAAGGCTTGATTGGCCTGTGCTACCTGGGGAGGATGAGAACATTTGATGCTCTGTTCAGACCCACTTACTGACTTAGTTCCTGGCTTTCCTGCCCTCTGCCCCTGGGCTGCTGACCGTACTTGGTGCTGTTCCTTGAGTGCAGCCCCCAGGGTATTGTAGCTTTCAGACTTCCTGTACGATAGAGTTGAGGCTGTACTGGGCCGTGACTCAGGAGGCCACCTCAAATGGGGCTGTTAGGAGTAGGTGGCTGGCGGGGGCAGGGCAGTAGAGGCTGGCTTCCCAGACCTCTTGGGGTGAAGGCAAGCTGAGGCCATCCTTGGCGTGTTACCCAGTCCCCTGAAGCAGCGTGCACAGATGGACCAGTCTGGTGATGCTGGTCCTGGTTTTCAGAAGCCTCTCCTCTCTTTGTGGCCCAGGATATACCCCCAACAGAGCTGCATTTTGGGGAGAAGTGGTTCCACAAGAAGGTGGAGAAGAGGACAAGTGCCGAGAAGCTGCTGCAGGAATACTGCGCTGAGACAGGGGGCAAGGATGGGACCTTCTTGGTGCGGGAGAGTGAGACCTTCCCCAACGACTACACCTTGTCCTTCTGGTAATGCCTCTCTGGCTGGGCCATGCCCACCTTCTCCCCACAGCTGGTGGGATCGAGGGGCCATGTGGCAAGTGGTACCAGCTTAGGCTGGATTTGGGTGGAGCTGAGCTAGAAACCGAGGCTTCCCTGGTGACTCAATGGTAAAGAATCCGCCTGCAGTGCAGGAACCACAGAAGACACGGGTTTGATCCCTGGGTCAGGAAGATCCCCTGGAGAAGGGAATGGCTACCCACTCCAGTACTCTTGCCTGGGAAATTCCATGGACAGAGGAGCCTGGCGGGCTGCATAGGGTCACAAAGAGTCAGACACGACTGAAGTGGCTTAGCAAGCACGCGTGGGCTAGAAACCCAGACTTCATTTAGTGAGTTTTGGGGGGCAAGACTTGGGTTGAGTGAGGCCCCCGAAACGTAGTCATCAACATCAGTGCAATATCAAATATTGTAAAGTAACCTTACAGAACTGTGGTGAGGCTGTAGTGAGCTCATCTACGTTAATTCATTAAAAGATACTTATTTTGGGGGTACTTGTTCAGTGCTAGGCTCAGTGACTTAGCAGTGACCAGCCAGACACGGTCCCTGTCCTCTTGGAAATTAGGGTCTGAGAATGGAGATGGACAGTGAAAAAGGAATCACGCAAATAATACATAATTCTAGTTGTGACAAGTGCAATGAAAAAAATGCAGGACGTTATGAACTTCAGTGAGAGCGGGATCTGGTGTGATGTTGGGAGAAGAATCAGGGAAGACTTCCTGGTTTTCAGAAGCCTCTTCTTTCTTTGTGGCCCAGGATATACCCCCCACAGAGCTGCATTTTGGGATTTATTCAGTGGATTTTAAATACCACTGAAAGAAGTGGTATTTAAATTGAGACCCGAAGGATAAAAGTTCTAATATTAACAGCATACAAATAACAGTGAGAGCTAACACCGGCAAGATGCTTACCATGTACCGGGAGCACTCCAGGCACGTTCTCTGTGTGTGTGAGGTCTTGTTTCATCCTCAGGACATCTCTGTGAGGCAGATACTGCCATCTCTGTGTGCATGAGGTCTTGTTTCATCCTCAGGACGTCTCTGTGAGGCAGATACTGCCATTATGCTTGTTGGACCACTAGGGAGGCTCAGAGGGGACAAGTCACTTGTTCAGGGTCGCTTAGCTCATCAGTGGCAGAGTCAGGATGGGAACCCGGGCTGTCTGGCTCCAGAGGAGCAGTGATGCAGGTGAAGGGGACAGCAGGCAGAGGAAGTAGGTGGAATGTTCTGGAATCCAGGCTCAAGGAGTAGCTTGTGTGGAAGCCCCGGTGGGTTCAAAGAGCAGAGGGAGGCCTGTGCGGCCACACAGGGCGTCCACCCTGGGGGCCGCGGCGGCAGCTCTGGCCCCTGCGTCCTCTGCTGCCCTGGGCGCAGGAGGGGCCCGCTGGGCTGGCTTTGACGGGGTCCCTCTCCCCACAGGCGGTCGGGCCGCGTGCAGCACTGCCGGATCCGCTCCACCATGGAGGGTGGGACCATGAAGTACTACCTGACCGACAACCTCATGTTCACCAGCATCTACGCTCTCATCCAGCACTACCGCGAGACACACCTGCGCTGCGCCGAGTTCGAGCTCCGGCTGACCGACCCCGTGCCCAACCCCAACCCGCACGAGTCCAAGCCGTACGTGTGCCCGTGCTCTGGGGGCGCGAGTCGGAAATGCCAGCCTTGAGGGTGGGCTGGGCCCTGCGTTCGCACGAGGCTCCTCACCTGGGCCCACCAGGGTCTCTCTGAGTTCCCCAGGACGGCCGCTGTCCAGAAACCTGCTGCCCATTCCTCCCGCCTCTCCCTCCGCCCCTCCCATCCTTTCTTCTGCTTTGTCTTCAGAGTCCCGAGGTCTTGGGCTTTGATTTTTCAGAGACTAATTCTGACCTGGTGTTACCGTTCTACTCGTCAGAGCTCATTCCTGTTAGTCTGAAAGCAAAAAAAAAAATTGTAAAGAGAATATCGGTTAGGCCTTGCAAAGGGTTAACTAGTTCTGAAAAGAAAAGAGTAATTTTTAAGTAGAAGCCTGCTCAAGTGCACTTTTCTGAGGAAGCCATATAGCTGTGACAACTTGGGGATTTTTACTTTTCTTGTCTATATTCAAGTGGATGGCCTTAAAATGTGCTGTTTTGCATTTTTAAAATTAACTCCCAGCCCCTCTAAAACCCCGCTCTGTGTGTTTTCTGCCTCTGATTTTCTGAGGCACTGCAGTGGCTGTGTCATGCTCTGATGCTTGGGTCAGTGGTCTGGGAGGGGGTAAAAGATTTAAGTTGATTTATTCTCTTGTGCTCCAAGCAGACTCCCTACACAAATGCTTCACCCAAGCTGTGTCTGGGTGATTGTTTTCAAAGTCACCGTCACTAGAGGGGATTTCGGGTAGGGAGGCCTGCTGTGTAATTTCCGTGGTGGGCTCCAGGGTCGTATTTCAGGCCTCCCGGGGACCCACCATGTCCTCCTCCACTGCTGGTCTTAGCAGCCTCTCCCCTGGCCATTTCCCCCGGCCTGTGCTGCAGGTGGTACTACGATGGCCTGAGCCGTGGAGAAGCGGAGGACATGCTGATGCGGATCCCCCGGGACGGGGCCTTCCTGATCCGGAAGCGGGAAGGTACCGACTCCTATGCCATCACCTTCAGGTAAGTATCTGGGCTGCAGCCACTTCTCACTCTGCAGGGGCACCTGGGCAGGGCATGTGGGAGGAGAAAGTGGGAACTGCAGGTGGGCGCTGAGCCTGGTGTCCTCTGTCCAGAGTGTTAGCTGTGATGGGGACGGTAATAGTAACAATGAGAGCAAGAGCAGACGCTGACGTGTGCTTTCAGCATGCCGGGCACTGCTCTGCATTCCCGAGAGTAATGTGCTTTACATGAGTTCATTTAATCTTCCCAAAACTCTATGGGGTGAGCGTGACCCATACCCCTACTTTCTGGAGGAGGAAACTGAGGCACAGGGCGATGGAACACCCTGCTGAAAACATGCAGCCTGTTAGCGGTGGAGCTGGAGTTTGCACCCCAGCAGCGCTGGCAACCCAGATGGGTGGTGATGCAGCTCCGGTCTCCTCCCATCCGCCATTGCCACTGACTGTCAGTGGGCAGGCCGTGTGGACCAGCCATCTCAGGGCCGTGGTTCTCTGTGTTAAGTCTACCCCAAGACACCTGAGTCCTCCAGTTTCCACCGAAAGCAGTATGAGGGAGGGTCAGACCCCATTCATCAAACTGCCCCTCCATCTCCCCATCTGCAGGCTCCCCTGCCTGTTCTTGGTGATGGTAGTGGAGTCCTGGGTGCCAAAGACTGAGTTCCCAGGTGATGTTCCGGACACTGGGCTGCCTTCAGGGCCTTACCTATTTATTTTTATTTATTTATTTTTAAATTAATTTTTTTCCAAATACTTTAAAAAGTATTTATTCATTTATTTAGCTTTGCCAAGTCTTAGTTGCAGTATGTGGGATCTAGTTCCCTGACCAGGGATTGAACTCAGGGTCCCTGCATTGGGAGTGCAGAGTCTTAGCCACTGAACTCCAGGGAAGCCCCTTCAAATACTCTTTTGACCTCACTGCATGGCATGTGGGATCTTGGTTGCCTGACCAGGGATCAAACCTGTGCCCCTTGCGTTGGAAGTGTGGAGCCTGTCCACTGGGGCACCGGGGAAGTCCCAGCACGTCTGTCTGTCTGGTGCCCTGGGATGCGTGACTGGCTGTTTGTGGGCTTGTGTGGCTGTCACCCGGCTGCGGGATGTCAGCCCCGCGTGCTCTCCCCCCAGGGCCAGGGGCAAGGTGAAGCACTGTCGCATCAACCGAGACGGCCGGCACTTCGTGCTGGGCACCTCCGCCTACTTCGAGAGCCTCGTGGAGCTGGTCAGCTACTACGAGAAGCACGCGCTCTACCGGAAGATGAAACTGCGCTACCCCGTGACCCCCGAGCTCCTGGAGCGCTACAACACGGTGGGTGGCGGGCCCGCCCGGGGCGCGGCGGGATAGCCCGTCGGAGGTTACCATTCACCCGTTGGTTCATGGAGCAGACCTTTATGGAGCACGTACGTGCGTCCCACACGCTCTGGGTCCAAAACTGCAGAGAGGACACAGACTCTGCCCCGGTGCTCTTACAGCCAGTGTGGGTGAGACAGACGACTCAGGAAGTGAAGAACCATCGGAGCGTGTGCCAGCCGATAGGAGGATAGGTGCTACAGAGGACAGCACGCTGAGCCGGCCGGATAAGTGGGTAGACGATGGGGAAGGGGCTGCAGTCGTCAGGGGTGCTCGGCAGGGGCTTGCTGACTAGGAGACATGGGCAGACACTACGGGAAGTGGAGGAGACAGCCTGCAGCTGTGAGGAGGAAGGAAGAGCAGTCAGTGCAAAGACCCTGAGGTGAGAGCGTGCATGGAGGCAAAGAGGAGACGCTGGTATGGCTGGACCTGAGTGCTCCAGGGTTGGGGCAGAACTAAATAAGGATGGAACTGCATGGCGTGGGGCCACACACAGCAGCTTTTATTCGGAGCCATTGGAGGGTTCTTCTATTTTGGGGGGGGCCATGCCATGCAGCATGCAGGATCTTAGTTCCCTGACCAGGGATCAGACCTGCAGCCCCTGGGGTGGAAGTGGTATCTGGACCACCAGGGAAGTCCCCGCTGTGGGGTTCTGAGCGGTGAAGGGAGCCAATCTGATTACCATGTCCCAGTTCCTATCAGGTAGATTCAGTATGTTATTGAAAGGAGATCATGCACTGTCAGGAACCGCGTGTGGGAGAGCACGGTGGAGCGCCGTCAGCCCTCGGCACATTCAGGTTCTAGAACGGGGAGTGGGTGACACATAGCCACGTAAATACGATGCCCCCGGGCAGGCTAGAACAGGATGGGGCGCTGTGGGGTGGGCACTGCATTAGATGGGGGCCAGAGAGCTGGGAGCGGGCCTCCTGCAGAGTGTGGGAAGGCAGCCGGGGGGCAGTGGGGGCAGGTGGGTGCAGGACTGCACTGTGGGCTGGGGCTGCAGCCCAGTGGGGGCCTGGGAAGGGCAGGAGGGGTCTCCAGTGTGCACTGGTGAAGCTCTACCGCCCTGCTTTGTGGCATTTGCCACTCTCTGTGCTCTGAGTACTCCCGCGGTGGCCAGTTTCAAGCTGCCGGCATTGAACGTGGGTCAGGAAGGGTGGTGAGCTTGCTCCAGGACACCCGTGCCTCTCAGGGCTTGTGTTTTGACAAAGGAGGATGGCGCCTGGCATGGGGTAGGCCCGCGCTGGGGCCTCTCTGATCCTGGGGTAAGATTTCCAAGTTTTGGGGAACTTCTTAATAGCTTCTTACTGGCTCGACCTATAAGGTGAGTAAACTGAGGCTTCAGCTCTTCTGCTAGAGGGCAGGAAACCATGAGGATGCCTAGAATCCTCATTCTAAGTGAGGGCTGTCCCGGGAGCTCGAATGACTCCATTTATTTTTCTCTCTTCTTTTACAGGAAAGAGATATAAACTCCCTCTACGATGTCAGCAGGATGTATGTGGATCCCAGTGAAATCAATCCTTCAATGGTACAGCACACACTTCCGATTCACACTGTTACTTAGTCACTAGACTGACACGGGTCTTGCCGGTAGCTCAGTGGTAAAGAAATTGGCTGCCAATGCAGGAGATGCGGGTTCAATCCCTGGGTCAGGAAGATCCCCTGGAGAAGGAAATGGCAACCCACTCCAGTATTCTTGCCTGGACAATACCACAGACAGAGGAACCGGATGGGCTACAGTCCATGGGGTCGCAGAAGAGCTGGACACGACTTAGCGATTAAACAAAAACAAACAGATCGACATAGGGTCTACCCCCAGTTAAAAGAGGGCAAGGGAATGTTTTGGAAACTCGGCCAAAGAATTCTTGGAGGGGAGAAGAAATGACGACTGACAATGTGACATCTAGTTTCAGGGAAGAGGTTAATAGAATTCCATCCAGATGTGACTGAGCCTTGCTAAAATTCTGAAGTTTGATGAACCACCTTTGGGTCCAACAGCTTCTAATTAAAAGTCTTTCACATGTTCCTTGCTCACTGACTGAGCCTGTGGTGTTTATAAATTCCATTTGGTTCAGCGACCCCTCTGCCGTGCGCACGCTATCTCGTATTCCCACCCTGGCTGCTGAGTCATTTCATGCAGGTAGGGCTGGATTTGACTGTGAGCCTGAAGCTCCCGGTTTCATCTTAAATTTAGCTGGAGCCTGCAGAGGAGCAGTGCTGGCGAGTTTTCCATTTGGCTGGGCCGTCTCGTCTGGGATTAGTGTACAGTTCTCACTTTGGAAGGGACACCCTGCTGGTGTGCTCTGTAAAAATCCAGAGATTTTCTTTTAAACTTATAATTGTTGGCCAGTGCAAATCCCTTTCAGCAAGCACTGAAGTCTTGAAAAATTGTGGGTGCATGGAACTGGGTGTGAAGTGCATTAGGGGACTTAGCCAAATAGGGGAAAAAAAAAACATTTATTAGAGCTGACAGATGCTTTGGTTATGAGAGTGACACGGCCTCACGTCAGGCAGATGTCCGGGGATGGTGGAGATCATGGTAAACTGAGGACACGCCTCATCTCGAGAGTGGCCACCCCTGTCAGCAGCTGCCATTTCAGAGCCCAGGCGGGGTCTTCTCATTTCTCAAGACAAGCCAGTAATCTGGATGTTTGATGTGAAATCTCCCCATTGTTAAACCCTGGTCACTATGCCAAGGTATCTGGAGGAAGTCTCCCTATAGTCAGTGAGCCAAGTAAAACACGATCGTATGAGGAGTTTGAGTGCAAGCTGCCAGACCATGGCGAGTACCTCAAAATACAATTATTATTCTTGTGATTGAAAAATGATGTAACACTGAAAAGGGAAACACATTAAAAGCAGGGAAAACAATCTGCCCTGGGCTCAGCATCCTGACGCAGTAGCCATCTCCACCTGTGGCGTTCCATCCCCTCTGGTCCTTGTCCGCGGGGAGATGTGTTTTACGGTCCCCACCCCAGCACCTGCCATTTCTAGTTTTTGTTCACCTGCCACTCAGCCATGAGTGAGTTTCTTCACTGCTGATCTACTTCATGACCATTTTTTGTTGAACCTGGTAGGCCATGCAGTTTCGATGCAGTACCTGGACTGGGTACCTGGACAGGGAAGCCTAGCGTGTTGCAGTCCATGGGGTTGCAGAGTCTGACATGACTGAGCAACTGAACTGAACCTGGACTGGAATTGTAACTTAGAGAATATTTTTTATGCTGTAGAATATTCTAGGTGACTGGGCCCTTTAGCTGTGTCTCCATCAATGGCCATTTGGGTTTTCTTTAGGTGGTGCTCTTCTCGTTAACGCTAAAATGAATTTCGTCACCTGTGAGGTTTTGTATCTTTCACTTTATGTCCTTTGGGTGAGTGCTTAGGACTGGAGTGACGAGGTCAGTAATAACAGGTAACACATATTGACGACCGCATAGCAAGCATTGAGCTAAGCGCCTGACGGCTCATGAGTCCTCTAACAGCCCCAGGCATTAAGCACCATTTTTGTGCCCATTGTACAGACGAGACAACTGTGCATAGTAGTTTAATGATGATGTAAGTGTGGAGCGAGGATTTGGCTGCTCCCAGACACGAACTTGTGGCCACTCTGCGGTGCCACACGCCTGTGTGCTCATGCGATGGGTGGCTCATTTCTCTAGTCCATGAGGGGCATGGCATGAGGACCTCTCCTGCCATCCATCAGGCTGGAGACTTCCTCCTCGTAGACGGCACTATGTGCCACCCCCTCTGCCACTGGCTGTACCTTCCTCATGGCCTTGGAGTCTGGCAGTGACCTGTAGAGTTTCATGGGGAAGGAGACAACTCTGGTCTCTGTGTCCGGTCTGCCCTTGAAGCAGGATGCGCAGAAGAGCTGGCTGTGTTTGCAGGTTGAGGAGTCCAGGTCAAAAGGTCCGGTTGGAGTTCCCGTGGCAAAGCTCACAGAACCCACACTGGAAGCATCACAGACTATGGTGGTAACTCATATTAATGGAGTCTTCCTCTGCTCAGCCACTTGCCAGCTGGTTGACTTTGGCCAAGGATGCTTCATCTCTCTGGACCTCTATTTCCTCATCTGTAAAATGGGGTACCATCGCTACTCCCTGCCTGTTAGGATTATGAGGATTAGAGGAGATACTGTAGGTAAAAGGCCTAAAACAGGGCTCTGACTGTAGGAAGAACTTAAGAAATGCTCGCTGTCGTCGTTTTTATCCTTGCGTGTGTTATCTCACTCAATAGTCTCAATGAGCCTGTGAAGTATGTGGTGTTTTAATTCCTGTTTCACAGATGGGGAAACAGGCTGAGAGAGCCTCAAGATTATATAGCTCTTGTACAGAAGGGGCAAACTGAGGACTTGAGCCACGTGTCTGACTCCAGAGCCCCGTGCTCCTGAGGAGCAGTTTTATGGATTCCTTGTGAAAAGCCCCGTTCCCATTTCCTTGTGTCGGAGGAGGGGGAGCTGCTGATCTAAGCAGGCTGGCAGTCTCGGAGGTTTTCCTGTTCAGCGTTTGCTTGCTGTGTGGGTGTTCATCTTGCCGTGGACTTGTGCTCGCCCAGCAGCAAATCACGGAGGAGGAGTTCCGCCCTCAGTTCTGTCTTGTTTCTGCCAGTGCAGAGGCCGCACTTAATGATTTCATGGAAGAGCACCTCGGGCACTTGCAGAATGCCAGCATCCCAGGGCGTGTCAGGGCATCACCAGTGAAAATGCTGGTGAGGCTCGGGGGCCGCCAGAAACGGTGTTGAGCTTGAACTGCTGAGCGAGTTGGTGAATATGGGTACTGAGGACTTCGGAGATGGTGGGCGTGGTTTCGCTGAAAGGCGTGTCCTTCTTGTGGAAATACCGACTCACTCTGAGGCGCCCTTCGTTGTTCAGTCGCTCAGTCGTGTCCGACTCTTTGCGACCCCATGGACTGCAGCACCCCAGGCTTCCCTGTCCTCACCATTTCCCGGAGTTTGCTCAAACTCATGTCCATTGAGTCGGTGATGCCATACAACCATCTCATCCTGTCATCCCCTTCTCCTCCCGCCTTCGGTCTTTCCCAGCTTCAGGGTCTTTTCCAATAGAGTCTGCTCTTTGCATCAGGTGGCCAACGTATTGGAGCTTCAGCTTCAGCATCAGTCCTTCCAGTGAATATTCAGGGTTGATTTACTTTAGGATGGACTGATTTGATGTCCTTGCTGTCTAAGGGACTCTCAAGAGTCTTCAGCACCACAGTTTGAAAGCATCAGTTCTTCAGTGCTCAGCCTTCTCGGTGGTCCAACTCTGATATCTGTACGTGACTACTGGAAAAACCTAGGCTCTGATTTAGGCCAGTTCCCCTTGTGGCTCCCTGGCAATGCAAGCCCTTCGCCACCAGATGGCGCCATAACCCTGGACAAAAGCCGCCCTCTCTTTTGAGACGAACCAAATGCCAGAAAGTGCAGCCACCTCCCTCTTCTTTTGCCTGGCCTGACCCTTTACCTTCTTGTTTTCCCTGAAAGCCTCAGAGAACCGTGAAAGCTCTGTATGACTACAGGGCCAAGCAGAGTGACGAGCTGAGCTTTTGCCGCGGTGCCCTCATCCACAACGTCTCCAAGGAGCCTGGGGGCTGGTAAGGCTAAGGGGAGCTTGGCCCTTCGACCTGTCCCTTTCTAGTGGTGAGGCTCAAGCGCTGGCTGAACCCTGACCCCTTTATCTCCTGTTCTGGCCTGGCTTTGACCTGTCATGCTTTCTCTGGGAAGGTGACCGATACATGCTCTCCTTGCAAAAGTGGGTAAAGAGCAATAGCAATTATGATAATGTCATTTATTAATATATATTATATTAAATATTATTTTAATTGTAATAGCAGCTGCTATTTATTGAGGTCTTACTGTGTGGCAAGCACTATGCTAATTGCTTTCATACATTATCTAAGCAAATTCTTGTCCCAGCCCTGCAGGGTTTTGACTGCGATTATCTCTGCTTTATGTGGGCTTCCCAGGTGGTGCTAGTGGTAAAGAACCCGCCTCCAACACAGGAGTCATGAGATGTGGTGGGTCCGATCCCTGGATCGGGAAGGTACCGTGGAGGAGGGCATGGCAACCCACTCGAGTATTCATGCCTGGAGAATCCCGTGGGCAATAGATGCAGTGAATGAGGCTTTCCAAAGTTCAGCGACTGAACACCACAGGCTCTTCCCATTATGCAAGCCTGTGCATTTTAAATTCAAATTCTTGTGCTATTGCGTAGCCCCATGCCCTGTGCAGTGGCCCCGACGTGGATTAAAGAGGTGCATTTAATTAAAGAGGTGCACCCAGGCCAAAGGCACCTGGATGTGTGACAGTTGAGTTATCTCTTCCCCTTTTTTTTCACCCAGGGAGAAGAATTCTCTGCCCACCCATAGGTTCCCTCAGCAGGTGGTTTCATGGGATGGTTCCTATCTTAGAGCAGTAAGGATTGTTAGTAAGGATTGATGACCACGAGCCCTTGCAGACTCAGGCACCTCACAAAACTGGTGCTTCTTCCTCTTGGAAGATAGCTGGACCTGACTTAGAGATCTGAATAGTGACTCACAGGGAGCAGTGCCGAGCTCCGTCTTAAGGACTTCATTTGAAAGCATTCGTGTGATCCACACAGTGACCCTGGAAGGTTGCTTCTTTTCTCCCCTGCACTTCACAGGTGAGGACAGTGAGGCACAGAGAGGCAGTAACTTGTTCAGGGTCACATAGCAGCCTGAGATTTGAAGCTAGGCCTTCTGACTCAAGGGGCCACACTCTACTCACTCATGTGCTAGATCCAGAGGTTTACCAGTTTTGTTTTGTTTTGTTTTGAATTTGGAGAACACCCTCTTAACAAACCCACTGCTTACCTGGATCCGCAGAGGGTTTTGTCTCAAGATGGGTTGAGAGACTGGAGTGAGTGCTGTTGGCGAGGGACCGGGGTAAACCGTAGGCCTTCCTGAGGCCCTCCTTGCTTACTCTCTCCCTGGTTTCAGTGTCGCCACCTAGTGGGATGCCTGCCTCGAACCACATTTTTGCATCCTTCCAGATTAGAGGACCACATCGTTTTTGTTTAAACCGGGATGCATTTGAGAGTGAAGGGAATGCATAGTTAATAATTACACCTGGGCCGCAGGTGTCAACTACCCAGTTCTGGGCACATGGTCCATATAGTTGCCCATACAGCCAGACTTTGCTGGAGATGGGGCTGGAGAAATGAAGGTTGAAAAGAGTATGTGACAGGGGCTCACAGCTGGCAGTTCTGTTTCCACCAGGCCGTGGGACAGTCAGTCCTCTCTGCTTATTCAGGTCAGCAAACATTTGTTAACACATTATTGACCAGGGACTTTTTGCAGAAACTAATGCCTGTGGAGTTAATATGTTTCCAGTCAGTAATGTGTTAAGCACCCCGAGTGTAGATTTGATTAAGACTGAGGAAGGTCACATGTAGAAGGGAAACTGATAGGTAACTGTAAGTTAATGTAAGGTGTGGACTGCTTTGACAGCTGTGGGGAAAGATGCCGAGGAGCAGAGAGGAAGAGCTCTCAGCCTGGTGGCAGTCAGGGAAGGCTCCCTGGAAGAGGAAGACCCTGGCTGAGTCTTACACTGTTAGGTGGTTCTATAGAGGGCATCGGGTACGGCAGAGAAGGTAGACAGGCATGGCGGGGCCATGTGGGGAGTGGGCCACAGACGGTCTGGAATGAATATCAGGTTCAAGTCAGAGAGAGGCAGGAGTTGAGGTCCCTGGGTTAGAGCATTACGATGGCCAGGCTACACAGTTTTGGCTTGATTTTGAAGGCCTCAGTGTGGTGGGGTCAGAAGAGCATTCTGGAAGGAGCCCCCTGGCTGCAGGAAGTGGGCCACGGGAGGGCTCAGAGAAGGATCCAGCCCAGGCATCAGACTTGGGGGTATCTTGGAGGTGCGGCCAGTTTGTTTGAGTCAAGACATGTACAAAGTGATGATGTCTCATGTTATTAGTGTTGCTACCAAGGTGGGAAGGTCAGGGGTGGGGGCACAGTTTTAGCTGAATGACAAGAACTAACACTGTGGAGTGCTTTATGTGTAAACGCAAGACGATGTTAACTCCTATGGCCCCAGTGATATCCTTAGAGGGGGACATGGGGACTGCCCCCACACCCAGATGGAGGGTCTGAGGCTCAGGGCACCCGTGCGGTTGGTGGACGAGCTGGGACTCGAGTCCAGGCCGTTTGACGGCAGACCCTCCCT
The DNA here is from genome assembly GCF_000754665.1 of Bison bison bison. Taxonomy (NCBI): domain Eukaryota; kingdom Metazoa; phylum Chordata; class Mammalia; order Artiodactyla; family Bovidae; genus Bison; species Bison bison. The sequence continues at coordinate 7,811,589 of NW_011494867.1, forward strand.
TACTCCCACCCCCATCTCTACATTCACAGCCCTCTCTGAAGGGCCTGGGCCTCCGCTGGAGCCAAGCTTTTGTCCTGTGTGGTATCTGGTGTCCACTTAAAGCACTGAAACTGTGGACTCAGGGGCTCTGCCGAACACGAGGGTCACGGCCAGGGGAGGGCGAGCCCCAGCAGTCACTGCCGGGGGAAACAGCAGAGGACCCTGCGGGGGGGTCAGGAATTCCTGGCCCGGTCCCTGGCCCCTCCCCCCGCCCCAGCAGCAGGGAGCTAGCGAGCAGTGATGAGGGTTAACAGCGCTCGGCCGAGGCCCCCTGACAGTGCCTTCTGTGTTTCCATAGGTGGAAAGGAGACTATGGGACCAGAATCCAGCAGTACTTCCCGTCCAATTACGTCGAGGACATTTCACCAACAGAAGGGGAGGAGGTGGATAAGCAGGTGAGTCTCCATCGTTCGTTGCAGGGAGGGACCCATCGATCCTGTTCTGAGGGCTCTGCCGAGCCAGCTCCGTGGACACGTTTTTGCATATATTGCCCTGAGCTCCGGACCAGGGACAGCAGAGGGATGGGGAAATCAGGACTGTCCCCGAGTTGTGGGTGAAAGTCACTGTGACCAGATAGTCAGGTTTAAATCAGGTTGTGCTGGGCCAGAAGGCTTTGCGTATGCAGGAGGATTCCCTCCAGAGTGAAAAATGGCCAGACGGGGAATTTGTCCTTTGCTTAAACCAGCTTGCAGATGAAACACATTTAGCTTGGCCAGCCAGACGTTCAGAACGTGCTCCGTGTGAGTAAGCAAGCTGGCGCACGTGGGGGGTGAGGGGAGGCTCTTCTGGTGACATTGCAAACCTGGTTTCTGCTCACTGCCTTTTGCTCAGAAAGCTTGAAGAGCAGCTGCTTTCAAGGTGACAGCACTGCTCTGAGGCTGAAATCATAGACTTTCTTCTAAGAGAGTTGGGACAGTCTGGGAAGGCTGCACGGAGGAAGGGGCCTTTGAGCGTTAAAAGTCAAGTTAGAGTTCAACAGCGAGAGACCGGCAGGAGGGAATTCCAGGTGGGAGATACAGCCTGAGCCAAAGTGTGGTGGTGGAAACACAGTTCACTGTGCTCGGCCTGAGGCAGAGACGTGGCCCTCCCAGCTGTGTCTGCCCCATGTTGCCCTTTACCTACGGTCAGCATTAGCCTGGTGGAGGGTGGGGATGAGTCCATGCAATGGGCAGATACACAGTTCTACCAACTTTTCAGAGACCAAGATACTCCCATCTCCTCTGGCCTCTGGGATGGTTCAGATGTGCAGTGGAAGGAAGAGCTGGCAGGTGGAGCAGAAAGCCCGGAGGCCAGACTGCAGAGCTTAGATGTGGGTTCCGTAGGACACAGGGAGCCACAGAAGGTTCTGGAGCTGGGCTGGAAAAGGAGGCCAGTCCCATTTCATAATAACATCACAAGAAAGGGTCTAGGGTGTTTTTTTGAAACCGGATCTGCAGAAACACCTTGAAACCTGCTCTAGGCAGCACAAAGCGTGTTTTTACAGGTGGGAAATGAAACGCTGAACCTGCCGGCACCTACTCGCCGCTGGGTCCCTGTCAGCAACAGGCTTCATTATTTGGCTCTCTCCCCACGGATGTAGGGAAATGCATTTTAAACAGCTCCACAGGCAGTGTCTCTGCTAAACGGTGTGTTTTGGAAACTGGTTATCTTTTTATTATTCCCGTTAAGACGAACGTGAGTTATGTCCTGTTTCTTCACAGATTATTGAAGACAATCCCTTAGGGTCCCTTTGCAGAGGAATCCTGAATCTCAACATCTATAATGTTGGTATGTGCACCCGTGGTCTCAGCCTGGATTCCCACCCAAGTCGTCCCTCCCCACTCCCCACCCCCCACCCCCCGACCCCCAGACCCCCAGAGCCTGGCCTTTGGACCGCCCCAGGCAGGGGTGGGGCTTTCTAGCCTCAGCTTGAGTACTGAAGCTGAGTACTGGGCCAGGCTGGTCAATGACTTCATCTTACGTCTCATAAACTGCTATGCTATTCACATCTCTACAGTGAGAAAACAGCCTGCTGCGTACATAACAGGTGCTGGACAGGCATGGGCTGCTGTTACTCCCAACACCGTCATCCTTATTTCAGGGGCCCGCCTGGGTTCCCCGGGCTTTTCTGGGAGGAGCCGAGACATCCGTGCAGTGAAATGTGAAGTTGGGGGTGTTGGTTCTTAGCCCAGCTCTGCCTCTCAGGCCCTGCGAGACCCTGCGTCTGTCATAACTCCCCCGAGGCTGCAGCTGCCTTCAGCTCAGCTGGGCATCAGGAAGCCTGGCCTCCCCCTCGGAGCTTGGGGCAGGCCGTGGTGGCAGGGGTGTGATCTGCACAGGGCTTCCTGGGCCCTTGTAAGATGGAAGGGCTGGCGGCAGTGAGGAGAGGCTCTCGGGCAGGAAGCGGAAGCAGCTTGCTTCTCTGGGTCTTGTAAGATGGAAGGGCTGGGGGCAGTGAGGAGAGGCTCTCGGGCAGGAAGCCGGAGCAGCTCGCTTCTCGGGGGCTGCCCAGGTTTCCAGAGCTGGCTTCCGTGTCCTCTGCCCCTCCCACCTCGAGCCCCACCCCACCGCAGCCCATCAGTCCATCAGCTCAGCAAGTGGGAGGACGACTCTCATTCCAGTTAACGGATGGGAAAACAAAGCCCTGTAGTGACCACCGGAGCTGCCCGAGGTTCCACTGCGATTATGGGATGGGCTGGATCCAGGACTTCCCTGGTGGCTCAGATGGTAAAGAATCTGCCTGCAATGCAGGAGACCTGGGTTCGATCCCTGGGTCGGGAAGATCCCCTGGAGAAGGAAATGGCAACCCACTCCACTATTCTTGCCTGGAGAATCCCATGGACGGAGGAGCCTGGCGGGCTACAGTCCACGGGGTTGCAAAGAGCTGGACAGGATTGAGCATCTCCACTGGATCTAGGGCATCCTGTCCTCCCTTCTCTTGCCCTTTGTATCACCCTGCACTGCATTTTCAGAGCACAGGCCTGTGGCTCAGGGTGGTGAGTGGGGAGGGTACTCAGGTCTGAGTTGAGCCTCAGCTTTGGCCGCTGCCAGCTCTGTGACCTTCCGTGGGCTACTCCGCCTCAACCAGTCTCTGTTTTCTCTCCTGTGAAACGGGCAGAACGGGAGTAGCACCCCAGAAAGGGCGACGAGGATTAATAAGAAACAGTGGGATGTGATCTGCTTAGAGCACCGCCTGGCAGATGAGCCCAGGGATCTTAGCTGAGGGGATTATTTGGCGGATAATTTTTCCTTTTGTAGCCATCATTTTCTCTGTCTAGAACATACTTTCTCCTCAGAGAGAACTGATTCCATGCCTAGCTTCTTGGGGCTGCCGGCCATGCGTGCCCTATGCCCATCACTCCAGTCTCTGTCTCTCTCTTCGATGGCCAGCTGACTCCCTGGTGTCTCGGGCTCCCTTTTCCTCTCCTTCCTGTGATGAGGATACTGGTTCTCAGGTTTAGGGTCCACCTGGAAGGCAGGGATGATCTCCTGAGATCCTTCTGTACATCTGCCCAGACCCCCATTTCCAGATAAGGTCACATTCACATTTAAGACACGCATTAAAACCCAGACCGCGACCTGATCCAAGGTAGATTTTCCAGTCAGCGCCGACATCCACAGTGATGGTCGGCTTGGGGTCCTAAGAGAAGTGGCCTGGGACCTAGAAGTCTGGTCATCTTGGCCTTCTGTCAGGCTGATCAGGACTTTTGTTATCCTTTTCCCAAAGTAAAAGCCCCACATGGGAAGAACCAGAAGCCTTTCGTCTTTATCTTGGAGCCCAAGAAGCAGGGCGACCCTCCGGTAGAGTTTGCCACGGACAGCGTGGAGGAGCTGTTTGAGTGGTTCCAGAGCATCCGGGAGATCACCTGGAAGATGGACGCCAAGGTAAGCCTGGGCACCTGGGCTCCGCTGAGCCTGGTGTCCTCTGGCTTCTGGTCCTCTGCCGAGGTGCGGGGGTCCAGGCCGCAGCCACAGAGAATTTGGGGGGTGGGGCAGGGAGGGAGCTCAGACAGCAGGAGCGGAGAGAAAGGGGGCGCTGGGTCTTCCTGTGGGGGCTGCGTCTTGTGTGAAACCTTTGAAGGTTCAGCGTGTGCGTGGTGACCCTTGATGTTTGAGGCCTGTTCGGCCCCGTGTATCTTAACAATAAAGCTTTGCCGTCCTCTTTTAAATGTTATCTTGCTCTAAATACTATCCTCTAATACTCTAAATACCATCTAAATACTTGGGATAAAGCAGCCTGGATCCTTCCGGTGCATTCACTGAGCTCATCTCCCTGGACTGGAAAGGGCCCTGGGTGTACTGGAATTCATAAGACCCAGCCCCTTCCTTCCAGAAGTTTCTGTTCTTGTGGGGGAACCTCCACTCCAGATGGGCATGAGCTTTGGGGGATTTATCCTGAAAGGTCTTTATTTTGTTTCAGTTTTTACTCTGGGGGCCGCCCCCGCGGCAGGTAGGATCTTCAATCCTGGGCAGGGGGTCGAGCCCACACGGCCCGCACTGGAAGCGGAGTCCTAACCGCTGGCGGTTTTCTGAGAAGGGTGAGGTTCTAGTAAGAACAGGAGGGTTAGAACTAGGCCGACTGGAGTGTGCCTCCTGGCGTGGCTGGACCCTGGGCAGGTAACCACACTCCTCTGGGCCTCGGTTTCCTCGTCAGTAAGACGGGGAGCCGGGTACCTAAGTCCCAGGGTGCGGTGAGGACGAGGTGGGGCAGTGGTGGATACCACAGGCCACGCCTGACACTCAGCAGGGCCTGAAGTCGCGGTGGCATTTCACCACCACACTTGTCGTGTCCAGGCCTGGAGGGCCTGGAGGTGTTGCCATCTCTTGGGTGATGGAGCGTGGTGCTGTCTGGTCTTTCTTGTGGCCACAGAGCCGGGAAGAAGCTTTAGGAAGGTTCCCCATGTGCCTGGCTGCTTCTCAGGCAGATCCTGACCCAAAGGACTGACCCGGAAACTTCCTCAGGTTGTCCTGGACCCCTCTGACCTCTGCTTACAGGCGACGAGTCTCCCTCCTCCAGTGTACTTGGCCTGACCTTTTCTTCCCCGCACTGGGGGCGACTTCACAGTTGGCCAGTCTCTGGTCACCAGAGGCCCCGGGACTCATCTTCTCAACACCCCAGAGTAAAGTCCTCTTCTTTTCAAGACTTTGTGTCGAGGGCTGTTCAGACGGGCACCTTCCCTGGCATGCCTCCCATCTTCCTTCCATCCCAGATCCTCATCACGAGGCCTTATGTACGGTCCTTATTCTCTGCAAGGCTTGTCACGCCGTCACATCAGTCACTCGGGATGGCCCGCGAGCCTGTGGCCAGCGAGGCTGCCCCGCCTCCGTGCGGCCGTCTCATCCGTGTGCTCGCGCCTCCAGTGCAGCGCCTCCGAGGCTCCGGGTGGGGCCCGCTGTCCGGGGTTCGTCTGAGAGAGAGTCTCCGCCGTCTCCTTCCAGGTGTGTTCTTCAGTGTAGGTTGAGTGGTTGTCATCGTGCTCTGGATGGCGCCGCTTGCCCCCCGTGGTCCTCCTGAGCATGTTCTAGTGTGTGACGTTCTGGGCCCCTCTGGCTGAGAACAGAGAAGCAGCCTAGTGAGAGCGTTTAGCCACCGTTCCCTGCAGACTGATTCTCAGGCACTCAAGTGTGGGGCTGGGAGGGCAGAGGGCGTGGCGTGATACCCTCTGGCTGGGTGCTTCCCGCGTGCTAAGTTGCTTCGGCCGTGTCCGACTCTTTGCGACCCCATGGACTGTAGCCCGCCAGGCTTCTCTGTCCACGGGGATTCTCCAGGCCTAAGAATTCTGGAGTGGGTTGCCACGCCTTCCACCAGAGGATCTTCCCAACGAGGGGCTCGAACGCGTGTCCCCTAGGTCTCCTGAATTGGCAGGCAGGTTCTTTACCACCTGGGAAGCCCCTGGCTCTCTCCGTTTCTTCTGGAGGAAAACGTGACTTCACTGGAAGGTTGTCCCCCTCATTCCCCACCACAGGAAGGGTTTTGAAACTAAGCCTAGCTCTTCAAGCCTGCCGTTCTCGCCTTTGATCTACATTCCTTTTAAATTAGCTTTTACAGCTCTAAGTCCTTTACTGGTGGCTCAGTCAGTAAAGAGTCTGCCTGGGATGCAGGAGACCCGGGTTCGATCCCTGGGTCAGGAAGAGCCCCTGGAGAAGGAAATGACATCCCACTCCAGTATTCTTGCCTGGAGAAGTCCAGAACTTCATGGACAGAGGAGCCTTCTCATATGATTATGAATGTTCAAAAAACAAAACCAAAACACAGGAGGCAGCAGAAGTGACCAAGGTTCTGTGCTGGGCACAACCAGCTGTGGGAGCGGCTGGTGCCACCAGGAAACCAACGTGCACTGTGCCCTCAGTGCACTCCTGGGAGCTCCTCGCCGAGGCCCTGAGAACCTGCCCGGGGCCCGGTAATTTTACATCCTCTCTGGCTTCCTTTGGTCGATGGCAAAAGACCAGTCACTGAGGTCTGTCTAGTTTCCAGAGCCTGACCAAGGAAGTGTGCTGTGATGCCAGACTCTGGGACAGCCTCTGGGCAAAGCTCTGCGGGTCTAGAAAGGAGCTGCTGCGCAGTTCTGAAGCAGCAGCTGGTGTTTCATCTTGAACTGATCTGCTTTCTGCTGAAGCTGAGAAAAAAGTGATGCTCTATAATCTTTGGTTGCTTTGTGTTCTGTGAGGCCAGAGGTCCCCGCCCTATGACACAGGTGTGGCTTGCCTCACCCCACCCGGACTTTAAAGCAGTCGTATCATCATTAGAAGCGAGCTGTGTCGTTGCCAGGGTTTCGTCTCCCCAAACAGCGTGTGGTGAAGATTGTGCACCAAGAAGATGTTGACACAGGGATCAGGAGAGCACACCGGGGGTTTGAGCTTAGCCAAGGCTTCAGTCTCCCCGAAGCACTGGCCGCAGACTGACTGACACCTTCCCTGCTCCGTGCCAGCCCTTGGAGCCTTACTGCTGCAGCTTGTTTGGTGCCTAGGGGATTCAGGGCATGTGGGAACGGCTGGAGGAAGCTGGCGTGCTTAGATGAACTCTGGCAAATTTCATGTTCCGATCTGCCCCAGTGAGCGGGCTGCTGCCCGAGCTCAGGTGACAGGCTCGTTTGCTGGTCACTGCTAGGGTTCTCTGGGGCCTTGGGACGTTTGTCAGCAGTCCTCGGCGAAGGCATTCTCACAGAAGTCGGGGTGTCCTCCCCCGCTTGTTTAAAAAGTGGGCGCACTTGTCCTTGGCCTGGAAAGGCGTCTCTGGGGCAGTCCGTGGCACCCTCGTTTCTCTCGTGCCCAGCGAGGGGAGAGGCCGCCTCCTTGAATTAGCACGTAGCTGCAGCAGGGACGGGCTCGGGCTAGCCCACCGTGCAGATGAGGAGACGAGGCAGAGGGGCTCGACGGCTGGCCCACTGGGCAAAGCCAGCAACTCAGCCAGCTCTCAGACCCGCCCCCGAGTCCAGTCCCCGCCGGGTAACCGCTGTGACACCCCTGTCACCACCTGTCACCTGAGCACTCGCCACCAGCGGGAGGTCCTGCTTCCCAGGGACCTGTCTCGGGTGGGGTGGGGGGACACGCGTCTGGACACTCGTGCTGAAAGGTACCAGCGTGGGACAGTCGGATGAGGGACGGTGCAAGGCTTGAGGGATCAAACCTGCATCTCCTGTGTCTCCTGCACTGGTAGGTGATTCTTTACTTGCTGAGTCATATCGGAAGATCCTTTTATGAG
>NW_011494867.1:7819408-7821948 GCF_000754665.1 Bison bison bison
GTGCAAGGCTGGGGGAGGCCGTGGGCGTTCTGGAAGATGTAGGGGACGCAGTGTCTCTTTCCTAGTCCCGGATGGAGGTCTCCAGGAAGGCGTCCTGGAGGAGTGAGGCGGGAGGTCCAGAGGAAGAGGGACCCACGGGCCTGCCGAGGAGGGAGGAGGGCGAGGGGCCAGGACGGGCAGCGCTGTGGTTCAGGGGGACCTGGCCTGTGAGCCTGGGGGCGCTGCAGTGAGGTCTCCGGCACCCGGTGGCCGAGGGCGCAGAAGCGCCGAGGGTGGTGACAGGGGTGAGGCCACCGCGCAGGCCTCTGGTCTTGGGGGGGACCTGCTGCGGGGCCTGGATCAGCCCCTCACCCTGTCTGTGTGCTGCGGGTTCTTTGGAGAACAGAGATACAGTCTTCCTCCCGGGGGTGGGTGGGCTTAGATAGTATCCGTCAAGCACTCACTCAGTGTGTGAGGCCTGGAGCCAGGCAGCCCCAGCCCCCCGCCCCTGTGCTGAATGTTGTCACCTGTAGGTGATAATCCTCCCAGGGGGTCCGTCCCCACCGTGGCCCCTGGGGGGATGAGTTCGAGGTTGGCAGGGCTTGAGAGGGAGGCCTGGTTTGGAGTGGAGTGAGTGGCCTGTCTGTGACACAGGGATGGACTTGACTGTAGGGTCCTCCAGGGGCAAATGGCTCCCAAGTCCACGGCGTGTGGTCTGGTCCCCAGAGCCCTTTGCACAGAGCTGTGCATGGTTCAGGGGACAGCGAGTGAGCGCAAAGCTGCCATGGTCTACAGAGATCCCGAACTGGGACAACTAGAATTTTGGATGAGCTGTGACAGAGTGATTTTAGTGGGCTGGATAGGGCAGCGGGTGAGAGCAAGAGGCTTAAGGAGAGAGGCGGTGATAAAGAAGAGCCCTTGTCCCTGGTATTCTCGAGAGCCGCGGTCGGAGACTGAGCTCCACGGTGCTCCTGGGTCCAGATGGCGTGGTGGAGAATTTCCACAGGCAGAGGAAGCAAGGGAGCGGGGCGGGGGTCGGGGGAGGGAAACTCTCCACCATTGCGATTTGCACATGTGCGAGGGCCAAGCAGAAAGACGGGGTGGGGGGAGACTCAAGAGGAGGAGGGCGCCCGCCAGGTGAGCTGGAAGAATGGGGTTTCCCAGGGGCCAGCTTGAGAGCTGAAACTAAAGACGGTTGGCTCCACACAGGAGAACAACATGAAGTACTGGGAGAAGAACCAGTCCATCGCCATCGAGCTCTCGGACCTGGTCGTCTACTGCAAGCCAACCAGCAAGACCAAGGACAACCTCGGTACGGTCTGCCGTCACCCCGCCTCCCCGCCTCGGTGAACACGGGTTCCTTTCCGAGCCTGGCGCTGTCACGCAGCATGGTGATGGTGGTTCCTGCTCATCCTCCGCGTGCCAAGTGGGAACCTCCCCGTCAGAGTGTCCTCGGGGCCAGGACGCTGGTGAAGCAGGCCCTCCTGGTAGCTTTAGGAGGAAAAACCCTCTTAAAGGGTGGATTGTTTTTTTTTTTTTTCTGCTGACGTAACCAATTACTACACATTTGGTGGCAGAAACAACATATGTTTATTCTCTCATAGTCGTGGACTAAGTCAGTATCACTGAGCTGAAGTTAAGGTGTCAGCAGGGCCCCCGCTCCCTCCAGAGGAGGATCTGGTCCTGGCCTCTGGCAGCTTCTGGTGGCCGCTGGCATTCCTTGGCTTTTGGCCATGTCACTCCAGTCCCCATCGCTGTGGTCACGTTGCCTTCTCTTCTCTGTAGTCCCATCTCCCTCAACCTTGCAAGTGCAAAGACTGTGGTTTCATTTAGGGCCAGGTGATCTCCCCACTTCAAGCCCGCCATCTGCCAAGTCCCTTTGAAAGAACATAGTCACAGGTTCCAGAGGTCAGGACCTGGGTATCTTTGGAGGCCTGCTGCAGGAGAATTCAAAAGTGGATCTTTGACCACATTCTCCAAAGCAGCAGGTTCTTTGCGCTAATAGTGGTCCTAGTCACATTTTCTTTCCCCTTTCAAGTGGCTCCTGTGGTTGCTTGTAATTCCAGGGCAGAGAGAGAGGCAGTCCTAAGCCCTGGTGTTCGTGGTCATCGGGAGGCTGGTCCCTGGGCACCTCTCGATGTCCAGGGCAAGAGGCTGGAGCTCTTAACCAGAGTCGGCCAGGCCTGGCGAGTTTAGGAGCTGTCCTACCTAGAGCAGAGCTTTATCCAAACAGTTCAAGAACTGTTTCCGTTTCCCTCTATGCTGCTTCCCATTCATTGTCCCTCCACAGGCACCCTGTCTCCTCTCTCTATCCCCGCTTCCTGCAGGTGGGCGGTTCTCCTTCCATCAAGATGCTGGGTTCACTCATCTCACGCCTGCGACACCTTCGCTGAGGAAGCCAGGGCCCTGCCTGCGTCTCCCTCTCCTCAGATCTCCTCCCTGCTGACCCCTTCCTGCGCCACACCTTTCTATAACTGTATCCTGTATCGCTTTGGTGGTTTCCTGCACAAGGCTGCTGGTAGTTTTAAACAAAAAAAAAAAAAAACAGATTATATTAATCC